>NC_091282.1:652084586-652406586 GCF_032444005.1 Ranitomeya imitator | reverse complement strand
AGTACTCCGCGGAGTCAACATGAAGTGCCTTCAACTTTTCCACCTGTTCTTGAAAGACTCGGATATGGTCCATGAAAGCCACGACTCTGTCAGCAGACATGGGAGATGCGTGGAGGCCGGCTGCTGCCAGTAACGGTGCCACATGAAGAGGCATGGAGCACTGAGCAGCATTGAGGACGAAGAGCTCACTCCATGTCATGCGAAGGAGAGCAACTTGGTCTGAGAGCTGGAAGTCAGGGAAGAAAGGAATGTTCTTGGCCCACTCAATGGCACTGAAGAGCAAACGGGCGGCCAATTCACAGATGTTCTCAATTCCCATGATATTGTTGGGCTGGAGGCACTGGGCACCATATCGAGAAGTTGGGTATGGTTCTGCTCGGAGAAGCAAGGAGATGAATCCTGTTAAGTAAGAGTGACCATTGTAGGGATCCACGTTGTTCAGAGCATATTGGCCAGGGCTGGTCTGGGGGTGCGACATTCGTCCACGCTGGACTGCTACAAAGAAAAAATAAGTTGCGGATCACTATTCAAGTTCTGAGAGACCCATCAGTGAATTTGTGAGCAACAGAGCAAAAAAGTTATACATCTTAAGAATGTAAATCTTAATTTCTAAGTTCTGATCGTAATCCACAACCCTCTTTGATGTTGCATTTCATTCACCGGTGAAAGTTTAACCCTAGCTAAATTTCACTATGGAACAGAAAGGGCACATTTCATAACTGCCCTGTGAACTCAACATTTTTATAAAAGATCTTTACTAAGTACTTGAAATACAAACTAAAAAATATTTACGTGAACCACAAAGGCCATCAAAACGTGTAATGGGAAACCAAATCTACCTTCCTCAAGTTATCTAAAAAAGGGAAATCATGGTGTAACAGCTGAAAAAATTAAAGAACTTAAAAATAGTAAAAACAAATTGATATTTCTACTTTGATAATGGCCAAATTGGACTTGAAAGAAGAAGACATAAGAAGTATTTTAATGTTTACTGGTCATATATCCAGAGGGGATTGCTCTTTAAAACCACTAGAGGGAGTCACATCATATGCGAAACAAATTAATATGTATAAAATATATAAAAAACACAAAAATAATTATAACATCGTAGAATTAATTAAATAAAAGATCTAATAATGTTTCACCTGCATTAAATTTCTCAAAATTATACAAAAATATTAGAAATAAATATATATAATGCCAAGAAGGGTCATAGTGATGTCACAAAAATGCAAAAACACAAAAGATAAAAAAAATAACAATAAGCGTTGAAATAACACTAACATATTCTGACAAATAGACAGAAATAATGAAAAGAAATATATAATACCAACAAACAAAAAAATCATTGTTACCCTTTAAAAATCTTTTTAAAAATTATAATACATATTCTAATACTTATTAAATATTTAATATATTTTTCAACTATATATACATTTTAGGCCCTTTTCCTAAATTCCTAAATTATTTTTCATTATTATTTTGGTAATGTAATATTTTATGGTTGTAAAAAAAACTGGTTTGTAAGTGTTTGTAAGCTGTAGGCCATAAGATAAGAAGCTGACCTGTGATAATACTGGCCTATAAAGATTACCGTACTTACAGTCATTTAAACATAAAGATAAAAATCACTACAGGTAAAAAAAAATGTTTGATGTAGAAATATGTAGGTTTCCATTTCTTTAGATCTTTAGTGTTTGAAATCCGGCACAATTGCCTTTTCTTGTCAAAAGCCAAGTCCACGCAAGGCGATAATGCTACCTTTTGCTTTCGTGATTTTGGCTTTACATTCTATATGGGCAAAAAAAATGTACATGAGAAAAAGAAACACAGAAAGTGAAAAAAATTACAGAAATAACAAAAGACAGAGACAACTAAAACCCTACACATACTACGTGAAATTCCCTTTTGGAAAATAATTAGGTTAATATGATGGCAAGGACATCTAAACTTCCTTGCCCCTTTTTTTCCTTAGCCTCAAGTCAGTTTGGTCTTGAGAGCCCAGGTAGGTGTTTGCCATATTACTCTCTTCATGGTCATGTCTGGGTCATCAGTAACCCTCTCAACGGCCAAGTTGAGTCTCGAAATGCTCTTTCATTTGGCAGTGACTTGTGTCTCTCTAGCAGGAGAAGTTCATCATCCAATATTATCAAGACATACTACTCTATCTGGGGTGAATAGGGTCTTATTTTGAGCTTTGTATACCCCCCCCTAAAAAAAAATACTTTTTTTTAGTGCTGGGCTAAACCATTACTATAATGGCCGCTTGGCTTTAAGTGCAGTAGCCACATCTGCTCAACCATTTAATTACAGAGGAGAATTGATCATAATTATACAACGTGTCATAACAGGAGAGGTGACTCGAAGAAAAATCACCAGAGTCACCATAAAATTATTGGTAATTAACTCATTCAGTTTACAGCTCACTGTTCAGTTCAAACGCCCGTTTTTTTATGTGCAGTTTTTTTCCTGGTGGGGGAGTTTGTCTTAATATTATAACACCCCCTCCACCTCTCCTCTCATGTTATGCAGAAAATATATGTCCTGAATCCACCACTATGGCCTGTCTCTGTGTATGAGGAATATTAGTGGAGTCATGAGGTTCACAAATCAAAGAAGACTCCTAGAAAAATGTCTCCAGAATTTTTGTATTTATTTATTTTACCCAATGATGTAAAGGTATATTTATGGGTTGTGGCATGAATAAGTTGCAATGCTAAAGAGCCCCACATACAAAGCTGCCTACACGGTAAAGAGGAGAGTAAATCGCTGCCCATGAGGTATGACAAATGGATCCATAAGAAAGTGACAATTTTTACCAAACATAGCTCCACTCTTGTGTGTGCGCTATGACTGGTAACACAATTCACATCACTGGCAATAGCAATCATAGACAATTATGGTCAGGAAAACTTAGTCAATCTATTGGATACCAGGAATCAAGAAAACAAAAAAAACCTTCCTTTTTTGGAAGACACATATCTAAATCTATAAGATTTAGGATGAGGTCTAGAACTAGATGGCCGCCAATTAATCACTTTGTTTTAATGAATAAATATGCATAGAAAACTGGACCTTTGCCCTGCTGAAGAAAAAATAACTAGGTCATTAGCATGATTCCCCTTCCTAACTCTAACCCTAACCTTACCACTAACTCTAACCCTGTTGTGAATTCTGTGGCTGAGTTCACTTCTGTGGTCACAAGTGGTATTGCAGTCTCTGGGCTTCCTCCCTCAGGTGTTTTGGTGAGCTCGTTGGCTGCCTTGCTATTTAGCTCCACCTGAGTCTGTCTTCCTTGCTCCTTGTCAATGTTCCAGTGTTGGATCTGAGCTACTGCATCTTTCCTTGGGCCTGCTGCTCTGCTAGATAAGTGCTTCTAGTTTGTTTTCTGTTTTTTCTGTCCAGCTTGCTATTATCTTTTGCTGGAAGCTCTGAGAAGCAAAGGGGTGCACCGCCGTGCTGTTAGTTCGGCACGGTGGGTCTTTTTGCCCCTTTGCGTGGTTTTCGTTTTAGGGTTTTTTGTAGACTGCATAGTTCTCTTTGCTATCCTCGCTCTGTCTAGAATATCGGGCCTCACTTTGCTGAATCTATTTCATTCCTACGTTTGTCTTTTCATCTTGCTAACAGTCATTATATGTGGGGGGCTGCCTATTCCTTTGGGGTATTTCTCTGAGGTAAGTCAGGCTTGTATTTCTATCTTCAGGCTAGTCAGCTCCTCAGGCAGTGCCGAGTTGCATAGGTAGTTGATAGGCGCAATCCACTGCTGCTTATAGTTGTGTGAGGATAGATCAGGTACTGCAGTCTACAGAGATTCCACGTCTCAGAGCTCGTCCTATTGTTTTTGGTTATTGCCAGATCTCTGTATGTGCGCTGATTACTGCACGCTGTGTTGCCTGATTGCCAGCCATAACAGTACAAGGAGCCCTTCAATGATTTCCAATAGAGGGAAAAAAGAAATCCTGACATCATTTTTTTTTCTTAGCTCTGTCTTCAGTCTTTTTTTTCCCCTAGACATTAGAGTGCTTCAGGACACAGCTGTGGACATGGATATTCAGGCTCTGTGCTCCTCAATGGATAATCTCGTTGTAAATGTACAAAAGATTCAAGATACTATTGATCAGAAATCGATGCTAGAACCAAGAATTCCGATTCCTGATTTGTTTTTTGGTGACAGAACTAAGTTCCTGAGCTTCAGAAATAATTGTAAGCTATTTTTGGCCTTGAAACCTCATTCTTCTGGTAATCCTATTCAACAGGTTTTGATTATTATTTCTTTTTTGCGCGGCGACCCACAGGACTGGGCGTTTTCTCTTGCACCAGGAGATTCTGCATTGAGTAATGTTGATGCATTTTTCCAGGCGCTGGGATTGCTTTACGATGAGCCTAATTCAGTGGATCAAGCTGAGAAAAATCTGCTGGCTTTATGCCAGGGTCAGGATGATGTAGAAGTATATTGTCAGAAATTTAGGAAATGGTCAGTACTCACTCTGTGGAATGAATCTGCACTAGCGGCTTTGTTCAGAAAGGGTCTCTCTGAAGCTCTTAAGGATGTAATGGTGGGATTTCCTATGCCTGCTGGTTTGAATGAGTCTATGTCCTTGGCCATTCAGATCGGTCGTCGCTTGCGCGAGCGTAAATCTGTGCACCATCTGGCGGTATTGTCTGAGAGTAAGCCTGAGCCTATGCAGTGCGACAGGACTATGACTAAAGTAGAACGGCACGAACACAGACGTCTGAACAGACTGTGTTTCTATTGTGGTGATTCTACTCATGCTATTTCTAATTGTCCTAAACGCACTAGGCGGTTCGATAGCTCTGCCGTTATTGGTACTGTACAGTCCAAATTCCTTTTGTCTATTACCTTAATGTGCTCTTTGTCATCATATTCTGTCATGGCGTTTGTGGATTCAGGCGCTGCCCTGAATCTGATGGATTTGGATTATGCTAAACGTTGTGGATTTTTCTTGGAGCCTTTGCGGTGTCCTATTCCGTTGAGAGGAATTGATGCTACACCTTTGGCCAAGAATAAGCCTCAGTACTGGGCCCAGCTGACCATGTGCATGGCTCCTGCACATCAGGAAGTTATTCGCTTTTTGGTACTGCATAATTTGCATGATGTGGTCGTGTTGGGGTTGCCATGGCTACAAACCCATAATCCAGTATTGGATTGGAACTCTATGTCGGTAACCAGCTGGGGTTGTCAGGGAGTACATGGTGATGTTCCATTTTTGTCTATTTCGTCATCCATTCCTTCTGACATCCCAGAGTTCTTGTCGGACTTTCAGGATGTATTTGAAGAGTCCAAGTCTGATGCCCTACCTCCGCATAGGAATTGTGATTGTGCTATCGATTTAATTCCTGGTAGTAAATTCCCTAAGGGTCGTTTATTTAATTTGTCCGTACCTGAACACACCGCTATGCGCAGTTATGTGAAGGAGTCCCTGGAGAAGGGACATATTCGCCCATCGTCGTCACCATTGGGAGCAGGGTTCTTTTTTGTAGCCAAGAAGGATGGTTCGCTATGACCGTGTATTGATTACCGCCTTCTTAATAAGATCACTGTTAAGTTTCAGTATCCCTTGCCATTGATTTCTGACTTGTTTGCTCGGATTAAGGGGGCTAGTTGGTTTACTAAGATTGATCTTCGTGGTGCGTATAATCTGGTGAGAATCAGGCAGGGAGATGAATGGAAAACGGCATTTAATACGCCCGAGGGTCATTTTGAGTATCTGGTGATGCCGTTCGGACTTGCCAATGCTCCATCTGTTTTTCAGTCTTTTATGCATGACATTTTCCGTGAGTATCTGGATAAATTCTTGATTGTTTACTTGGATGACATTTTGATCTTCTCAGATGATTGGGAGTCTCATGTGAAGCAAGTCAGAATGGTTTTCCAGGTACTGCGTGCTAATTCCTTGTTCGTGAAGGGATCAAAGTGTCTCTTCGGTGTGCAGAAAGTTTCATTTTTGGGGTTCATCTTTTCCCCTTCTACTATCGAGATGGATCCGGTTAAGGTTCAGGCCATCCAGGATTGGACTCAGCCGACATCTCTAAAAAGTTTGCAGAAATTCCTGGGCTTTGCTAATTTTTATCGTCGCTTCATCTGTAATATTTCTAGCATTGCCAGACCATTGACCGATTTGACCAAGAAGGGTGCTGATTTGGTTAATTGGTCTTCTGCTGCCGTGGAAGCTTTTCAGGAGTTGAAGCGTCGTTTTTGCTGTGCCCCTGTGTTGTGTCAACCTGATGTTTCTCTTCCGTTCCAGGTCGAGGTTGATGCTTCTGAGATTGGTGCAGGGGCGGTTTTGTCACAGAGAGGTTCTGGTTGCTCAGTGTTCAAACCATGTGCTTTCTTTTCCAGGAAATTTTCTGCTGCTGAGCGTAATTATGATGTGGGCAACCGAGAGTTGCTGGCCATGAAGTGGGCATTCGAGGAGTGGCGTCATTGGCTTGAGGGTGCTAAGCATCGCGTGGTGGTTTTGACTGATCATAAGAACCTTACTTATCTTGAGTCTGCCAAGCGCTTGAATCCTAGACAGGCCCGTTGGTCGTTATTTTTTGCTCGTTTTGATTTTGTGATTTCATACCTTCCGGGCTCTAAAAATGTGAAGGCGGATGCTCTGTCTAGGAGTTTTGTGCCCGACTCTCCGGGGTTATCTGAGCCGGCGAGTATCCTCAAGGAAGGAGTCATTGTGTCTGCCATCTCCCCTGATTTGCGGAGAGTGTTGCAGAAATTTCAGGCTAATAAACCTGATCGTTGTCCGGCCGAGAAACTGTTCGTCCCTGATAGGTGGACTAGTAAAGTTATCTCTGAACTTCATTGTTCGGTGCTGGCCGGTCATCCAGGAATCTTTGGTACCAGGGAGTTGGTTGCTAGATCCTTCTGGTGGCCATCTCTGTCACGGGATGTGCGTGCTTTTGTGCAGTCCTGTGGAATTTGTGCTAGGGCTAAGCCCTGCTTTTCACGTGCCAGTGGGTTGCTTTTGCCCTTGCCGGTCCCGAAGAGGCCTTGGACACATATTTCGATGGATTTCATTTCTGACCTTCCCGTTTCTCAAAAAATGTCGGTCATTTGGGTGGTCTGTGATCGCTTTTCTAAAATGGTCCATCTGGTGCCCTTGGTTAAATTGCCTTCCTCCTCTGATTTGGTGCCTTTGTTCTTCCAGCATGTGGTTCGTTTACATGGCATTCCTGAGAATATTGTTTCTGACAGAGGTTCCCAGTTTGTCTCGAGGTTCTGGCGAGCCTTTTGTGGTAGGATGGGCATTGACCTATCTTTTTCCTCGGCCTTCCATCCTCAGACTAATGGCCAGACCGAACGAACCAATCAGACCTTGGAAACATATCTGAGATGTTTTGTTTCCGCTGACCAGGATGATTGGGTGTCATTTTTGCCGTTGGCTGAGTTCGCCCTTAATAATCGGGCCAGCTCGGCTACCTTGGTCTCTCCATTTTTCTGCAATTCTGGGTTCCATCCTCGTTTCTCTTCAGGACAGGTTGAGTCTTCGGACTGTCCTGGTGTGGATTATGTGGTGGACAGGTTGCAGCAGATCTGGACTCAGGTAGTGGACAATTTGACCTTGTCCCAGGAGAAGGCTCAGCTTTTCGCTAATCGCAGACGCCGTGTGGGACCCCGACTTCGTGTTGGGGATCTGGTTTGGTTATCTTCTCGTCATATACCTATGAAGGTTTCCTCTCCTAAATTTAAACCTCGTTTTATTGGTCCGTATAGGATTTCTGAGATTCTCAATCCGGTGTCTTTTCGTCTGACCCTCCCAGACTCCTTTTCCATACATAATGTATTCCATAGGTCGTTGTTGAGGAGATACGTGGCACCTATGGTTCCATCTGTGGAGCCTCCTGCCCCTGTTTTGGTGGAGGGGGAATTGGAGTATATTGTGGAGAAGATTTTGGATTCTCGTGTCTCTAGACGGAAACTCCAGTATCTGGTCAAATGGAAGGGTTATGCTCAGGAAGATAATTCCTGGGTTTTTGCCTCTGATGTCCATGCCCCAGATCTTGTTCGTGCCTTTCATGTGGCTCATCCTGGTCGGCCTGGGGGTTCTGGTGAGGGTTCGGTGACCCCTCCTCAAGGGGGGGGTACTGTTGTGAATTCTGTGGCTGAGTTCACTTCTGTGGTCACAAGTGGTATTGCAGTCTCTGGGCTTCCTCCCTCAGGTGTTTTGGTGAGCTCGTTGGCTGCCTTGCTATTTAGCTCCACCTGAGTCTGTCTTCCTTGCTCCTTGTCAATGTTCCAGTGTTGGATCTGAGCTACTGCATCTTTCCTTGGGCCTGCTGCTCTGCTAGATAAGTGCTTCTAGTTTGTTTTCTGTTTTTTCTGTCCAGCTTGCTATTATCTTTTGCTGGAAGCTCTGAGAAGCAAAGGGGTGCACCGCCGTGCTGTTAGTTCGGCACGGTGGGTCTTTTTGCCCCTTTGCGTGGTTTTCGTTTTAGGGTTTTTTGTAGACTGCATAGTTCTCTTTGCTATCCTCGCTCTGTCTAGAATATCGGGCCTCACTTTGCTGAATCTATTTCATTCCTACGTTTGTCTTTTCATCTTGCTAACAGTCATTATATGTGGGGGGCTGCCTATTCCTTTGGGGTATTTCTCTGAGGTAAGTCAGGCTTGTATTTCTATCTTCAGGCTAGTCAGCTCCTCAGGCAGTGCCGAGTTGCATAGGTAGTTGATAGGCGCAATCCACTGCTGCTTACAGTTGTGTGAGGATAGATCAGGTACTGCAGTCTACAGAGATTCCACGTCTCAGAGCTCGTCCTATTGTTTTTGGTTATTGCCAGATCTCTGTATGTGCGCTGATTACTGCACGCTGTGTTGCCGGATTGCCAGCCATAACATAACCCTAACACTAACTCTTGCTCTACTCTTAACTCTAACTCTAACACTAACTCTCTACTCTTAACTCTAACCTTAACATTAACTCTTTCTCTGGCATTAATTCTATCCCTAACTCTAACCCTAACTCTTTCTCTAACCTTAATTTTAACTCTAACCCCAACTCTCTCACTGGCATTACTTCAAACACTAAGTATAGTCCTCTTTCTCTACCCTTAATTCTAACCCTGACTCTAACCCTAACGCTTTCTGTTACCTAATTCTAAGCCTAACTCTTTCTCCACTCTTAATTTTAACCCTAACCCTAACTCTTTGTCTACACTTAATTCTAACCCTAACTCTTTTTCTTACCTTAGTTATAACCCAAACAATTTCTCTAATATTAATTCTAACCGTAACTCTTTCGCTAGCCTTAATTTTAACCCTAGCTCCTTTTCTACCCTTAATTCTAACCCCAACTTTTTCTCTACCCTTTATTCTACCCCTAACTATAACCCAGCTCTTTCTCTACCCTTAATTCTAATCTTAACTCTAAGCCTAACTCTTTCTCTTACCTTAATTCCAACCTGAATAATTTATCTAACATTAATTCTAGCCATAACTCTTTCACCAAACCAGAATATTTTGTAATCTGGCAGTGAACAAATCCTTTTGATAGCCAAGTACAGAGTGGCTTTTTAGTATTGCATAGAATCTTGTTTCTGCGACAAGAAAATTAGACTGCCAGCTCCTGTGTGGCAGGAATAAGTGAATGATCCATGTAACACAGCATAATATGCCAGTATTATATGGATAATGGTAGTAATAATCACTCGTGTCACCCACAGTATATAAAAGCCAGGTTTTTCCTCTCTAGAAGCTTATTTTCAGTGCAAATTAGGCCCTTCCTCTGATATAAAATGGTAATTTTCCACAAAGGTCAGCTGACCTGAATATATTAGACACTCACTGAGCTGATGAGATGTTGGCAAATGGTCTAATGGTTTAACCTATTACCTGCTATGCTTCGGTGGAAGAGAATTAGCTACTGACAGAAGCGTTAATAGAAGATGATCCAATCTCAAATGTTTTTAAATCTGTTTACAGATTTTGAGAAAACTAAGTTAATGCAAAATGATTTTTTTTGTTCGGTCAAATGGTTACATGTAAGCTCATTTTTATGAGGGCATTGTTGCATTAGCAGTGTTATTTTCCCATGGGATAAACCTACCACACCCAGAAGATGTATGGCTGGACCAAAACCGGCTCATAATTAATGACATTTTAAAGAGTTCTATTGTTATTTTGTAAACCACGAGCTGATATGGGAAACTCAGATTCTCACAAGATTATCCTGATTTTTATAGAGGTAAGGTCATATCAGGTCCTTTCTCCTCTGAACAGCTAATTAGATGTAATACCTGAAGGTTTCTCTTTGTATAAACGACAGTCAAAAGTTTATGGGGGCCTCCTGACTAAGGAGATAAGGATCCCACATGTCTGATTTTGGACTGTTGATGCTTTAATTCTCGGTGAAATAAGCCTCTCATAGAGGACAAAGGAGTGTTCCGCAGAGCGAGCCCTCCTATGTATAGAGGAGAGAGCTCCCGGTGACTACCTCTTGAAGCTCATCAAGAGAATGCCAAGAGTGTGCAAAGCAGTCATCAAAGCAAAAGGGGGCCTAGAATATAAGACATATTTTCAGTTGTTTCACACTTTTTTGTTAAGTATATAATTCCACATGTGTTAATTCATAGTTTTGATGCCTTCAGTGTGAATGTACAATTTTATAGCCATGAAAATACAGAAAAATCTTTAAATAAGAAGATGTGTCCAAACATTTGGTCTGTACAGTATATCAAATTAAAAATACTCCAAAATAGCAAAATGATAGGATATACTATATACCAGTGAGTGAATATACTGTATCTAGGTAGCCAAAGCTGTTAAGCGGATAACCTGCAATATCAGCTATCCCGACATAGAACATACATTAAATTGGTTCAGAAGCAGAAAATAATATCAATGTCTCCTATTTTTGCATGACCATTGGATAATACACATATAAGCAGCAATGTAAACAAGAAAAATATGATTCTGGATCAAGAAAGATAAAATATTCTAGGTCATATCACAATAAGGCCTATGCAACCCTAGGCTATCCACTAATCCCTGCCTAGCAGAGTAGGTTGACACCCAAGGGTGACATAGTATATCCACTCACTGTAAAAAGGAGCTTTTCTGTTTTGGTGTATTTTAAACTTGATATAAATAAAAATAGTTTTTAAGGGTCTTAAGAGATCGGAACACCATAGGTTTGGTTGGTCATTGACTAGGTTAAAAAAAGCTTTAAAGCTGGGTTCAAATGGCCATATTTTATGGTCCATTTACAGACAACAATACCCATGCCAACCTTGGGTCGACAGACCTAAACTCATAGCCTCATATACGCTTATGATGCTGTAAGTTTAGACATAATGGTTTATATATGTACTGTTAAATATAGTCACCTAAACCTGAAACCTGGCCTAAGTGGCCCCAAACACAATAGATAAGATGTCAGCCGATCGTTCGGCCGATCGTTTCGTCTGATAGCTCTCTCCTGACACCTCAATGCATAAATTGTTTTTAAGGGTCATATATTTACATGTCAAATATTCCCTTATAGATATTTACTATTCATGCTACAGTGGTCCGATCTCTTAAGAAACAAAATCCAGTTAGCCGGTAATGCCTAATTCAAGTCTTGTCTGGTGCATGAGGAGAAGATCTCCTTTATTGATACATGTTAAAAATTCCAAATTACATCCATATCGGCATAGAACAATTAAAAAAAGACATGTTTCTTGTGCGACAAGAACCAAAAGAGTGTTGGTGTTTTTTTTAATGTTCTAAGCTTATATGGATGTAAGTTGCAAAATTGTACCATGTTCGATCTCTGCCACATGTAAGGATATTCAGAGATCAGCCGACAAATGATCAAATGCTAATTTGTCAGCTTATCACATCTGTTATCACTGGGTCATTAGGGAAGTGCAGCCAAAAATAATGAAATGAGGAACGTAGGAACGCCCAACCCAATTATTGCTATATAAAATTGGTCATTAACGAGCACCGATCAACTTTTGGGATCATTTCTGAGTACGGGCAGCTTATCTGTATTTCTACAAAGGCCCTTATCGGTATTTCATTGAATGGATTTACACATTATTACAAAGTTATACAAAGTTATATGGACCTGCCTGCAGGACCAGGCTACTATGTTGTGGGTATATAGTCGCATAATAAAAAATAAATGTTCTTTCACAAAACTAGCAAGTCTAGGAAGAGTAAAAATAATTGTCATGGTTTAAGAATGAAAACAGACGTTTTTGACAGATGAAATTGGCAGATGTCTGTGGAAACGACTTTCCAACGTGTTGCAAAATTATTTTAACAGATGGTCATTTGAGGCAAGTGTTAGTAGAGCATTTGAGCCAAAAGATAGAGCTGGCCATAGATATAATTGCCCATATGATCATTCATGTCAACAATCGTTCCTGATCACTGCCCGGAGCAATCGATTAGCAGGACTTTGATTGACTGGCCAATTGAGTATTTCCGGACGGGAGCCATACTTGCCGGTATTCTCAGATCCTCTGTTAATTTAGCTGACCAGTTACAACATTGTGTGTGTGTCACATCGCAAGATGATGCTGCGCCAGGCTGGTTAATAAAAAGAGGAGTTGGGGATGCCGGTAGTTTCGTTCATCTTGAATAACCAGTGACCAAACGACGATCATGTATTGCATGCTAACATAAAAAATGTAGTGGGCAGCACTTTGCCTGATATATCCATGCATCTTACTGACACATTTTGAGAGGGGAGAAATTGACTGGCTATACCGAGAATAGGTACTCATAAAGGTTTTCACCAATTTCAATGAATGTTTGATATTGTTGGATATTGAGACACTTGTCTGGAAAGAACCATAAAAATGTTTTGAAAAGTTTTCAGTAAATTTTATAATTTTTGACTACCTTAAATCAAATCTCAAAACAAAGCTTTGTCTAGCTTGAGCCTCCTAAAGTCATCTTCTTACCATGTACTCTTGGATGGTATTGTTTTGGGGTACTGGAGAACTAAGGAACGCTTCTAACCAATAGGAGATCTTAATATGCCACAATGAGAATTACCAACCATGGAGATATTGGTGGATCATGTCACCTTGGATAGTCAACTTGAGATGTACAAAAATTGTTCCATTCAGTTTTGGTTTTTTTGCTGCAATACTGGTTCAATTTTCCAATATCTTCTATAACTGTGTTGTCTAGCATAATAGGTTTGAATCCAACCTAACAAGTCAGGGACCTCTTATGTCCAATCAGACACTCTCATCTTGATCTTCCATATACATTTACAACTTTCGTCAATTTTTTTTTATTTTTTTCTATGGTCAAAATAGAAATTGGCCATGATGTTAAATCGTTTTGAGCTGTCAGATTCTAAATCTAGCCCCTAGATAACGAATAATGACATTATTATTGTCACCATTAAGCCCGTTATCTACTAAATTGAGACATCATCTTCGAAAGAAAAAAAAAAAGTCATACCCTGGCTGTTGTTTTCGTACCAGAGCAATTTCCTCATCTCTCGCTGCTCAGGAATTTTGATACGTACTGTAGATTCTATTGTGCCACTTTGACAAGCTCTTTAGAAAGAAGCCGGGCTAAGCTTGGTACAATTGTTGGATTCTACACTGAAAATCTACTGCTACATTCTTCTGCTGACATATTCGGAAAGCTTCTGCTCGCTATGAGTGGGTGGGCCGGAGGGGGCTTTAAATGAGATATATCAGTATAACGCTATCTTCTGTTCTATCCTTTATTTTAGTATTTTTCAGTTGACTTTTAATCACTCAAAACGATCTATAGTATCTGGCGTTTTAAGTATGCCTTTTCCATTGGTCTCTACTCCGGTTGAACTTACTAGTAACGTTTCGGAGAATTATCTACTTTACTTTCTTTGCATACTACAACATACATATTTATTTGCAAAGACTCTCTTTTATCCCTCTATGGACAGCTTCACACACAGCATTTTTTGCAGAAACAATTTTTTTTTTATGCAATTTTTTATAACCAAAGCCAGAAATGAATTCAAAAGGAATCTGGCTTTGGCTTCAAAAAAGTGCACTAAAAACTTTAAAATATCTCTAATCTCAACCCCTAGTTATAATTTCTAATCAATTAATTTGTATTACATTCTTAAATTTGTGAAACATTATAAAACAAAAAAAAAATGAAAATAAATAAAAAAAAATTGTAAAACAAAATAAATCTAAATCTAAAAAGTTTTAGAGAACTCATTTTTTTGCTCCTTGACAGCTCAAGATGAGTCATTTTAATCGGTCATGTAGAGTATATTCACGTTGACTGATCTTTCACCGTTCAGTCATTGTCTTTGTTTCGAAATTAAACATTGTTCATCTCCAGAAAATCAAGACTTTCAGCTAGTAGAGTTTATCTCCTCTGGTCACATTTGCTTTTTTTTATGACATGGTAAGATGAAAAGAATTCACCACGGGCTTTCAGGACCGACAAAAATTGATTGCAAAAAGTTTCAAAACTGTCAAACTATTTTTCATGTCAATCAACATACTTTCTCAACATGCCAGTGTCCTGTGAAGGGCTGACCTTTCTAACATTGTGCAAGGTGTTTAGAGTAAGGATCGGGTGACATGGCTCATTAACCCTTTGTGGACTGGAGGCAGTTTCTTTCTTTTTTTTTTCCCACCGAGGATCAGATTACAGAGATTGCTAACTCTATCTTTTAGAAAATTTAAGCCAATGCTCAAACTATTTACTTTTTTTTTTTATTGTATTTCCACTGGTTTAGAGTCTAAATTTTAATTTACTTCTACTTTTATGTTATTTTACTGGAAGTTGTAGCCCATCAGTTAATTAAAACAAAATCAGAAAATGTTACTTTTTCATTTCTTTCTTTTAATTATTACTTTTTTATTATTATTGTTTAGTTATTAGTTGTTGTTTCTGTTTTTACTGTGTTTTAGCTACTATTTTTGCTTTGGTTTGGTAAGACATTTTTGTTCCTGTATCAAAAAGACCAAACGTGACACAAGATAAGTCAATTACTTGAAATTTTAGTGGATGTTTGGAGATGCTACCAGATGCCTAATCCCAATTTTGTAAACAGATCACCAATGCGTAGTGTTGGATCACAGGAGAGAGTTCTCAATCGTAACTCACCCCTACTTTTGTCCTTGCCTTTGAATGGCTGTTATTTTGGGCAGATTTTAAGATACTGATACTTGGCAGGAGCAATGGGGGATCTTACAAAAAAGACAAATTTCCCAGGGAATTTTTCCTTACATCAATAACTTGCCTACTGGATATGATGTAGGTGGTTATTTTAGCAAGAGTCAAAAATAACAACAAAAAAAAACAGCTTAGATTATCTATGATTTCTTTTTTTTTCCAATTAAAGATATAATCATGAAATATTCACAGTTCGAAAAAAGTTTTAGTTGTTAAAAAAAAATACTAGCTAATTCCCCCTAGAAATCAGTCACAACTATTTGGAAATCGTTATGACATCATGCAGAATGGTAAAAACATGAAAAAGATTATAAAACAAAATTGATTAAAAAAAAGCATATATATAGGCAAATGAAATTTGCCTGTTACAACTTTAATATAAAAAAGGCAAAATCTTTACTCCTCTGAATATTTTAACTCTACATGACATCCATGTCAATTTGTTTAAAAGATTGCTGACCAAAATAAAAAATAATTCTAAAGAAATAAAAAAATTAAAATAATAAAAAAGTAATTGAAAAAGAAAAAAGGTGTCTTATAAGAACATAATACCAAAATAGTCATAAATCAGAACTCTGAATATTGTGGAATTTGTATTGTTCTTCCCACTGTTGCAATCATTTTTAAAGAGAATTTTAATAATAATAAAACCATAATTGGATTAGATTTGACTTTCCAAAAATTGATATTATTTTAGTGTCTCGTTACTACTGTATGACAGACGTTATTTGCAAAATGGGATGAATTGAGTTGTTTTTGTGACAAAATGTAGAAATGATTTTTGACTAAATTTCAAGGAAGGATAAGAGGAGATGTAAGATCCGGAGAGGAGCAGCAGCACGGAGAGAGGTTCCTAGATAACAATCAGGAGTCTCATGTACAATCACATGGGACACATGTTACATTAGTGTGTCCATGACTTATTCATAACGTGAGCACAATGCTGGAATACTTCACGTGGATGGAAACTCAGTAGCTGCAACAGCTGTCAGTGTGAACACGGATATATATATATATATATATATATATATATATATATATATTCAGGACTATTTGTAGAACAAGTGAGGAAATCTTGGCTGAAGATGTCGGGTCTAGGTACTATGAGAGCACAGATGCTCCACAATTACTGACTACCTAATATTACTTGTCTATCTATTTATTATCTATCTGTCATCTATTGATCCCATATCTATCTATCTATCTATATGAAAAAAATTGGAACAGCATCAGATACTACCTTACAAAGCATGCAAAGCTCTCCTCACCAGCAATCCAATGGTCACCAATGGTAGATTCAAAAAAAAGGAAAGCAGCACAGCTAAATTGAAAAAAGTGGACTTTAATGCCTGAACGGCGTGGCAACGTTTCGGATGTGATATCCTTTCTCAAGCATTTTTTCAATTTTGCTGTGCTGCTTTCCTTTTTTTGAATCTATCTATCTATCTACCTATCTATCTATCTATCTATCTATCTATCTATCTATCATCTATGAATTATCTATCTATTATCTATCTATATTTCTATTATCTATTATCTATCTATTTATCATCTATTATCTATTAATCATCTATTATCGATCTATTATCTATCATCTATCTCTCATATGTCTATCATCTATCTATTATCTATTTATCATCTATTATCTATCACCTATCTGTCATATATCTATTATCCATCTATCTATCTATCTATCATCTATCTATTTTCTATCTAGAATCTACCTATCTACTAGCTATTATCTATCTATCTACTATCTATAAATTATCTATCTATTTATCTATTATCTATCTATCTATCATCTATTTATCTATCTTCTATATATTATCTATCTATCATCTATTTATCTATCTATCTATCTATCTTCTATTATCTATCTATTATCTATTTATCTATTATCTATATATTATCCATCTATTATCTATCTATATATCTATCTATCTTTCAATGTATTAATCATCTATCTATCTATCTATCTATCTATCTATCTATCATCTATCTATCTTTTATCTATCAATCATCTATCTATCTATCTTTTATCTATCTATTTATTATCTATCAATGATCTATCTATATATCTATTATCTATCTATCTATCTATTATCTATCATCTATCTCTCATATATCTATTATCTATTATCTATCATAAATCTATCTATCTATCTATCATCTATTATCTATTAATCATCTATTATCGCTCTGTTATCTAGCATCTATCTCTCATATGTCTGTTATCTATCTATTATCTATACTCTATCTATCATCCATCTATTATCTATCATCTATCTATCTATCATATATCTATTATCCATCTATCTATTATCTATCTATCTATCTATCTATCATCTATCTATTTTCTATCTATTATCTACCTATCTACTAGCTATTATCTATCTACTATCTATAAATTATCTATCTATTATTTATCTATCATCTATTTATCTATCTTCTAAATATTATCTTTTTATTATCTATTTATGTATGATCTATATATTATCCATCTATTATCTATCTATCTATCTATCTATCTATCTCTATGTATCTATCATTTATTATCTCTCTATCTATTAGCTATCATCTATTATCTATCTATTATCTATCTATCTATATCTATCTATTATCTATCTCTGTTTCTATCTATTATATATCTATTCATTTATTATATACCTAGTATCTATATATCGATCTATTATCTATCTAGCTATTATCTATTTATCTATCATCTATCTATTATCTATATATTATCTATATATCTATCATATATTTATTTCCCTTGGTCCTCTCCATTCCTATTTTCTATCCACATATATTCATTTATCTATTAATTAAGCATGTACTCAAAAGCCAAATTACAAATAACCACAGCAACAAAGAGTACAAATATTCACAATACAGAATCCTATTACAACGTTACATCTATGATAAGATTTACTTAGGGACAATAGCAAGATAAATATCTTTGCTGAGATATAATGAAGGGAATAGATGGGCAGAGGGAGCTGAGATTTCCCATGGGGCAGGTACACGCTTTCTATGACATAACAATCACAATTTATTTCTCAAGGTTGTGGTGCAGCTACAGAGATGACACTAAACATCTGCAACACAAGACAGTGTGTAGTGTGCTACTGTTCTGTGTGCATGTAGCACAGAGTGTGCACAGTGTATGCATGTTGTGTAGTGTCTACTATGTGCACTGTATGTGTATATGTGTGTTCAGTGTGCTGATGTGTATATGTAGCATGTGTTTATGTTTGTATACATGTGTTTGTACAGTGTGTATATGTAGTGTGTGTACATATATGTGTCTCTGTGTGTAGTGTGCATGGTATCTGTTTAGTGTAAGTATGTTTGCATATGTGTGTATATGTAGTAAGTGTGTGTATATATAGATATATGTGTGTGTGTGTATATATGTGTGTGTGTAACCATGAATGTGTAAAGTCTATTTGTATGTTTAGTGTACGTATAAGTTTGTGTATGTGTGTATATTTTGTATGTGTGAATATTTAGATATATATGTCTGTGTGTACATGTAGTGTGTGTGTGTATGTATGTTTGTGTGTGTATATGTAGTGTGTATGTGTGTGTATATATAGATATATATATGTCTGTGTGTACATGCAGTGTGTGTGTATGTATGTGCGTGTATATGTAGTGTGTATGTGTGTGTATATATAGATATATGTCTGTGTGTACATCTAGTGTGTATGTATGTGTGTGTATATGTAGTGTGTATGTGTGTGTATATATATATAGATATACATATATGTCTGTATGTACATGTAGTGTGTGTATGTATGTATGTGTGTGTATATGTAGTGTGTATGTGTGTATATATATATATATATATATATGTCTGTGTACATGTAGTGTGTGTATGTATGTATGTGTGTGTATATGTAGTGTGTATGTGTGTATATATATATATATATATATATATGTCTGTGTACATGTAGTGTGTGTGTATGTATGTGTGTATATGTAGTGTGTATGTGTGTGTAGATATAGATCTATATGTCTGTGTACATGCACTGTGTGTGTATGTATGTATGTGTGTGTATATGTAGATATATATATGTCTGTGTGTACATGCAGTGTGTGTATGTATGTATGTGTGTGTATATGTAGTGTGTATGTGTGTGTATATATAGATACATATATATGTCTGTGTGTACATGTAGTGTGTGTGTGTATGTATGTATGTATGTGTGTGTATATGTAGTGTGTATGTGTGTGTATATATAGATATATATATGTCTGTGTGTACATGCAGTGTGTGAATGTATGTGTGTGTATATGTAGTGTGTATGCGTGTGTATATATAGATATATATATGTCTGTGTGTACATGTAGTGTGTGTATGTATGTATGTATGTGTGTGTATATGTAGTGTGTATGCGTGTGTATATATAGATATCTATATATGTCTGTGTGTACATGTAGTGTGTGTATGTATGTATGTGTGTGTATATGTAGTGTGTATGTGTGTGTATATGTAGTGTGCATGTGTGTGTATATATAGATATATATATGTCTGTGTGTACATGCAGTGTGTGTATGTATGTTTGTGTGTGTATATGTAGTGTGTATGTTTTTGTATATATATATATATATATATATATATATATATATATATATGTCTGTGTGTACATGTAGTGTGTGTATGTATGTATGTGTGTGTATATGTAGTGTGTATGCGTGTGTATATATATTTATATATATGTCTGTGTGTACATGTAGTGTGTGTGCATGTGTGTGTGTGTTCATTCTTATCTCTGTATACACATAACAATTCTGATAAACTGAACAGGAATGCTGCTAGACCAGATTATTCCACTTATGGAACTTTTTTTTTTTTTACATAAACTATCATTTTAAATCCTAACAGTTCACATTCACAACAGACTAGGTCTTATGACATAACTTAATAAAGTTTATTTTATTTTTAAGAATGTGTGGGACTAATGCTAATATTCACTTGCCCCTTCTCACGATTAACATTAAGTAACATAATTTATTTTTGTTAGCCATTAAAAGGCGTCATCATAACTAAGATTATCCCCATTCTTTATGCATCACTTAGGAACAGCTAGATTTGTAGCTTTCCTCAATTAGTGGAACCACAACACTGGGAATGAATCTGGACAGATGGGAAAGACATCTTAGCCAGAACATATTAATAGGATGTAGACATTTTTTTAATCGCAGTAACAACCTAATACATATATATATACATGCCTACATAGAAATTAGTGTGTATATATATATGTATATATTGATATATAACTACACACACATATATTCATACACCCATAAATAAATAAAAAATATTAAATATTTATTTGTACATGCCGTATATATTAAATAAATAAAAAATATATATTTTTATTATTATTTATTTAAGTCTTATAGTAACATTGCATTATATTTCCATTCTTTGCAGTCTCACCTTACATCCAATTTCAATATCCAAATTCTACAAGTTTGTTAAAATGTTCAGTTATTAAGTCTGTATTATTTACCAAAAACTAATATATTTTTTCTCTGTCATCTAATTTTCCAAGTGACTGTGAAGTCATTTATTTTTTACTTGTTAAGGAGGTCGGCGCACTCATTTATGCCGCTCTGATTGCCCTTTTTAATGCTATTAATTAATAGATACAGTAAATTGTCGTGAAAGTCGTAGATTTTTATCTTTTGCTATGTTTCAAATACTTTGACATTTGATTTATTTCTATTTTATGTATTTATTTTTACATTTTAAAAAAAAATTCTAGGGAATTGTATCTTTTTTTGTTTTTAGTTTTCTATGAACAACTAGTAAAGTACAAAAAAGACAATAAAAATTGAAAAAAAATTGGAGACAATTTAGGTTGTCTGGAAAAAGGAGAACATCAGAACCCACCACAGGGTTCTAAATCGTGACCAGTATGACCCTACCCAGACCATGCCAGGACTCACCTTCTCTCCTCATGCCAACTTTTAGGCACTTCTTTAGTCGGCAGTATTGGCACTGGTTCCTATGATGTTGGTCTATCGGACAGTCTCTGTTGCCCCTACAAGTGTAGGTGAGGTTCCTTCGGACTGATCTCTTAAAGAAGCTCTTGCACCCTTCGCAGGTGAACTGACCATAGTGCTTGCCACTTGATTTGTCCCCACACACCATACAGTCCACGTTGGGAACTCCTTTGTCCCCTGAATGGACGGGGTCCTGACCTGGGACCACTCCTTTAGGTGTGCTTGGCGTTTGAGGTGTGCCCCCAGGGTCTTGATTGCACAACCCAGGTGGATTGCTCACCTGAGAGGCTACCACCCCTGGGATGTCTTCCTGCCAAGGATTAACCACCATGGCCATAATACTGTATCAAAAGCTGAGATCCACAGCTCCACAATCAGCAGCAACAGCCCAAGCTAGGAGGGTGGCCAGGAAAAGTGGGCAAAGTTTACCCAGCGCAATAGCAAATGGAAGAGAAAATGGGTGCGGAGAGGCCGCCTCTCTGCTTTAGGAAAATATATATCTGTATATATCTCCTCTGATCCAGATTGCACGCTGCCCCACGCTGTGTCCAGAGTCCAGATATCCCTCCAAGAAAACAGGAAGACCAAGCGTGCCTTCAGATCCTCCTTCCAGGGAGGGAGAGAGATTAGTCATGCACTCACAGCACTAATGTCCATGTGTGTCTTCTACAACAAACCTTTATATGCGAGGGGAGAAAAGAAAAATTGGCTTTGCCTACAAGAACAAAAAAAAAAGAGAAAAATTAACATGACAAAAAAACAACAAAAACATTACACACAAAAAAGGAAAGGCAGACATTTTTTAAATAAAAAATGAAAGATATATTCTGCAGCGCGATGATAAAAAAATTCAAAAAATTTCGAACTGAACATTATAAAGGCATTTTTGAAATTTTTCACATTTGCAAATACAATAAAATAGCTTTTTTGTGCATGAAACAGTATTAGACGATAGATGAGAATATATAGGTGGCTACTTACGCACAATCTGCCTCCTGTGTGATCGATCGGGTTTAGTCACTTCTATAGAAATGCTGACTTTCTCCTATAGAGGACAATGCTACCGCAACTTGCACACCAAGGCGAGTGAATAGCTTGGAAGAAGTTTGAAAAGTGACACAGATTTCGCCTTTGGGTAAGAGACAGCCCCTTCCCTCCTCTAGAGCCTCCTGTGAGTGTGCATGTCCCTCTGCTGCAGTGAACTCTGACAGTAAGTCCCATTCACACTGTGTCCATGGAGATCTCCTAATCAGGACACACATGGGGCTGTGCTCTGACTTCACAGCGAGCTGGGACGAACCTGCGGTTATTGGCTCACAGATAGAGGGGGCTGGATGGCAATAGGGGGGCTTGACTACTGGCAGTGGCTGTGTCTTGCTGCCTTGTTTCCTCCGCTCACCTGCTAGGGGTCTTTCTCTGAAATGAACAGTTACATTTGGGAAAAATTGCAAAAATAACGGCAAAAAAATGTAAAAAATTGGATGGGAGAGCATGCCAGCAATGTGGAGAGAGAGCTTCATCTCCGAACAGAGAGATTCGGCGCAGCCTTAGGCCGGTTTCACACATCAGTGGCTCCGGTACGTGTGGTGACAGTTTCCTCACGTACCGGAGACACTGACGCACGTAGACACATTAAAATAAATGTGTCTCTGCACATGTCAGCATGTTTTCACGGACCGTGTGTCCGTTTGCAAAACACAGAGACATGTCAGTGTTCGTGGGAGCGCACGGATCACACGGACCCATTGGGTCAATGGGTCAGTGTAAACACGTACCGCAGACGGATGCTGTCCGTGTGCCATCCGTGAGCTGTCCGTGTGCGTTTTTCCTGTCATAGGGTTAAAATTGTAAAAATTGTTGCAATACACGGACACATGTACAGCACACGTACAGCATACGGACAGCACATGGACCCTAAAAACGTACTCACGGACATCACACGGATGGCCTATGTGAGCACACGGACACACGGACACGGATAACTCTGGTACCGTTTTCTCCGGTACCGGAATTATCTGGACATGTGAGACTGGCCTTAAGACAAAAGAAGACACAAATGCTTAGCAAATTTTCCTTGAAATTCTAAAAAAAATGTAATCAATAGCTAGCAAAATGCTAAAACACCATATACAACAGCAGAAGGTGAAAATACTGGAGAAATAACTGGAAATAAACGTAGAATATTAAAAAAAAGGAAAGAGAACAGAAAAAAAATCCTAAAACATCATAAAATACAAATAATAATTAGGTAGAAATAATAAAATAGAAATGTGAAAAAGAAAATAAATAGAAAACCATGGAGGAAACAATAGAAATCCTAAAACATACAGTAATAATAAACTAGAAAATTGAAATAATAGATAATGGTAAAACAGAAAAAAGAAGAAATAATAATATGCATAAAACAGAAAATAAAAATAAATAATAAAGAGTAAAATAGGACTAAAAAGACATAAAAGTGTAAAAGAAATAATGGAAAATAAATGAAAAATATAAATAAAATATGCTGTGTTATGGATTGAAAAGGCCTTGCTCAGCCCAGAAATGCTCAGAGAAGCCTAGAAAGGGTTAAAGAATAGGGATACAAGAGCCTCATATATGTTCAGTCCTGTATCTCTTACAAAGGCTTTTGCATCCAAGTAAATACTAGAACAAAATCATTGGAATGTTTCAAAGCCCCCCAGAAATATTCAGTGCCCCGTAGTAATGCCCTTTTCACCACTCCAGCTAAATATTTGGGGGTCACGTGTTTCTACTTTTTTAAAAATCTTTTCCTTATGGATTATGGAGCGCTAATATATTCTGGGGAGCTTGTACAGAGAATGTTTTTTTCTACAAATTACATTATAGTATTTTTTTTTATTTTGTCAGCAGCGAAGTACAGCTGCAATGTAACAATGTGTATACTGCCTGTGCTCCTTTCTGTTTTTCTATATGGCGGACGATACGCCACTGATGGAGCAAGTACAGTCACTTCCCTCCGTCCGCATAGCTCTGCTCTGGCATGATACAAACTCTGATAATCACAGCAACTGTAATCCGGGCATTACAGTTTCCATTGTCTTCAGACATTAAAGGGACACTGTCACCTGAATTTGGAGGGAACAATCTTCAGCCATTGGGGGGGGGGGTTTGGGTGTTTGATTCACCCTTTCCTTACCCGCTGGCTGCATGCTGGCTGCAATATTGGATTGAAGTTCATTCTCTGTCCTCCGTAGTACATGCCTGCCCCAAAGCTCCGGCGGGCAGTCCAGACCCGTCTCCTCCGCATCCCGGGCCAGAGACCGAAACCGTTCCCACTGAAACCGAGACAAAGAGTCAGCCACAGAATTCTCCACTCCGGGGATATGAGCCGCCGTAATGTACACATTGATAGACATGCAAAACAACACCAACTGACGGAGAACCCTGATAACCGGAGGAGAAGAAGCCATCAAACTGTTTATGACACACACAACTGCCATATTGTCACAATTAAAACGAACCCTCCGATTGCGCAAATCCTCCTTCCACAAGTAAACTGCAACCAGGATAGGAAAGATTTCCAACAAAGTGACATTCTTCACCAAGCCTGACGCAAACCACTCGTCAGGCCACCTAGTGGCACACCACCGGCCACCAAAAAAGGCACCAAAACCAACACCGCCCAAAGCATCGGTAAACAAATCCAGATCAGCGTTGCCCACCACGTCCTCCATCAACAACGAACGGCCATTATATTGTGCCAAAAAACTGTCCCACACCTCCAAATCAGCCTTATGCTCGCTAGACAGGCGAACAAAATGATGTGGGGCTTTAACCCCTGGCGTGGCGCCGGCTAGCCTCCTCGAAAAAACCTCCCCATCGGGATGATCCTGCAGGCAAAATTCAATTTACCGAGGAGGGACTGAACCTCCCGCAACGGTAACTTTTTCAAGCGACGCGCCCGAGCCACTTCGCTTCTCAATCCGACCACTTTTTCTTCAGGTAACCGAAACTCCCAGTTAACCGAGTCAATAACAATGCCCAGGAACGAAAGACTTGTGCATGGCCCCTCGGTTTTCTCCGACGCCAACGGAACACCAAAGCGTTCCGCTACCCATATCACTGTCCTCAAGACCATGTCACAACATCCGGACTGACCCGGCCCGATGCACAAAAAGTAATCCAAATAGTGAATGACCGAATTCAAACCCGACACCTCCCGAACAACCCACTCAAGAAAGGAAATAAAAGCCTCAAAGTATGCGCAAGACAGCGAGCAACCCATCAGCAAACATCTATCCACGTAAAACCGCCGTTCCAATAACAGTCCAACAGCCTCACGGTGTCCGGATCAACGGGCAATAAACAAAAGGCCGACTCAATATCGGTATTAGCCAACAGCGCGCCCCTCCCACAACTACGCATCCAGAGTGCAGCCTCGTCAAAAGACGTATAAACCACAGAGCAAAGCTCTGGTTCTATCCCGTCATTTCTGGACCTCCCCTTAGGGTAAGACAAATGCTGAATCAGCCTGAATTTGTTTGGTTCCTTCTTCGGAACCACACCCAATGGCGAAACTACCAAATCCTCTAGTGGTGGAACGGGAAAAGGCCCAGACATTCTCCCCAACGAAACCTCCTTATGCAATTTATCCGAGACCACCGCCGCGTGTAACTCAGCTGATCTCAAATTCTTCAAAACCTGAGGGATACCAAAAGGCGGAGCAGGTATACGAATACCATCCCTAAAACCCAACAACAACAACTCCACCTTTTCCCTATCCAGGAACCTATTTAGATAGGGGACCATTGCGTCCAGCTTCACTGGCGTCACCCCCTTTTGAATTGCCCTCTGGTTTTCCTTTTTTCTTGAAGCACTTGGCGGCGCCATGGGAAGAACCGCTGCAGTGCGAGCACGCATGTTTAAACTTACAGGTAGCTCCGAATTTGCACTGGCCGCCATTAAACTGCCAGCACAACCCGTGCTTCTGACCTCCCGATTGTCCGGACTGACCCCCTGAACCTGAGGAACTTCCTTGCGACAGTTCCGGCCCCGCCTTGAAAGGAATGGCCGAATTTCGTCGGCGCCATAACCCACAACCATAAACCGATGTCCTTCTGATCCCATCTAATCGACGGACGAACCGCCTTCCTCTGTCTAAACTGCTCGTCATACCGGAGCCAAGCCTGGCCCCCGTATGCCCTGTGTGCCTCCCCTATCGAATCCATATAACAAAATAATGCTGAACAGTTTTCAGGAGCCTTCTCGCCGACCACGCTTGCCAAAAATCGCAAATGTTTGCAACTAATTCACGAACGTCTGAGGAATGAGACGCCATCTCCGCTTCTCCTCGTCCTCCTTCTTACTGTCCTCTTTCTTGCTCTTATCTAAATTAAATTTCTCCAACGGAAGGAGCGAGAAGATCTCCACGTACTCGTTCTTCCAAATCTTCTTCCTGACTTCTTTTTTTAAATGAGCCCCCAGCGGCCCCTCAAAACAAATGTAAACCTCGCCCCGCGCTTTATCGTCTAAACGAATTCCGCCTTCCTTCTCCTTCTCAGTCTGCACTGACACCGAAACGGGCTCTGACGGCCTACTTGGTGCCGCCGAACCCCCTCCAGACCCTCCTAGACCTAACTCCGTGGCACCCACCCACGCCGCCCACGGTGGTGGCACCGACCTAACGCCTCCCAACCGTGAAAGCAACTCGCGGACACTAAACAACAACTCCCCTACCCCTGCGTTCCCCAACTCCGACCTAACCCACGGAAGCTCGCCCATAGCCACGGCCCCACCCCCCTGACTAACCCCAACTACCAGGGAAAACAGACAAAACAGACATAGAATTGTACTCACCAAGCTGCAGGGGAGCTGAAGTCCCCCCAGCCGCAGTCGTCCCGCTCGTCCAGTCGACATCTGCTCCCGATCCGCTCTGTGGCACCACCTGGATCAGAGGCTCGCCATGCGATGTGGACCCGTCCGTTCCGGCCCTGTCCCGGCCTGCTGCCGATGATACTGATGCGGCCCTGCATGGAGGCACCCCGGGCCCACCGCTGGAGACGTCGCCGACCGGTCCTCTGCTGAGACTCCTTCTGGATCCAGCCGACAATGTGGGGGAAGGCCCGGCGTTCCTGGTCGGGCACGGCAGCTCCGCAAGTCCGGCGGCGCTGCCTGCTGCTGCGGCCGCAGAAGCTCTCCCACATTGTCTGGGATGAGCAGGTGAAGCAGGCCGCCGGGTGGCGCCATTACTGCGGCGCCCTGCTGTGACATCAGAGGAAGTGACGGAGGATTCGGCACGTGAAGGCCCCACCCCCCGGAGCGAGGGAGGAGAAGGCCTATTCACTGCCGCATGCCCCAGCGCGGCAAGTGGATTCCTCCCGGACCGGGCCCTGTTTGGACGCTTGCTGGTGGGCGCTCGGTCCGGAGGGTCCCTGGAGGGGCTCCATCGCCGCCGCTGAGGCAGAGGCACATCGGGGGAAAGTCGCTCTGGGGGCCGCACCCACCGGGAGCAATGCTCGCCTGCTGCCGCCGACGGTTGTAAGGGTTTTGGTCCAGAAGCGAGGTCTTGGGAGCCCCATGAGAACATACAAGCTCCTCAGATTTTATCCATGTTTCTGTCTGGTCTTAGAAAGCAGTGGAGTAAGGGGAGAGGTACTGTCACAGCCACTCCTTCTGCAGCCGTGCCTGCTGCCGTGCCGGGACCACCGCCGCTCCCTCCGCTCATACTTACCCGTTGCGGTGCGCTCCTCCTGCAGGCACGCATCCTCTCCTTCATTTTTCTCTGCTCCCTGGTTCTCGTCGGGTGCGCGTGCGCACCGCCCACTCCAGCACTTCCTCTTTCTGATTTACAGGCGCTCTGTATCTCCTCTCTGTGATCCTGGAGGATCGTTACCTGGAAGTCCTTCAGCACTCCATGTATTTAAGGCGATTCCTTCCTCTGCTCCTTGCCTGTCTGTCATTTGTGCTTCTGTGACTCAAGTCCACCTTTGTCTTTGCTCTGCCTGTTCTGAGTCTCCACTCTGTCCAGCCAGTTCAGCTTCTCTGCCTTTCCCAGGCTTCCATGGCTCCTCATCCAGTCCAGCCTTCCCAGTGTCCACTTCGTACTCTGATAGTCTGGTGTGTTGTGAATTCTGTTGTCAAGCTCCCTCCTGTGGTCATGAATGGTACTTCGGCTGGTTCTGTCCATGGGCTTCCTCTGGTGGTTGTGAGTGGGGCTGCGGCTTCTGAGTTTCCTTCCACAGGTGACGAGGTTAATTCGTTAGCTGGCTCCTCTATTTAACTCCACCTAGATCATTGCTCCATGCCACCTGTCAATGTTCCAGTATTGGTCTAGTTCGCTCCTGGATCGTTCTTGTGACCTGTCTTCCCAGCAGAAGCTAAGTTCCTGCTTGTTTTTCTCTTGTTTGCTATTTTTCTGTCCAGCTTGCTATTTTGATTTTTGTCTTGCTTGCTGGAAGCTCTGCGACTCACGGTGCGGAGGGTCTTTTTGCGCCCTCTGCGTGGTCTTTTTGTAGTTTTTGTGCTGACCGCAAAGTTACCTTTCCTATCCTCTGTTCAGTAAGTCGGCCTCACTTTGTTAAATCTATTTCATCTCTGTGTTTGTAATTTTCTTCTTAACTCACAGTCATTATATGTGGGGGGCTGCCTTTTCCATTGGGGAATTTCTCTGAGGCAAGGTAGGCTTTATTTTTCTATCTTTAGGGCTAGCTAGTTCCTTAGGCTGTGACGAGTTGCATAGGGAGCGTTAGGAGCAATCCACGGCTATTTCTAGTGTGTGTGATAGGATTAGGGATTGCGGTCAGCAGAGTTCCCACGTCTCAGAGCTTGTCCTGTATTATTAGTAACTATCAGGTCATTCCGTGTGCTCTTAACCATCAGGTCCATTATTGTCCTAACCACCAGGTCATAACACTGGTGTCTCTGTCCTGTCCTGCTTCCTTTGTGTCTTCCCCTTCCCAGTGCTCCTTTGGTCTCGCCTGTATTCAGCTCTTACCAAACTGTACTTCATCTTACCTCGCTCTATCCATCCTACGCCCAGCTTCTCTATTTTGTTCCTCCAACTACCTGTCTCCGGGTTCCAGCTTTTGTGGAAATAGTCTCCCTTGGGTCTGCCCCTAAAGCTCCCTGTATAGGGGGTGGTCTACCTGGTCAGCTCACCCTTGGGAGGTTTATTGTCATGGATCAGCCCAACATCACTGTATACCGATCAAACAAAACAAAAATCTACAGTGTCAGCAGCAGCCCACCACCAGGAAAGGAGAAGACCAGACTAAGGCACATTAAAAGAAAAGTTCTTCCAGAGGAGAGTGGCCCTATGTGTGCTCAGTCTCTCATACTATAGAGAGTGCACCTTCACCAAGTCACCGAGTATGGCCCTAAACACATTGTCCACTGGGAGGATTTTCTGTTGCGTCGATACTAAGCATCGTGCATTCCACGTGTGATACCTAACCACTGTGCTAACTAGAAATAAGGTGCAGCGGTCCCGACCACCAAGGTCTTCGAATGCTCCATAGGCCCATTCCACATAAGAGAGACCGGTCAGCCGAGACAGTCAATGGAGGTGCCCACCCTGTTGTACACCTCTGTGTTAAAGGGACAACAAAGCAGGAAGTGGTCCATGCTTTCCCGCATGGTACCACAATGCTCCCGAGGACAGTTCCTATCCTCAGAGCTCCTACACTTCAGATTATCCCTCACACACAGTATCCCATGGAAGCAGCGCCAAACCAAGTCCGCAAACTTCGAGGGGAATAGAATTCAAAAGATGGAAACCCACCCCAAGATCCCGACTTGGGCAATCCCTGAGCACCAGAGGCCTTTGGAAATGGGTCAATAGAACCCTATTATCAAGGAGTTTCCTTGGTAGAGTCCTGATCTCCCACATTCCCAGGCCCCACCAACAAATTACCTTCAGAACCAAGGTAGTGTAAGCAGGAATATGTCCATGCAGTGTGCAAAGATCCTTCACTTGCCCACCTGTCTCCCATTCCTGGAAGAAAGATTGAAACCATCCCCTACAGGACAATACCCATGGAGGAGCCCTCTCTTTCCAGAGGTTTGCAATATTGATCTTAATGAAGGTATCAACAAGGAATACCACAGGGTTGACCATACCCAACCCTCCTAGTCTCCTTGTGCGGTAAGTAACCTCCCTCTTGACTAGGTTCAGTCTATTCCCCCATAACAGTTGGAAGAACAAACTGTAGACCCGAATCCAGAGAGACTACGGCAAGATGCACACAGTGCCCAGCTAAATCAGTAAAGGGAGCAGGTAAGTTTTGATCAGGTTTACCCTTTCCCTTAGGGTCAAAGACCAACCTTTCCATTGGTTCACCCTCTGCGTGGCGATCTCTAGCCTGCTGTCCCAATTTTGTTTGGGGTAATCCCCCTGGCCAAATTAGATGCCAAGGACTTTTACAGAGAGTTTAGGTCCTGGAAGGGTGCCCAGGAGATCAAAACAAGGATCTCCTCCTCTCAGCCAGAGACTCTCACACTTATGCCGGTTAATCTTGGACCCGGATGCCTCCAAGTAGCAATCTACCTCTGACATCAGCCACCCTGCCTCCTCGCGAGAAGAAACAAAAACAGTGACATCATCAGCATATGCCACCACCCTCAGAGTGGCTTCCGGTGCTGCCGGGTCCATCCTGTTCCGGGCCAACGGTCCACGATCCACCCTCCTAAGAAGTGGGTCAATCGCAAACACGCACAGCAGCAGACTCAAGGGACAACCCTGGCAAACACCACACCCAACCTTAAAAGAGCTGCCAATCCAACCATTCACAAGCGTGAAACTCTTTGCCCCACTGTACAAAGTCTTAAGCCAATAAACAACCCCCCCGGCAGGCCATATCTCAGAAGGACAGACCAAAGGTACTCAAGATTAACCCGATCAAACACTTTTGCCTGGTCCAGTGACAGCATGCACCCCTTCCAGTGACCAGCCCTACCCTGCTCCACTGCCTCTTGGAAACAGAGCACAGTACTAAATGTGCTGCGGCTGGAACAGAGCAATGCTGGGCCTCTGAAAGGAGTTGGGGTGCAATTTTCACCGGACAATTAAACAGCCCCTTTGCCAGAACCTTCCTTTCTGCACTAAGAAGCGCTATGGGATGCCAATTCTCAATGCAAGATGGGTCCTTACCCTTTGACAAGATGATCAGGGCAGACCTCCTCATTGACTTCGGCAGAGTGCCCGAGGAAAGACACTCATTGAATACCTTAGTCAAGAGGGGAACCAAAACATCCTTAAAGTTCATATAGAATTCAGATGTTAAGCCATCTGGACCAGGCGATTTTTTGGGGGCAAGCCTTTCAATCGCTAACTTAACTTCCTCTTTCCTGATCATTTCTGTCAAAACATCATGAGAGGGGTCTACCCCTGGTTTGGGGATGGCTTCAGCCAGGAAGACTGACATCTCAACCCAATCAAGATCCCTCTTCCCCAAGAGGTGTGAGTAGAAGGCTCTGACAACCTCCAGGATCCCTGATTTGGATCGCCTCAAGGACCCCGTAGTGTCAACCAGTCCTGTAACTATTTTACTATTCACTGACATCTTGCAGTTTCTGTAAGGGTCGGGCGAGCTGTACTTCCTGCAATCCCTCTCAAAAACCAAAGATGCATGTCTATCGTACTGACACCTCATAAGCAAAGGACTGTCTTATCTCCACTTCTTCCAAGAGAGACAAATTGAGCCTCCAAAAGCCTCCTCCCATCCGGAGGGTCTCTGTAACATTCAGAGAAAACAAAATTAAACAGTAGTCAGAGAACTCCAGCTCAACAACAGAAACTGCTGAAGAGACAGCTTTCTCCTTTAAATAAAGCCTATCTATCCTGGACTAACAGTTACCTCTATGATAGGTGAACCCCTCGTGGCCTGGTGTCTGCCGAATGTGGACATCCACCAGGCGAGCCTCACTAGCTATACTATTAAGGGTGATGCTATCATAAGTCAGCCTGTCTCTGGAACCTCCTCTATCTCGGGGCCTCGTGACAGTTTTGATGTCCCCTCCAAAGACTACCTGCCGACTTATAAAAAGGTAGGGCTTGATCCTCATAAAGAGACACTTCTGGTCCCACTTAGATTGGGGACCATAGATGTTAATGAGCCGGAGCTCTTGTCCCTTCATGAGGACATCTAATATCAGGCACCTCCCCATTTCTAGCTAAATAACCTGTCAGCATTCCACCGGGCTGTAAAAAGGACCGCCACTCCGCTATACGGCTCAGCCACAAGAGACCAATAGGAGGGCCAGAGTCACCACTTACGCTTAACTTTAAACAAGTCTGCCATGTTTGGTAGCCTGATTTATTGCAAAAATGTCAGCTTCAACCCTCTGACAAAATCAAAGGCGACATTAATGGACGCCAGCGTCAACAGAGTGGGTACCGCCATCATTCTCCACAGAGAAAGAGATGTCCTCAAGGGCTTGGAACCGGTTAGAAAGACCAACCAGAGGGGAGTCAGTTTTTCCTTCCTTAGGTACCTTGGTCAGAGCGGGAGAAGATGTTTCATCTCCCTTCTTTCTCTTCGTTTTGGTGCCGAGCTTACGCTTGTCCTCTAGCCACTGCCTATTATCCTCATCCATACTTTCAAAATGTGAGGATATGGAGGCAGTGGCACTTTCCTCCCTGTGCATCCTCCTGACCTCCTCATCCAACTCATCATCCCTCGGGGCCCCAGCAGCAAGACTGTCATCCAGGACAGAGGCCCCCCTAGTAGCCTGGGACTTGCACAGCTCCCTCTCCTCCTGTCTACGCTTGTCTAGATGCCTCTGCTGGCTAGGCATCTTTTTATTGCTTTTGCTCCTTGGCCCCTCAGCTCCCTCACCCCTGCTAGTCCCTTCCCGAGCAGAATCACCCTTACGGCTTTCTCCCACTGGGGCCATGACTGCATTAGCGAAGGAGCGAGGACAACGGCTGAATGGGTGACCTAAGTCACCACACAGGTGACACCTAATCTCCACACAAGATGCAGCAAGATGGCCGATATCCCCACACAATGCACATTTCTGCACAGTGTACTATGCACTGAAGTGTGTGGGGTCGCCGCACTTGTGATAGAGCTTCGGTTGCTCTTTATAGAAGACCAGGATATGATCCCTACCCAGGAAGGCAGGTATGTCGGTAACCGTACCACCTCAGTGCTTAAGTTTTACCATAAACGTCCAGGCTCCCGACCAGATACCAAACTTGTCACAGTTTTTCTTTGGCACTTCCATCACCTCTCCATACTGGTCAAGCTACGTCATGATGTCGTAACAAGAAAGCGACTCGTTACAGGTCATCAAGGTCACTTTCTTGACTTTGGTGAGACACCGCCTGGATGGCAAAAATCTCCCAAGCTGGGCTAATTTTTTGCCAAGTCATAGACCAGAAGAGCTCAAGCCCCTCCGGCCGAACAAAGCTGACATGAAACTCAGGCAGAGAATAGGAATATATCAAGGCATAGATGTCAATCACCTTGAAGCCCATGCTCAGCAGGAGCTCCACAACCTTAGACCTTGGAGGACATGTATCACTGCCCCTCCACTGAAGACAGACCACATTCCTATGCATACTACCTGGCCCAGCTGTTGGGAGGTTCCACACTGTATCCCCCTTTGCTCTCGGAAGGCAGCAAAGCCATGCCTCTCTATCCAGAAGGATAGATCAACCTCTTGACCCACTACCATTAGTGATCTCTCCCCCTTCTTTAGAGTCTCCAGGAGACACTGCTGCAACATGCCATCCCCAGAGCCCGGAGACTAGGAGGACGCCCTACTTCCCCCGGAGGTGACAGCGGCACAATTTCTGATGGGTGCTGGCACAAGGGACACAATCTCCTCCATAGAACTGGAGGTGACCTTACATGTGCCCTCCACATCATCAGTCAATTTTTTCCACTGCTTTACTGTTGATACCAGGTGCCGCTGATCTTTCGCCTCTGTGAGGTGCCACTGATCCATTATATCAGCATACTGTTGACCAGCGGCACCAACACAGAATAGGACTTTAGTGGGAGGATCAGAACTCCCAGCCCTGGCAACCCCCTCACACTGCCGCCGCTTCTCAACCAAGTGATAAGCGGCAACAGCATTCAGGGGCGGTGAGGCTACCAGAGCTGCCCCGACACCGGGCAGCTCCACCTACCACTGAGGTGCGCACCTGCTGCTACGTCCCCGCTACTATAAGCAGAGATGGAGCTCTATGCCTCACTACATTGCTTTGCAATCTCCCCATGCCTTTGCACTGGATCCACAGCAGAACCTGGGCTGGGCAGGGCAATGGGGCGAATACAGCGAGCAAACCGTGCAGCCGTCTCAGGGGGTACAGGGAGGGGGGCATACACGTAACTTACCGCTACCTGTAAAGTTGGCTTGTTGGTCTTTTTGTCTTTTTCTTTTGCCCCCCAGGTGCCTCCTCTGGTAAATTATCACCAATATAGAAGTTCTGAAGGCACACTGGGGACTCTAGGAGCTTGATCTCTGCCATTAGCGCCCCTCCCTGGCTGCTGTTGTTACTGTCCTCCTCAGAGCCAGCAGAAATGCGCCCAGATGTCAATGTCGCCTGTTTTGCAGGGAGCTCGCTGCACGTGGCTTACGGGGGTGACTTTGCAGGCTGCTAGGTGGATCATTCTGCTGGTTATCATCCTCCTCATCATCATCATCCACCTGGCTCTCAGGCTGCAGCCCCATCTTCCTTTGCTCTCTGTTATCAGCCATTTCTCTGAATCGGTCTTCATTCATAAGCTTTTCCTTAAATGGACCACTTTTTTTCTCTGATGAAAGCTTTTCTGATTTCAAGCTCATTAATCTCAACTTTCAGTCTCCTTACCTCCGCCTGGAGCTGATTCTTCCTCGGTTTGGAGGCACCTGCAGCTTTGTTGCTTGTGCAGTGCAGCTTCTCCCGAAGCCTCCTCAGGGTCTTACTCGCCTCTTCGTGCTCACGGAGGTGGCTCATGACCCGGGAGGCATAGGTGGACACAGACTCCTGGGGTCGGCCTCACCTCCATGGGCACTCAGCTTTCCTCCAGAAGGACGGCCATCTCTCTAAATCTCTCCTCATTCATTAGTTTTTCTATGAAGAGACCACTCTTCCCTCTTATGAATGCTTTCCTTACCTCCAGCTCATTAATTTCAAGCTTCAGCCTCTTTACCTCCACCTGGAATTGTGTCTTCCTCAGTTTGGAGGCACCTGCAGCTTTAGCCTCCTGAGGGTCTTACTTGCATCTTCATCCTCACGGAGGTAGCTCATGGAGCCATAGGTGCACACAGACTCCCAGGGTCTCTGCAGCCCCAACCTTCCTCAGTGAGGGCAGCCTCACCTCCGTGAGCACTCAGCTTTCATCCGGAAGGACCGCCATCTTGCACGCTAGCAGGCTTCTACTCCATCTTGGAAGCCTTGCAGCTTCTCTGGCTCTCTGCAGACCTGGGGAGAGTAGAAGTCACATTGCTGCGACTCTTGGTGGAGCATCTCACCCCCGAGTCCTCTGATGTGCAGGCCGGTTGCTGTTTTCTTCTGCCCCCGCCGACCTGGCCCGGGATGCAGAAACCTTGGACTTGGCTCCTTCACTCATCCCAGGAAACCCACTCCCTCCCTGGGTAAGAGAGAGCAGGTCCCCAGGCAGAGAGGTGGTGGTTCTCTGGAGCTCAGGAGCATACAGCAGTATCAGCAAACGCACCCATAATTACCACAATGAGCAGCAGCTGAGCAGAGCTGCACTCAATATTCTGCTGGTGCAGTCACTGTGTACATACATTACATTACATTACTGATCCTGCACTGATCCTGAGTTACATCCTGTATTATACCCCAGAGCTGCACTCACTATTCTACTGGTGCAGTCACTGTGTACATACATACATTACATTACTGATCCTGTACTGATCCTGTATTATACCCCAGAGCTGCACTCACTATTCTGCTGGTGCAGTCAATGTATACATACATTACATTACTGATCCTGTACTGATCCTGAGTTACATCCCGTATTATACCCCAGAGCTGCACTCACTATTCTGCTGGTGCAGTCACTGTGTACATAAATTACATTACAGATCCATCACTTATCCTAAGTTACATCCTGTATTGTACCCCAGAGCTGCACTCACTATTCTGCTGGTGCAGTCACTGTGTATATACAGGTCCTTCTCAAAAAATTAGCATATAGTGTTAAATTTCATTATTTACCATAATGTAATGATTACAATTAAACTTTCATATATTATAGATTCATTATCCACCAAATGAAATTTGTCAGGTCTTTTATTGTTTTAATACTGATGATTTTGGCATACAACTCCTGATAACCCAAAAAACCTGTCTCAATAAATTAGCATATCAAGAAAAGGTTCTCTAAACGACCTATTACCCTAATCTTCTGAATCAACTAATTAACTCTAAACACATGCAAAAGATACCTGAGGCTTTTATAAACTCCCTGCCTGGTTCATTACTCAAAACCCCCATCATGGGTAAGGGTACCGTCACACTATAACATTTTGATCGCTACGACGGTACGATTCGTGACGTTCCAGCGATATCGTTACGATATCGCTGTGTCTGACACGCAGCAGCGATCAGGGATCCTGCTGAGAATCGTACGTCGTAGCAGATCGTTTAGAACTTTCTTTCATCGCTGGATCTCCCGCTGTCATCGCTAGATCGGTGTGTGTGACACCGATCTAGCGATGCGATCCAGCGATGCGTTCGCTTGTAACCAGGGTAAACATCGGGTAACTAAGCGCAGGACCGCGCTTAGTTACCCGATGTTTACCCTGGTTACAAGCGTTAAACTAAAAAAAAACAAACAGCACATACTTACATTCTGGTGTCCGTCAGGTCCCTTGCCGTCTCTGCTTCCCGCACTGTGACTGCCGGCCGTAAAGTGAAAGTGAAAGCACAGCGGCTGTGCTTTCACTTTCACTTTACGGCCGGCAGTCACTGAGTGCGGGAAGCAGACTGCAAGGGACCTGACGGACACCAGAATGTAAGTATGTGCTGTTTTTTTTTTTTTAGTTTAACGCTTGTAACCAGGGTAAACATCGGGTAACTAAGCGCGGTCCTGCGCTTAGTTACCCGATGTTTACCCTGGTTACCCAGGGACCTCGGCATAGTTGGTCGCTGGAGAGCTGTCTGTGTGACAGCTCCCCAGCGACCACACTACGATTTACCTACGATCACGGCCAGGTCATATCGCTGGTCGTGATCGTAGGTAAATCGTATAGTGTGACGGTACCCTAAGACTAGCGACCTGACAGATGTCAAGAAGGCCATCATTGACACCCTCAAGCAAGAGGGTAAGACCCAGAAAGAAATTTCTCAACAAATAGGCTGTTCCCAGAGTGCTGTATCAAGGCACCTCAATGGTAAGTCTGTTGGAAGGAAACAATGTGGCAGAAAACGCTGTACAACGAGAAGAGGAGACCGGACCCTGAGGAAGATTGTGGAGAAGGACCGATTCCAGACCTTGGGGAACCTGAGGAAGCAGTGGACTGAGTCTGGTGTGGAAACATCCAGAGCCACCGTGCACAGGCGCGTGCAGGAAATGGGCTACAGGTGCCGCATTCCCCAGGTAAAGCCACTTTTGAACCATAAACAGCGGCAGAGGCGCCTGACCTGGGCTACAGAGAAGCAGCACTGGACTGTTGCTAAGTGGTCCCAAGTACTTTTTTCTGATGAAAGCAAATTTTGCATGTCATTCGGAAATCAAGGTGCCAGAGTCTGGAGGAAGACTGGGGAGAAGGAAATGCCAAAATGCCTGAAGTCCAGTGTCAAGTACCCACAGTCAGTGATGGTGTGGGGTGCCATGTCAGCTGCTGATGTTGGTCCACTGTGTTTCATCAAGGGCAGGGTCAATGCAGCTAGCTATCAGGAGATTTTGGAGCACTTCATGCTTCCATCGGCTGAAATGCTTTATGGAGATGAAGATTTCATTTTTCAGCACGACCTGGCACCTGCTCACAGTGCCAAAACCACTGGTAAATGGTTTACTGACCATGGTATTACTGTGCTCAATTGGCCTGCCAACTCTCCTGACCTGAACCCCATAGAGAATCTGTGGGATATTGTGAAGAGAAAGTTGAGAGACGCAAGACCCAACACTCTGGATGAGCTTAAAGGTACCGTCACACTAGACGATATCGCTAGCGATCCGTGACGTTGCAGCGTCCTCGCTAGCGATATCGTCCAGTGTGACAGGCAGCAGCGATCAGGCCCCTGCTGTGCTGTCGCTGGTCGGGGAAGAAAGTCCAGAACTTTATTTCGTCGCTGGACTCCCCGCAGACATCGCTGAATCGGTGTGTGTGACACCGATTCAGCGATGTCTTCACTGGTAACCAGGGTAAACATCGGGTAACTAAGCGCAGGGCCGCGCTTAGTAACCCGATGTTTACCCTGGTTACCATCGTAAAAAAACAAACAGTACATACTTACATTCAGCTGTCTGTCCCTTGCCGTCTATTTCCTGCACTGACTGCTGGCCGCAAAGTGAAAGTGAAAGCACAGCACAGCGGTGAGTCACACAGCGGTGACTCACCGCTGTGGCTGTGCTCTGCTTTCACTTTGCAGCCAGCAGTCAGTGCAGCAAACAGACGGCAAGGGACAGACAGCTGAATGTAAGTATGTACTGTTTGTTTTTTACGATGGTAACCAGGGTAAACATCGGGTTACTAAGCGCGGCCCTGCGCTTAGTTACCCGATGTTTACCCTGGTTACCGGGGACCTCGGGATCGTTGGTCGCTGGAGAGCTGTCTGTGTGACAGCTCTCCAGCAACCAAACAGCGACGCTGCAGCGATCCGGATCGTTGTCGGTATCGCTGCAGCGTCGCTAAGTGTGACGGTACCTTAAGGCCGCTATTGAAGCATCCTGGGCCTCCATAACATCTCAGCAGTGTCACAGGCTGATTGCCTCCATGCCACGCCGCATTGAAGCAGTCATTTCTGCCAAAGGATTCCTGACCAAGTATTGAGTGCATAACTGAACATTATTATTTGTTGGTTTTTTTGTTTGTTATTAAAAAACACTTTTATTTGATTGGATGGGTGAAATATGCTAATTTATTGAGACAGGTTTTTTGGGTTATCAGGAGTTGTATGCCAAAATCATCAGTATTAAAACAATAAAAGACCTGACAAATTTCAGTTGGTGGATAATGAATCTATAATATATGAAAGTTTAATTGTAATCATTACATTATGGTAAATAATGAAATTTAACACTATATGCTAATTTTTTGAGAAGGACCTGTATATTACATTACTGATCCTGAGTTACATCTTGTATTATACTCCAGAGCTGCACTCACTATTCTGTTGGTGGAGTTACTGTGTACATACATTATTAATCCTGTACTGACCCTGAGTATCAATTCCTGGTGTTTCTTCTGTAGGGTCACTATATGGGACAGCATGGTGGACATTTTTTGCACTCCACCGTGGACCATGTTAGCGCCATACATGCTGGTTGCCTTTCGGATACATGTGTCCGCAGTGCAGCAGCCGCCTGGTCTGGCAGAGAGTTGCTGTGTGTTGGGGCTTCAGGAGATGACACATACAAGAGGGGTCCTCGGTGCAGTCTGGCTGCTGATCCTAGACACACTCATCTCTCAGACCCTTTTAAGCTTTGCGGTTGGTCAAAGGGGACAGTAAATAAGCTGCTTCTTATAATTGCCCATAAAATCTTTCACTCCAACCTCCATTATTCACTGCAGGCAGAGCCAAGGGGCTCGCCAGTCACATAAATTTGTTTGGGATCCCTTTTAGGTAAAATTCATTACGTTTATCTGGAGTGAAATCCTTCTGGTGGGGTCAGAGATTCCTCCAGCTTTTCCTGGTGATTTATTCTCTGTGTGGAGAGACTGAGAGCGATCATTATTCACTGCAGGAAATGTGGCTCTCAGGTGAACCCTCCCCAATCACTGGCTTCAGCTCCACTTTAATTCCCAGAGATTTTGGGGCTTAAAGTGAAGCAAAGGTTACATTGATGGGGGATATCATTACAAAACATGGCTACTGTATGGAGCGCCGCCATGGAGGTAATGAAAGCCACGCAAGGAGGTCTATCAGGTTGGGTTGTATGGGGCTTCTTATCGCGAAGAATTATTTTATTTCTGTGTGGCTTTTAACTATGACTTGTTCTTTCTTTTTGGGAGAGAGATAATTTGCATCACTTCCACATGAATCTTTGCCATACGCTGCTGATCTCCATAAGGAGAGTCAGTTTCCCCCTTAAACAGGGTCTTATGGAGAACAAATGCTTTAAAGAGCTTTCATTCACTTGCATGCTTTTTTCAATGGCGTACACAACTGATTTTTTTAAGGGGGTCTTGTCCCCCCAAGGGAACCTCATTTGGCCAGTTAAACCCTTTTGTGTTTTGAAGATGGTCAAGTAAACTCCAATAAAAACTGTGGATTCACCTTACCCTTTTTGAAGGATCCTTACGTTTTCTTTCTCCCAGGGCAGAGTGTTAGTGCTGGACACCATGCTGAGGATGCCTGATCAAGAAGTGAGAAAAAGCCCATCTACCCCAAAATGGGTCTGTTTGACCCCTTATGTCTGGTTTTACATCGCAGTCGTGTCTGCTGGTACATCTGGGCCTCATTCCCCTACTAATATCTCACTATGATGGGATTATATCCTGATGAATCAGGAGAGACATTCCCGGTGACTCCCTGCATTATATCAGCACACATATCCTCTAAAGTGGGGTCGAGCCTTAAAAATCATGTCTGAGGCAGAGCGGCTCCTAAACATAAGGCACCTGGGGAACACAACTCCAGCCCCCCAAACCTTCGATACACACCTGCATTTTTTAACACACATCTTTATGGCCAACAGCAAAACAAATATAAAAAAGCAAAAATATAAAATAAGCACTGTATAAAAAATATAAAAAAGAGTAAACAAAAAATGAAAACAAAAAAAAATAAATGGCAAAGGCTAAACAAACATAACAGTTTTACACAATTGAGAAAGGAAATATTAAAAATATCTACATTTTCTAAAAATAATTAAAACATTTCTATTTATTTAATTATTAATAACTGTAATTAAATATGTCTAACAATTTCTACAAATAATTGAAATGATTGAAAAGATATTGTGAAATAGATAAATATTTATATTTTATTTATTACTATATGTATATATTTATTATATATTTATATCTTATGTACTGTGTACTGTATATATATTCATATATTTTTTGTACTTGTAACATATGCTTGTTTGTTATGTACTACAGTATATGCTGTATATATATTTATTTTTATTATTTGATATAGTTATTATATATATATATATATATATTTTTTTTTTTTTTTATTTATTTATTTATTTTTAACCAGTGTTTGTAAAATTAAAAATAGCTTTTATTGTATTTTATACATGGATAGCTTTTCGGTTCCTTTAGGCCCAAATACAACATAGCGCTAATTTTCAGCTTCCGACCCTGTAAGAAAGGCCTGGTCACTCTCGTGAGGCTGCGGCGAGTGTGTCTTCAGCCGCTGGTGTTGTCCGGGATTTGCACACCTGTGTTTTGAGGCTGCGGAACTTTTGCCCTTTCCCTTTAGAAGCAATGCTCCCTGAGCTGAGATTTCTAATCCCTCCTGATGAACGGAAAGAAAAACACAGCTGCAGGGTGATGTGGATATGCTCGGGTGGTGAATCTTTCATTCCCTTATGCAGCTCCTGCAAAATGGCTTGGACAGAGTGGAGGGGGGAGCAGAAAAAAATTGCAAAGTTCAGAGGTCATGTAGCGCTGAAGATACATTTTCAAATATGTTGTGACACTTTGTGTGAATGTAGCAATTTTTATTAAAGGTCCCTGATGGGACGCAGTTTATTACCAGGAGGTCGGGAAGGCTTCGTGGGATTTTTCTAGCCAGCCGCGGTCACGCTGCAAGTCTAGTTCCGCTATAATACATGCCATGATTTATTTAGTAACATTCATTTTTTTTTGTCGCTTTGGTTTGTTTTGGACATTTTGTAAGAGAATAATAAATATCTATTCTGGAAACAGCATGAAATAAGTTAAAAACCTGAAAAAAAGAAGACTAAAACAAAAAAAAACTATAATAATATTAAAAAAAGGAAAGTGAAAATAACATAATAAACAATTCATTATTCCACTTGCGATGGATCTACCTCGTATTGTAGGCACTGGGGAAATAAATAATGCATAAAAGCGGAGTAAAATAATAAGATGCAGGATAAAAGAGAGGAAGAAACGGGAGAGAAGGAAGACTAGATTAAGAGCAAATACAATGGGAACCCAGAAAAAGTGTCAGCATGTGGCAAAGAATTGCACAAAGAGTGAAAGGGGTGACCATTCCGGACCAATAGGTCCTTGGAGGACTCAATCCCCCAATAACTTATTTTTTACAGACATTGTTATGCCAATTATATATATTTTTTTTTTCATTTTTTAGACTTTAGTCTAGTTCCACTTGGGGACTTGAGCCTTAGATCTTTTTTGTGGCTTGGTCTGAGAACTTCAAATAACCCTCTGGCAAACATGGCAGCCCAACAGCACCCCATGATCGTGCTTCAGAGGGGGCAGATGAGGTGAGAAAGCTCTGCTCTTGTTCTCTGTCTAACCGCTTAGATGCCACAGTCACTATTGACTGCAGTATCTAAAGTGTTAAACTGCAGCAAGCAGAGTTATCTCTTACTCAAGCAGTTGCAGGGTGGGTGTGAGCTGTATCACACAGCCAGCACTCGCTTTTTATGGAGTAGCTTCAGTTCCTGAGTTCACGCCATACTCCCACACTCTCTGATTTGGATGATATAGCATCTTGGGGTCACAACAGAGGAAACATTATCCGTGGGCTGCCTTTCAGATGATTTGTCAGCTCCTCCTACAGCCCAGGATGACTCCCCTTTCAGCCCTCTTTACAGGGCTGATAATGGCATATTTTCAATCAATGGCGCCTATGAGCTACTGATCAGCTGTAAACGAGCGCTGATCGGTGCTCGTTATTGGCACAGATCAGCCCATGTAAACCTCAAAACCCCCAAAAGCTTGGCAAGTATACTATAACGGAGACCGGGACCCCAAATTTTGTACTTTCCATTGAACCCAGGGACCAAATCAGGACAGGGGCCAACTTGTTCTCTGGGTCTTGATGGTCACGAATGGGTGAATTTTATTATTTTATAGTCCTTAGTAGGTTTTATTTTTTTTTAGTATGTTTTCTTTAGTTATATACAGATAATTATGACTACTCCCCTATTTTACTCTTTTTTATTATTCGGAGCAAGAAGCAACTAGGACGTGTAATAATATGAACTTTTTGGAAGTTACATCCTCGGCAGTCTACGGAGGAGCATAGTCTTTTTGTGAACTGCCCTGTGCAATAATAAAATCCCGTCTTCAGCCCCTGATGTCAGATATAGGCTTAGAGGCAATTGGAAGTCTCTTATGGCAGAAGAAGTACTCGCTCCTTACTCCAAGTTCCTCGCTCATGGTGCCAGACAAAAACTTATTTAAAAAAAATTCCAAATTGTTCTTTTTTTTATTGCGAGAGTCACTTCTTGTGACATTGGAAGTCCATCGGTGTCAAGGCTGGGTCAAGACATGGGAAGAATGAAGACATCTTAAAATTTCCAACCTAAAGTGACCCCAGGCTGCAGCCATTTGGTGATGGTCCCACAATGTGAAAAAAAAAAAAAAAGACAAGACTGAACACCCCCGACCTTGTCCTGCAGAGGTTTTTTTCCTCTCTAATTTCTAACTTTTAGTTATTATTTTAAAAAATCTTCATTTTTTTTGTTTACATTTTTCATTATTATCCAGATCTCTGGATGCCACCAGTGAAAAAAAACCTCCGTATTTTTCACTAGAAACTTAGACCCTGCCCTAGTTGACATGATCAGGACAGGTTTTCCTCTTTTAGATGCAAAGAATTGCTACGTCCAGTCACAGACCGCAAGGAGACGTCTTGGAAATGCAAAGCAACATTTTCATTTGTATAAATTTGTTGAAATGTCTATAATGCAAAGGTTATCATTTATCCCTCCTCGTAAAATCACAACTAGCCCTTTATGTCTTCGCAAAATTGCAAAAAGTCCTGCTCTTTTACAACATTAAGATTTCTGCTTGCCGTCATTGAACGGTAGTCATATTTATAGACTGAAGTGCAAAACCTCAACTTCGGGGTGGAATGTGGTCCTTTGTGGTAAAATATGTACATGATTTTATGTGTATATATATTTATATATATACATACATATATATACAGTATATACGGGAAACAGGTTGTAGCTCTTCTAAGTACAAGGACACACAAATATATGTCAATAGATATTTTTTATTTTTTATATTATTATTTATTTATTTTTAGGGGTAATGATTGTTCTAAATTCTATTTGATAGATCAATAGTTCACTTGAAGATAAGTGACTTTGTAATCTACCTCATCAGAAAAATTGTCTCCTTTCTTCTGAATTGATTTTTCTTTCTCAATTCATGGATATAATATGTATTTGAATAAGATGTTTTTTACATTACTAAGATAGGAGATGACAGTTGGTGCTTCTAAAACTCTCTGTTCAGGGGAGGAGCCCGACACCTAGCATTCTGCAGAATTTCTCCTGATATGATAGTTGACACTTTGAGTGTCTGGTAGTGGTTCACTTCCTTTTTCTACCATGTAGGCACCACAAGCACGTCTGACCATATTTGGGGCCTTTGGCTCCACAGTTATCAAAGTTGTATGGCCACCATTATCTATGATCAACAGAATCCGATGGCTGAGAAGAGTGAAGAATCTCTGGGTCATTGTGATTTTGTGGAAAGATTGACAAATATGGCTGCTGAAATAAATCAATAGTAGAGCTCTACATGTTGGAGCTTGTTATTTCAAGATTATCTATAGGGGAAGAAAGAGTAAGAAACCACCATACAGTGTCAAACTGCGGTGCCAAGGGCCAGCTAGTAACATTGACCTTGAGGGCCTACTGTTCGGCAAAAAGCAAATATTACATTATCCTCATTCAGGAATTTACATCTGCTTCCATGCGCAAATTAATTGAGTAGTTTGGTAAATGAATGAAGAGATGCTGCCTTGTCTATACTTAGTGAATCAAGTGAATTGTGCCATCTACTGCTCATATAGAGAGGTAGGGGGCCCACCGGAGAATTCAACTGTTCTCCTGTGGGCCAGTCCGAATCTGCCACCTTGTACTATAGATGGTCACACAGGCAGCCAGTTCGGAGGACGCTTTTCCATTGAGTACTTGGTTGAGATTAACAAAATGTTTTCCCGTATGTTGGTCTACTTTGGCACTCCGGTGCTAACTTCCTCGGCTAGCACTAGAATGCAGGCATTCTGGGCACTGCTTGTGATTGCTAGGCTCACAAAATGTGATAATATTGCAGCGCCACACACCTCTTGACATCACGTGACACCTAGTGATTAAAAGAGTTGTCAAGCATGCCAGCATTTGAGTGTCTTGTGAAGATGTTCCAACTACCCTGCTACATCGGATCAGTGTAGTGCACATATTTTTGCTCATCTCTAGTACTTGGTCTTCCAAACCTGATTTCTCTTTAGGTTTTTCCATAAATTCAGGCCCATTTTGGGATGCCAAAGGGACAAAAAAATCTGATAGCCAAGTATCACGTTGGCCTTGACATTGGCATCTGGCAGTTACCAAAAACTCTAGATTGATATTCATGGATATCACTTTGATCAAATCCATTAACAATCTTCAGTCTATCTGACTGGTTCAACATTTGCCACTTTTCTTTTTTTATTTTGTGGTATTCATTGATGTACTTTGTGCCAAACTCATAAAAATGGCATACGCGGTTCATGAATTTTGCGCAAAATTGTAAAAATTGTAAATGCTTTTTAATTTTTATATTTTACCTTTTTGCAGCAAAACAGAGCATGTTCTCTTAAGGATTTGTAAAAAAAAATGTAGGCATACATAAAATTATTCCAGTAATTGCAAATTTTGAATTGACCACAAACATCTGGAAAACGTAAAACTACCCCTAGATTGGAGAAGAAGAAAAAAACCGAATACATATACAGTAGGATAAAAAGGGACCAAATTAAAAGTAGAGTTTTATGCAAATCAGATATACGTGGAAAACACCAAAACCTAGACAATAAAAGACGCTAATACAATGAGCCGGGCACTGTGTTAACAATGTTCCTACAAGTCACAATGGTCTTTGAGGAACAACCTTTGGTGAACGATCATTTTTCTGATCGTGCATGTGTAACAATACATATTGACACTTACAATCGTTCACTTAGGCAAACCTTTTCAGGAACACCATGAGAAGGATCTCTTTGGAAATGTTCTTTTGAATTTTTGAACAAACAAAAATGATTTATCCAACTATTGGGAAGAAAACTCAACTGTAGCCAATCTCTTTCCAGAAAATGTCAGGGTATCATCGATTGATGAAAGTGATCAGTCATTAATGAATGTTCTTTACAGTTGAAATCATCCAACTATAGTCCAATATTTGCAGTCATGTTTAAGTTGGCCTTAACCCAAACTAATTATTTGCCCCTCAACTTTTGTGGAGACCTTTCCATCTTTTGGGACAGATCATCCTACTTGCAAAAAGTTTTCTTAAACTATATAATTAATAGTTAGATTTTAGCATACTTGATTTCTTCCCCTCGTTTCTTTCTTCAGCCTACGCACTCAGCTCAATGCCCATTTCAGAATTTAAAGTCTTTATCAAAACAAGTCCTTTGCGTTGCAAAATACCAGCCAAAATCTTTGGGTTTCCAGCTGCTACCCTGCCTTTGCCAACATTTTCTGCTACTTCCAATTTCTAAAATGTTCCTATATTGTATTTCCCTTTTGTGCCTACCTGCCAACTTGAAACAGTTCTAAAATTGTCCCTCCAAACGTATGGACGGTTGCCAGTGAAGCTAGGAGGGCTTGGGAAATGAGCTGAAATGAAGGTGGCATTTGGCGATCCAAAAATAGTCTGATAATCAGAATCATCTCGTTTCATAGTGACAATAAAGTAATTGTTAGGCTGATAGCCATGATGAAGAACTGGGATGTACACTGAGAAGTCAGTCATGTTATTAAGCTGGACACCTGTTCTTCGGGTTGTAGACCTACATCTCAGTCCTGATGTAGATATTTAGACTAGCTTCTCGAAATCGATAAAAAGCTGTCTCAAGGCCTCCCTTCTTAAAGGATCCTTTAGGCTACTGTATCTATAGCAAAGCTTTGTGGAAAGAATAATTTTTGGTCCATCCTGAATTGGCCAGCATGGCATATGCTACTGGACACACTTAGCTTGCCCATTCTAACATCAATGTTGTGCCCCACCAATCTGGCTCCACAATAACCTAATCAAATAACTGGTGTGTCAGATACATATAAGCTTCTACAGATCTAATCAACAGCAGAGGTGAACCTCATCCTCGTAAAAAGGACAGCCCATGTTTATCCTCTACTGACAAAACAGGAAAATTGGGGCAACTAGAAAAATTGTGAAGACATTCCCAGACTCTTTCATTGATATTAAGATGCCTAACAAATATTAATTCTCAGTATCTGTTCACTTAAGGAAATGCCAAATCTTTTGGAAAATACTTTGGTAGCACCCTTATATTATAAAGCACATGGACAATACAAAGGTGAAAGGTACCCTAGTAGGACCCAAAAGGACAGCCATATTGCCGCTTATTTAGTGCTGATTTTCATGGTCTTTGGTAAGTGGACTTTGCTTACTGGATCCTCTTGAGCGTGTCTTTAGGCTGCTCAAATAATTACCCTGTGAGCAACGCCCTCTTGGTAAAGACAATAACAGTTATCACTAAATAAAAAGGCCCACACGCATCTCTGTAACTGTAGGCAGATTTAAAAAATAAAAAGAAACAAAAAAGGGAACAGCAGAAATAAAATAAGATCAAAAACTATCCAGTTTTGACCTGCCAACCAGGTGAAAATGTCAAAATTGTATAAAAAACTGTAACAACCCTGCCGACATCACTGCATGGCCTTCCATTCCCCACTTACATCAACTCACTCACCCAGTGCCATGCTGTGAGATCTGTCTGCTGCCGGTTCCATGCCATGTGCTCCATGGCCGCTTACTCTGTATTCACTTCTTGGCTGTGTGCATAGGGGGGCGGCGCCAACAACTCTGGATTCTTATTAAGACTGTGTGTACCTCCCTAAGGTGTCCCTGGCTAATAGCCTAGAGGCCTCTGATACTTAAGGCATCCTCACCCATTGGAGGATGCCTGAGCAAACTATTTCCCTCAGTTAGCATTTGCTACTGAGCTGCCAGGTCGTGTCTGTTTCCTGTCTCTGAGGGCTGCAATTCGCAGGCCATTATCTGTGTTCCGTTACTTCTGTGTCTGAACTCTGGTCTATGTCCATTCCTGTTCCTTCTTTGTTTACCATTCTCACTCTGCGGTGTTTACCTCTGCGCTACCTCTCTGCTCTGCTTGCCACTATTAGTGGTTCTGCATCTCTCTGCTCTGTTTGCCACTACCCGTGGTTCTGTGCTTCTCTGCTCAGTTCTGCCACAACCTGGGGTTCTGAGCCTCTCAGCTTTGCCCATCAACCATCGTCAAGGCTAATATCTGTATGCATGGGTGAATGTGGACACCTCTTTCAGTAAAGCCTACATATGGGTTGGCCGGGACCAAGTGTGATTAGATGTAATTAAAAACCACATGGTGAAGGGAGGAGTGCTCAGTCAGTAAGCTAACATAGAAATGACAGAAAAATGACTGGCACATCCAAACTAGTGTGAATAGGTGCATACCAGGAGCAGCTACCTCCATACACTTGGTTCCGGACAACCCATATGTAGGCTTTGCTGAAAGAGGTGTCCACATTCACCCATGCATACAGACATTAGCCTTCAGTAAGTGTTCACATTTGGGCAGGGAGACAAGGGACCCATCAGATTAATGAGACCACCTTGACAAAGGTTGATGGGCTCACACTAATTGGCCAAATTCTGTGCAAAGCATCTCACAAATATTTTTCCTAATGTTCAAAAAGCCATTTTGCTATTCATATTTCATGTATTTCATATTAGACATGCTTTGGCACGATAGAGTGCAACCATTTTTTGTATATTGTATATGGAGGTAGCTGCTCCTGGTATGCACCTATTCACACTAGTTTGGATGTGCCAGTCGTTTTTCTGTCATCTCAGCTTTGCTCGCCACAACCTGTGGCTCTGCACCCTCTGGCTCTTGGTGTTGCCTCCTGCGGTTCTGGCTCTTGGTGTTGCCTCCTGCGGTTTACTCTTGGCTCCGCCTCCAGCATCTCTGCTCTTAGCTCCGCCTCCTCCTCTGCCTTCTCCTTTTCTGCTTTTTCCTTCTCTGCTATTAGCTCCACCTCCTGCTCTTACTCCGCCTCCTGTGATTCTGCTTTGCATCCGCTCTTGCTCTACCTCTGTTCAGCAACTTGCCGTACAGGTCTCTACCTGTTTCTTTATGTTCACCAGTCTGAACAGGTTCTCACCTGTTTCCATACACCTGTCTGTATACCAGTTACTACCAGAGTATCAGCACTGTCTGCCAGAGTGCCAGCCGTGCCCATCTGCCTGCCTGTATCTCCATCAAGCCAGTCCGCCCGTCAGGGCCTCTGCCATACCCATCCGTCAGCCAGTGTCACAGCCGTGCCTGCCTGCCCGTGTCTTGTCCCCGGTGGGATCAGCATCCACAGTCAGACTCCACCCTGGAGTGGCACCTAGTAGCTTCCTATTGCACAAGTCTGACCTCACCATCAGAGGCTCCAGGGAACACCTAGGAAGCTACTTAGTTACGCCCCTTCCAGGGAAGTTTGGTCTGTGGTCCAGTGGGGCCACACCCCCGCCAACCAGTCTCGGAGCGAGCGTTACAAAAACATAGAAAAAATCGCACAACTACCCAACAGCTACATTTCTGAGAAATTAAATTTGTCTTTTTTTAGATTCATAAACCATCCTCCATGTGGCATCCTAAGTTCCTGACACAATATTAATGTGTTTATATAAGGGACGGATAGTTTATTGGTGTCTTTCCATGTAACCGTTGTAATGATTTCAATGCTGTAAATTTCACACAATCCAAAAGTGTTTGTTTTCTTGGAACGGAACTTAATGTTAATAAATTTTAATCATTGAGTGAATTATTTTTTTGTTTCCAACCAGTTCACTGTAAATGAAAATGTCTACTGCCCATTTAACCATTTAGGTTAAGTTCTACTGCATACTGATCTTTACTCTGCTGGCGCTGTGCACGCACCGCTCCTATTCATGAGATCATATCCAAGTGAGTATGTGAAATATTTAATTATGTCTAAATTGTATTCTTATTAAAAAAAATATAAGTATGTATTTCTGAGAAAAGTGGATGGCAACTAATATGGTAACCATCACATGTTCCATAGGGTTTTCTCACCAAGGTTTGAAGACTTCTGATTGTAAGTGACGGCATAACTAAATATATTATTATTATTATTATTATTATTATTATTATTATTATTACCAGATTAAAACAGTGGAGGCCTGGGAACAACATCCATGATAAATAGGACCTGTGTTCCAACATTCCTAACAATGTAGTTGCTCATTCACTGCTTGTTTTCCAAACATGAAAAGTTGTGATTATTTTAGTTTCCCACAGTGATGTCACAATATAGGTATAATATGCAATGAGAGCACAGTGATGTCACATAACATGAATAATGTACACAGTGATACCACAGTACAGGGATAATGCACACAGTGATGTCACAGTACAGGGATAATACACACAGTGATGTCACAGTACAAGGATAATATACACAGTGATGTCACACTACAGGGATAATACACACAGTGATGTCACAGTACAAGGATAATACACTTAATGATGTCACAGTACAGGGATAATATACACAGTGATGTCACAAAACAAATAAACAAGGCCTGCACCCACTATCCAGTAAAGAAAGGTGCAAAAATTGAAAGGTAAGTGCCAATAATGAATGAAAATCATATAAAAGGAAAGCACCACAAAAACCAAAGTAATTAAAATTTACAAAAGTTTATTGAGTAAACATATAAAAAGTCATTAACAGAAAAAACAACAATTATTATTATTATTATTATTATTATTTATTGTTATAGCGCCATTTATTCCATGGCGCTTTACATGTGAGGAGGGGTATACATAATGAAAACAAGTACAATAATCTTAAACAATACAAGTCATAACTGGTACAGGAGGAATGAGGACCCTGCCCGCGAGGGCTCACAATCTACAAGGGATGGGTGAGAATACAGTAGGTGAGGGTAGAGATGGTCATGCAGCGGTTTGGTCGATCGGTGGTAGCTGCAGGTTGTAGGCTTGTCTGAAGAGGTGGGTCTTCAGGTTCTTTTTGAAGGTTTCGATGGTAGGCGAGAGTCTGATGTGTTGTGGTAGAGGGTTCCAGAGTAGGGGTGATACGCGAGAGAAATCTTGTATACGATTGTGGGAAGAGGAGATAAGAGGGGAGTAGAGTAGGAGATCTTGTGAGGATCGGAGGTTGCGGGTAGGTAAGTACCGGGAGACGAGGTCACAGATGTATGGAGGAGACAGGTTGTGGATGGCTTTGTACGTCATGGTTAGGGTTTTGTAGTGGAGTCTCTGGGCAATGGGGAGCCAGTGAAGGGATTGACAGAGGGGAGAGGCCGGGGAATAGCGGGGGGACAGGTGGATTAGTCGGGCAGCAGAGTGTAGAATAGATTGGAGGGGTGCGAGAGTGTTAGAGGGGAGGCCACAGAGCAGGAGGTTGCAGTAGTCAAGGCGAGAGATGATGAGGGCAAGGACTAGGGTTTTTGCAGATTCATGGTTGAGGAATGTACGGATCCGTGAAATATTTTTGAGTTGAAAGCGGCAGGAAGTGGAAAGGGCTTGGATATGTGGTTTGAAGGAGAGATCAGCGTCAAGGATTACCCCGAGGCAGCGAGCTTGTGGGACTGGGGAGAGTGGGCAGCCATTTACTGTAATTGATAGGTTCGTTGGGGGGGTCGCGTGAGATGGGTGAAAGATGATGAATTCTGTTTTGTCCATGTTAAGTTTCAAAAATCTAGCGGAGAAGAAGGATGAAATAGTGGACAGACATTGAGGGATTCTGGTTAGAAGGGAGGTGATATCTGGTCCAGAGATGTAGATCTGTGTGTCGTCAGCATAGAGGTGATACTGAAAGCCATGAGATTCTATGAGCTGTCCCAGGCCAAAGGTGTAAATGGAGAAGAGCAAGGGCCCAAGGACTGAACCTTGTGGGACTCCGACAGATAGAGGGCGAGGTGAGGAGGTGGTGTGTGAGTGGGAGACGCTGAATGTCCGGTCTGTTAGGTATGATGAGATCCAGGATAGGGCCAAGTCTGCGATGCCAAGGGATGAGAGGGTTTGTAATAATAGGGAATAGGGAATGACAACAAGGGATATGACAAGGTAAGCCAGACTCAGGTGGCACCACAGACAGAGACAGGTACATTCAGGTACATAAAGATAGAATGCGATTGCTCAAGACAATACTAGTAGATGCAAAAACGCATTCCAACCAAATAAACCAAGAGGGGCTGTATACCACACTTAGAACCTGAGCAAAGAGGTCTAATGAAACGACCAAATAGCAAATGTATATTACCTGAATGTACACTGGAGCTCTGAGGTGCCACCGTCCCAACGCGCGTTTCGGCGCTTTTGCCTTCTTCCGGGGGATGGCATCCTTAGAGTACCAGAACCTTAAAAGTGATGTCACAGTACAGGTGTAATTCATACAATGATGTCACAGTACAGGGATAATCTACACAGTGATGTCACAGTACAGTGATAATAGGCACAATGATGTCACAGTACAGGGATAATGCACACAGTGATGTCACAGTACAGGGATAATACACACAGTGATGTCACAGTACAAGTATAATACACACAGTGATGTCACAGTGCAGGGATAATATACACAGTGATGTCTTAGTAGAGAGATAATACACACAGTGGAGTCACAGTACAGGGGTAATGTACACAGTGATGTCACAGTACAGCGATAATGTACAGTGATGTCACAGTATAGAGATAATGTACACAGTGATGTCACAGTACAGAGATAATGCACACAGTGATGTCACAGTATAGAGATAATATACAGAGTGATGTCACATGACAATGACATTAAACAATGATATCAGGACAGGAATAAGTGAGGTTGGGCCACGTAGTAGCTGCTGCGCTCATAATTTTTAGTCTCTACTACCCCAGTAACTAGCATATTTTAGTTACATATCACCAATGATACTTTTAGAATATTCTTGCATTTTTTTTCTGCCAATTAATTCCTGCATATAAAAATAACTGACCCTATTGGATAAAGTGGTAAATGAAAAGACTTAGAAAAGCATCACCCAGGGTGCTTGCTAACATAAATTCACCGCTGATTCATATGTCTCAGAGTGTTTATGTAATGATGTGAATTCTGTCACAACATACAAAGTAGTCGTCTTCCCTCTGATTAACTTGGCTCTTATTTCATCCCCTGACATCAACATGTAAATCCCCTGCAAATCAAGGGAATTATCACACCATGTAAACCATGTAAAAAAGACAGTAAGGTTACTACTACAGTGTATAGGATGTAAGAATAATAGAAAATTCTATGCAGTGTCTTACTATATCTAAAGCAATACTCAAAAAAATCATAAAATAATGAGAAATTATAAACAAAATATCTAATAATGTCTAAAATAATTTATATTAAAATATAATAAAATATATTATAATATGATATAATGTATTTACAGCACCATGGAATCAATGGTGCTATATAAATAAATCATAATAATAATAATACGGTATGTTAAATATAAAAAGTACACAAGCAACAAAAAAAGACATAAACACCTAGAAAATATGAAATATATATATATTTCAGTTCAAACATACTTTGCTATTTTTTTAAAGTATAATCCTGTTTATAGATTTTATAAAGCCACAAGAAAAAATAAATAATGAAGCAATTGTATAAAATTGGAAGACGAAAATATGAAAAATGTAAAAAAGCTAAAAAGAAACGATAAAATAATTATGCTAATGTAAATTGGGAGACAAAAATATGAAAAATAATAATGATTCAATTGTAAAATTAGAAAGAGAAAATCTGAAAAATAGATAAATGAATAAATAAATAGGAAAAAAATCAAATTATATTTATAGGAATGGAAGTAACCCCGATAAAAACTCCAATTTTTAAAAATCTATTTCAGATACTCATATCCCCAAAGGGAGGAATGAAAAACATAAGGGATTGGGTCACATTTCTAAAAAATTTAATTTTCCTGAGTTTTTCAACAACTATTTAGTGTGCTCTAGAAAAATTTTTTTTTTGTAGAATGGCCATCTCAGTTCACCTGGCTGACATTATTATTGGGAGAAGAAGAAGTTTGAAGTAACTCTCCTAAAACTGAAGATTGGCAGCCATAAGCATCTACAGTTTAAAAGCAGACTACTTTCCCCCAAAAAAGAGTTCCACTCGTGTCCATGGTTGACGTAAGGCATTGGCACCAAATGGCAGCCATTTATCTTTGTGTGACCCAGGTCCAAAAAGTTGACCATCAAAATGAAATAATAGACACCAAAAGGGAGTCAACTGTGATCATGGAGAAGTAGAGGCCATAACTTTGTCTTAAGGATGTGAAGAACCTTTTGCTGTGGTCTCCATTTGGTCAGCCATGCTGCTTGTCCAAACAAGAGGGCATAAGGCTGAATTCTGGAGCACGAGTGCATGTGACGCCATCCTGTCTTAATATAGCAGTAGGAGTATTTGTTTTGCAGCTGTGATTTTATACATGTAGATTCTATTCCCCTTGTGGAAAATGTGTCAGACCAGACAGGAGTTGGAAGGACAATTTGGTGGTGGAAGGGTCAGATGGAGTGAGCAGTGTCTGGGAGACATGTTGACTTTTGCAACTAACAGAAAACTGCCAAAATAAACAAAAAGTTGGAATAGGGGGATGGGCCCATCCTCAAAGGTCATCAAAGAGCACTGACAAAACCAGCTCTGTGACGCAGGACTGTGCAATATTTCTACCTGACAATTAACCTCAGGGTGACAAGGAAACAGGTCATTCTTCAAGACAGTTTTCTGTAACTTATAGGACTTGCCCAGAAAACATTCATATCTCAAGTCGGGTGTGTCTGTGCAGGCAAAGCACTCATCATTAACTTCTCCAGATAAAGGTTTTTTCCCAAGAATAATGATTAATTATGTAGGTTGCGCATAGTAATTTCGGACTCACCTTTATTTCGTGGTCCTATATTTCATTCCCTTTGTCTTCGCTAATTGGTCATTTTAGTAAAGAATAATTGAGCTAAAGAAAAAGCCAATTTTTGGCTTCTTGGGCCATTGATAAATTCTTCAAGTAAAATGTTCCATATGCCAAAGATTTCTTACAACAACGGACAATGTTACAAAATGATATTTTTTTTATGTGAAGGCATATTTTACCTACGCATATTTTTTTCAGTAAATGATTAAGTATGGTATAAATGGAGAAGGTCGAGGTTTAAGTCCTACCAAGCTCCATAATTTCTTCTATTCCAACAGTTCAATTAATTGTGGTGGTTACTGCCTCTTATTAGGGAGATCAATTGTGTTTAGAGTCTTAATGGCAATGCTTCATGGGAAAATATGCAAATACGGTAAGTTTTCTCCTGACATGACTCCAGCATCGGAGAGGAAGAAAGAACCATGGTAGTAGACAAGGTAAGCGATTCTCCATCTTAGGCCGGCGTCACACACAGCGTAAAACAATACGGTCCGTATATTACGGCCGTAATACGCTGAAAAGTCCCGAAAAAAGTGGTCCGTAGCTCCTCCGTAGGCAGGGTGTGTCAGCGTTTTTTGCGCATGGCATCCTCCGTATGTAATCCGTATGGCATCCGTACTGCGTGGTTTTCTCGCAGGCTAGCAAAACCAACATACCGCTATAGAAGTGATCCATGTGTCCCAAAAAGAAAAGAAAATATATATATACTGTCTATATATATATATATATATATATATATATATATGTGTCAGTAGACACATATATTAGAGAGAAAAGCCGGTAATTCAGAGCGGTGTACAGTAAAATCACACTGACAGCTTACAGTAGAATAGGTAGAATAAATGTGTACACATAGAATAGGTATATATATATATATATGTCAGTGAGACACATATATGTATATATATTAATATTTATTCCAGCGCTAGACAGCTTGAAAGCCGGTAATTCAATTACCGGCTTTTTCCTTCTCCTTCCTAAAACCCGACATGATTTGAGACATGGTTTACATACAGTAAACCATGTCTTCTCTCCATTTTTTTTGCAGATTCCACACTACTAATGTCAGTAGTGTGTATCTGCAAAATTTGGCCGTTCTAGCTCTTAAAATAAAGGGTTAAATGGCGGAAAAAATTGGCGTGGGCTCCCGCGCAATTTTCTCCGCCAGAGTAGTAAAGCCAGTGACTGAGGGCAGATATTAATAGCCTGGAGAGGGTCCATGGTTATTGGCCCCCCCCCTGGCTAAAAATATCTGCCCCCAGCCACCCCAGAAAAGGCACATCTGGAAGATGCGCCTATTCTGGCACTTGGCCACTCTCTTCCCATTCCCGTGTAGCGGTGGGATATGGGGTAATGAAGGGTTAATGCCACCTTGCTATTGTAAGGTGACATTAAGCCTAATTAATAATGGAGAGGCGTCAATTATGACACCTATCCATTATTAATCCAATACTAGTAAAGGGTTAAATAAAACACAAACACATTATTTAAAATTATTTTAATGAAATAAAAACAATGGTTGTTGCAGTATTTTATTCAACGCCCAATCCAGTCACTGAAGACCCTCGTTCTGTGAGTAAAAAAACATAATAAACCAACAATATACTTACCCTCCGCAGATCTGTAACGTCCAACGATGTAAATCCTTCTGAAGGGGTTAAAACATTTTGCAGCAAGGAGCTGTGCTAATGCACGCTGCTCCTCCTCGCTGCAAAACCCCAGGGAATGAGGCTAAAAATAGATCAATGATCTATATTTAGCATCATTTGCGGTGAGGCGCCCTCTGCTGGCTGTTCATAGATCGTGGGAAATTACCTAGAAAGCTCCCTGGCTTTCTAGGTAATTTCCCACGATCTATGAACAGCCAGCAGAGGGCGCCTCACCGCAAATGATGCTAAATATAGATCATTGATCTATTTTTAGCCTCATTCCCTGGGGTTTTGCAGCGAGGAGCAGCGTGCATTAGCACAGCTCCTTGCTGCAAAATGTTTTAACCCCTTCAGAAGGATTTACATCGTTGGACGTTACAGATCTGCGGAGGGTAAGTATATTGTTGGTTTATTATGTTTTTTTACTCACAGAACGAGGGTCTTCAGTGACTGGATTGGGCGTTGAATAAAATACTGCAACAACCATTGTTTTTATTTCATTAAAATAATTTTAAATAATGTGTTTGTGTTTTATTTAACCCTTTACTAGTATTGGATTAATAATGGATGGGTGTCATAATTGACGCCTCTCCATTATTAATTAGGCTTAATGTCACCTTACAATAGCAAGGTGGCATTAACCCTTCATTACCCCATATCCCACCGCTACACGGGAATGGGAAGAGAGTGGCCAAGTGCCAGAATAGGCGCATCTTCCAGATGCGCCTTTTCTGGGGTGGCTGGGGGCAGATATTTTTAGCCAGGGGGGGGCCAATAACCGTGGACCCTCTCCAGGCTATTAATATCTGCCCTCAGTCACTGGCTTTACTACTCTGGCGGAGAAAATTGCGCGGGAGCCCACGCCAATTTTTTCCGCCATTTAACCCTTTATTTTAAGAGCTAGAACGGCCAAATTTTGCAGATACACACTACTGACATTAGTAGTGTGGAATCTGCAAAAAAAATGGAGAGAAGACATGGTTTACTGTATGTAAACCATGTCTCAAATCATGTCGGGTTTTAGGAAGGAGAAGGAAAAAGCTGGTAATTGAATTACCGGCTTTCAAGCTGTATAGCGCTGGAATAAATATTAATATATATACATATATGTGTCTCACTGACATATATATATATATATACCTATTCTATGTGTACACATTTATTCTACCTATTCTACTGTAAGCTGTCAGTGTGATTTTACTGTACACCGCACTGAATTACCGGCTTTTCTCTCTAACAGCGCTGCGTATTTCTCGCAAGTCACACTGCTTGTCCGTGTGTAATCCGTATTTTTCACGCTTCCATAGACTTTCATTGGCGTATTTCTTGCGCAGTACGGTGACAAACGCAGCATGCTGCGATTTTGTACGGCCGTAGAAAGCCGTATAATACTGATCAGTAAAATACGGCAAATAGGAGCAGGGGCATAGAGAATAATTGTGCCGTATTTTTTGCGAGTTTTACGGACGTAGATTCTGCGCTCTTACGTCCGTAAAACTCGCATGTGTGACGGCGGCCTTAGGCTACTTTCACACATAAGGTTTTCGCCGAAATGCTGGATCTGTCAACTTTTTTAAAAAATGGATCCGTTGTAAATTGTGAAAAATTGATGCAACAAATCCGTTTTTTTTCCCGAATCCGACTAGCTGATTTTCGGGCACTAATAACTGGTCGAGAGAGACAGACTCTCCAGAATGGAAAATGCAGCTACGGGGCATGCTCAGTGTAAAAAAATCAGAATTGGTAGCCGGATTCACTCATTTCACATCACGTTTCATCCGTTTATGGCCGGAACCATCGCTGTGCTTTTTTTGCTGGACAGAAAATAAATGTTCCTCTGGACGTTTTCTCCAGCCGCCGGAAAAGTTATTTTTGATGGATCCAGCAAAAAACAGATGAAACGTTAAGCAATCCATCGCAATCTGGCACTAATACAATTTTACGAGAAAAAAATTGATCCAGCAGAAAAAAAGCGGATCCTTTTTTTCAAAATTTGCCGGATTGTGCCTGATGGCAAAAACCTGATGTGTGAAAGTAGCCTTAGGCTATGCTCACACGTCCAGTAATGATCCATTAGATTGGACCAGCAGCAATCCGTTGGCAAAAAGGTTGTGCTCACACAAGTTTTTTGACTGTTTTTTCAAAAACTGATCTCTGTTGGATCCGTTTTTTTAACATTGAAGTCTATGGACAATGGATACGTTAATTATCCATCTGTTATTCTCCCATTTCCAACATTATTATTATTATTATTGTAAAGTGCTTAATTGTCAAGTGCTGCGGAATATGTTGGCGCTATATAAATAAAAAAATATTATTATTATTATTATTATTATTATACATTTATATAGCGCCATTTATTCCATGGAGCTTTACATGTGAAAAGTGGCAAATATAGACAAGCACAATAAACATGAGCAATACAAGGCACACACAAGTACAGGAGGAGGGTGGACCCTGCCCGCCAGGGCTCACAGTCTACAAGGATGGGTGAGGATACACTAGGAGAATGTAGAGCTGGTCATGCGGCAGTTCAGTAGGTTGAAGATCACTGCAGGCTGTAGGCTTGTCAAAAGAGGGAGGGCATCAGGTTCTTTTTGAAGGTTTCCGTGGTAGGTGAGAGTCAGATGTGTTGGGGTAGAGAGTTCCAGAGTGTGGGGAAAGCCCGGGAGAAGTCTTGTATGCGGTTGTGGGAAGAAGAGATAAGAGGGGAGTAGAGAAGGAGATCTTGTGAGGATCGGAGGTTGTGTGCTGGTAAGTACCGGGAGACCATGTCGGAGATGTATGGAGGAGACAGGTTGTTGATGGCTTTGTATGTCATAGTGAGGGTTTTGAACTGGAACCTCTGGACAATAGGAAACCAGTGAAGGGCTTGTCAGAGAGGAGAGGTTGGGGAATAACAGGGAGACAGATGGATTAGCCGGGCATCCATTTTTTTCTTGCTGGATCCATTATACATGGAAGACAACGTATGGTTAATTAACGGATCTGTTGTCCATAGACTTCAATATTACAAAAACAGATTCAGCAGAGATTAGTTTTTGGAAAACGGACTAAAAAGTTGTGTCTGGACAATGGATTGCTGCTGGATCCGTTCTAATGGATGATTACTGGACATATGAACATACCGTAGTCTTAAGCTGTGTTACTAAATTTTAGGTGTCGAAGGGAGAATTTCACCTCAATGTACACTACCTTCTGAAATAAAAATGTCAATGTCAATCTGAAAACACATGCAGGAACAGATAAAGATGTTGTCATATTATGTGGATTCTCCTTAAAATGCAGCTTTTTTGGTCAATGCTTTCTCTTTGTGGCCATGGCATATCTTAAGATATACGAGTCTCGTAGATTGGCTTTAATTTATCTTGTGCTAAGGTCTATCAAGGACAACTCTATCACCTCACTTATCTAACTCCCCATTTTGCCAATACAAAATTTTCTTCAAAATCATGACCCTCAAAGCATCTGGTCACACCCTCCATGCACTTTTAGCCCTGTGTGTCTGTACTGTGCACACACTGGCTGGTGACCGGTTCATGCATCGTTATGTGCAGACACTATTCAGTAGATTATGGCTGTTTTGAACAATATACGCATATGTTACCATTCACCTTTCGTGTCTCCCCTATTTCCTCGTAGATTGTAAGCTTGCGAGCAGGGCCCTCACTCCTCTTGGTATCTGAGTTGTGTTATTCTGCAATGTGTTTATTGTCTGTACATGTCCCCTCTAAAATTGTAAAGGGCTGCGGAATATGTTGTCGCTATAAATAAAAAATGTTATTATTGCTATTATTATTTTATTACCTTGGCCAAGGTACTGTAGCTTTTCTGTGCCCCATGTAGGTACCCATTACTTGGGGATTACCCGTACCTACAACATCTGGCTGTTTTTGGAATTCATTGATATACTGATAGAAAGTGGACCATTGACCATACACCTTAGATAGCTGAATGGGTCAACCGCTATTAGTTCCGATTTGAGTTGGTGCAAATCAACTCCCAAGACCCAGTTCATTGGCCATTAGAATGGCCAGTATCGTATTCTGGGGCCATTGGAGAAGCGCCTCTTATCTGACTGCATCTGTTGGTCTTCTTTTACCTGCTTGGCATGATGTCACATGTGTGCTAATCCAGAGAAGAGCTGTGGATGCCATTGGGTAAGAGGTGGTTCTCAAGGCTCCTGCCCAGTGACCATAGATTACAATCAAGACCGAGTGGCCAAGTTCTCAATGGGGAGAGTAATAAGCAGATGCAATACACTTTTGGTGGTAGCTTATCTCCTATGAGAGCAAATGTTCCATAAACTCCATAATGCCCAACCCATTTTTTTCCCTATCAAGAAATAGTCTGAATATATGTCTATACTTGTCCAACATTCATCTAATGTATACAGTCCCCTCAACTTTTGGAAGTACAAACAACACTCAACAGACACCATCTCTTCCATGCATATTGTTTGCAAGAGCTCCTTCAGCAGGTGTACAAGTGGTTTGATGAAAGAGCCAATTGCCCAGAACCCTTTAACCGAGAGCACTCAACAAGATCTATTGCCCGAAATGCTGATCCTGGAAGGCTTTCAAGAGAAGGACCCTTCTGTAGAGAGAGCAGACACCACTACCTCACCTCACACTGATAAGATAAAGTGTTCTTTGTGGATTCCATTCAAAGCTCTTATCATTCTTCCCTGGTGTATACAGAGAAAGTAAATCCCCCCACCCCCAGAGACTCACATGCCAAATCCCCAGTCCTTAGTCAATTACCCCTCAATTAAGAAAAGTATATAGAGTCTCTCTTTTTTTTTTAACTTTCTTAAGGTACCGTCACACTCAGCAACGCTGTAGCGATATAGACAACGAGCCAATCGCTGCAGCGTCGCTGTTTAGGTAGCTGCAGAGACGTCAAACACAGCAACGCCAGAACCAAATAAAGTTCTGGACTTCTAGCTCCGACCAGCGATATCACAGCGGGATCCAGATCGCTGCTGCATGTCAAACACAATGAGGTCGCTATCCAGGACGCTGCAACGTCACGGATCGTTGTCGTTCTCGTTGTAAAGTTGCTGAGTGTGACGGTACCTTTAGTCATCATGGTCACAATAATACAAGGTAAATCGTTATCTTATCTGAACCCACACAAAAAAAACCAGGATTGAGGGAAAAAACACATACTACAAGGTACATAGGAAGCACGGTGGCGCAGTGGTTAGCACTATAGCCTTGCAGCGCTGGAGTCCTGGGTTCAAATCCCAATAAGGACAACATCTGCAAGGAGTTTGTATGTTCTCCCTCTGTTTGCGTGGGTTTCCTCCGGGTTCTCTGGTTTCCTCCCATGTTCCAAAGGTATACTGATAGGGAATTTAGATTGTGAGCTCCATCGGGGACAGTGACGATAAAGTAAACTGTAAAGCGCTGCGGAATATGTTAACGCTATATAAAAAATAAAGATTATTATTATTACATCTGGCAGTATTGTAGCTATAGGGAGTGCTGGGTAGCATCATACCTGGGTGCAGATGACTATGGTGGCCAGGGCCGCCTTCAAAGCATTAGTGGCCTTACCGTTATATGGGGCCTGGTGAGCCGAATAAAAAAGGGCGGCTTTGACCCAGTTTGGATCCCCCTCTTGTGCCTCTGCTCACTGGGCCCCAGGGTATGATAAAGTAGTGTGTGCCACTTCCGGCATGCCGCCACCGGAGGTGTACATCTCAGCACAGCCAGCCTTCCTGGAGCTGCACGGAACAGCCGCGAAGCTCCATGGGAGTCACTTCACCTCTTCTGTGACATGCTGATGGAGGCTCATATGCGATTACACCATCGGGTATGCACTGGCATGTAAGTGCAACACTCGCCAGGACATCAGAAGCGAAGCTGTGCCTTGCAGGCAATCGTATGATAGGTAAGTTTGAAAAACTTTTTTTTAATAAAATGAATTAAATGTGCTTAGGGGAGCAAATGATGATGAATTGTGGGTGTGGGACTGCTGACAGTGAATGATGATGTATTGAGGTGGGGGAGAGCAAATATTTATGAATTAGGGTGGGGGTAGCAAATGACGACTTGAGGGTTGGAAATGGGGCACAGCAACTGATTAATTGAGGGTGCGGATGGGGGATAGCAAATGATGACTTGAGGGTGAGAGTGGGAGGAGCAAATAATGATGAATTGATGGAGAGAACAAATAATGATCAATTGATCATGGGTTACAGCAAAAGATAATGAATTGAGGGTGGGGGGAGAGCCAATGATCATACATTGAGACTGGGGGTCGGTGATAGCAAGTAATAATGAATTGAGGGTGAAGAGAGAAAATTATGATGTTTTAAGACTGGGGGATGGGGAACATTAAATGATAATGAATTGAGGGTGGGGAGATAAAATGATGATGAATTGAGACTGGGGGATGGGGACAGTAAATGATAATGAATTGAGGGTGGGGAGAGAAAATGATGATGAATTGAGACTGGGGGGTGGGGACAGTAAATGATAATGAATTGAGGGTGGGGAGAGAAAATGATGATGAATTGAGACTGGGGGATGGGGAACAGCAAATTATAATGACTTGGTGGGGAGAGTAAATGATGATGATGTATTGAGACTGGGGAATGGGGGTCAGTAAATGATGACTTAAGGATGGGGGAAGCAAATAATAATGAATTAAGGGTGGGTGGGGCAGAGCAAATGATGATGAATTGAGACTGAGGGATGAGGACAGTAAATGATGATGAATTGAGGGTGGGGGAGAGTAAATGATAAATTGACTGTGGGGAAGAGAAATTGATGCTATATTGAGGATGGGGGAGACCAAATGATAATGAACTGAGGGTGGGAGAGAGAGAGGACATAACATAGTGAATTGGAGAGAAGGGGGCATGTAAATATAATTAATCGGGGAAGCGGGAAGTGCAGAGTGGGGGCTTTGAAGATGCAGGTGTGTGACTGGTATTGAATTCTGAGAAAGATTACAGGGGGTAATTAATAATAATAATAATAATAATAATAATAATAATTTTTATTTATATAGCGCCAACATATTCCGCAGCGCTTTACAAATTAATTTATATAATGGGTGGAGAAAGTGGCTATTTATAGTTAGCGGGGGCACAGCGGTAGATAATAATTTATATTTGAAATGGTGAGTTGCATAATAACTTATTATATATTAATGGTGGGTGCACGTCTCTGTTGTACTGTGCAGTGTAGAATTTGGGAAAAAAGTGGGGAATGTGTTCTGGAAGAGGTGCTCTAGATAACTGTATGCTATTTTCTACAGAGACGAGTCCTGGCTGGAAGAAATGATGGCGGTCTGTGTTGGATCAAGAAGAAAAGCGAAGACGAAGGACTTCAATCCAAGACATCACCGGTGAGTCAGTGTGTTACCTCTACACTTACACTATACACTATATATAGAGCTCCTGTGTATAATGTCACTGGTGATACCTGTATAATCTGTACACTTACATTATACACTATATACAGAGCTACTTTGTGTAATGGCACTTATGGTAATATTAGTATTGTGTTTTTTTATTAATGATCAGTATTGTAGTATTCGGTCACTATGTGGTGGTAATATGTGGTCTGGTCATGGTGTGATGGTATTTGTCCATTGTATGTGGTATTATTTGGTCGCTATGGGGTGGTAATATATGGTCTGGTCATGATGTGACAATATTTGTTCCTTGAATGTGGTATTATTCGGTTACTATGTGGTGGAAATATGTGTTCTGTTCATGGTGTGGCTGTATTGTATACGGTATTATTCAGTCACTATGTGGTGGAAATATGTTGTCCGGCCATGGTGTGTGATGATATTTGTCCCTTGTATGAGTTATTATTGGGCATTTTAAAAAATGTATGTGACACATTCCATTAAAGAAAAAAAAAATATATACCTAAAAAGAATATTCAATATTTTAAGAAATATTTAATAGATTAGAATAGAGTAGGGTCCAGCCAAAAGAATCTACCTTGTCGTGGTGGTGGCTTAAAAAATCTTTTGGCCAGAACAAAAGCTGCTGGTTATGAATGTGATCTGGTGTTTGCTGCGAACTGGTAATATGTGATTGCTGAGGACGTGGTGCAGAAGTGGAGTTTTTCCAAGACTGGGCGGTGGGACTGTGGAAGGTTCAAGGTGTGGAGGCGGAGCTGGGGTGGTGCCTGGGTGGAGTGTGAAGAGGGCTCGAAAATGTTGTCAGTAAGGGGCCCTGAAATTCCTGGGGGTAGCACTGATGGTGGCTCAAGAGCATCACTGATGGTGGCTCAAGAGCCCTTCTACCACGTAGGAAGCCATTTGGTTAGAGTAGGCAATGTTACTTCAAGCTACACCTCTCTTGCCTACTTTATCAGTTACAGCAGTCATGTACCCAATCTTTTTTTTTCCTGATAAGAAGGACAAATGATCAGGCATATTAAAATTAAACATACCTGATCTTTTTTTTCCCCAGCAAAGGATGAATGACAACAAGGTATCAGACATACTGAAATTCAAGATTACCCATCTTATTTTTCTCCCCAATGCGAGCTGAACAAACGTCATCTGAACAACTTATACAAATTAGGTGGTTGCCCCCCTAAAAATATAAGGTATGATTCTAGTGACTACAGTTCACTTTCTTCACCCTTACCTTAATGTTTACTCTAGCACATATACTAAATTACAAGCTAACCCCCACAGACCTCTGTGTCCAGGCTTTGTAATGTCCCCCTATTAAGACTTGTTCTCCAGCCACCATTGGAAAGTTACGATCTGTTTTATAAGCACTGGCCTGGTCCGGTCTGCTGTAAATACACTTTTTTATGACTTTGCTAACCCCTATTTAAAGTTTCAGCCCCTCCTTAGCCTGCAGCTCCTTTTAATACAGAGCACATGAAGACTGCAGCCTGAAGAAGGACACTACTCCTGAAAAAAATGAAACAACAGGACTTCTTCTGTCTCCTCTCCCCCCTCCTTTTCCAAAGGTCACAACCTTTTGTGCCCTTTATATGACATGCTGGGTCATGTCGCCTCCCCCAATCCGCATTCCATAAAATAGAACTAAATTCCAACAGAACCACTGACTGCGACATATATCATTGTCTGTTTTGGGGAATGGTGGTAATTCAGTCAACGAGGGGTTTGGGACTATATATTATGTCCCAAGTAAACCATGTGTAAATAGATATTTGGAACCTTTGTATAAATGTGAGAAAAGTAAGTCTAATTTAAAAAAAATTGTGCTAACTGCAACCAGGAGGTGCTTATACACCTTAGATAACTGTCAGGAGAATATTCGAGGACAACCAAATCTATCAGGTCTCCTATACACACTGACACTTTGGCCAAGCGTCCAAGTCCTTTTGACTCTGCTGGTGGTGTCTTGTCTCTTGGAAGAATAAAAAGATCAGACATTGTATCACCCCTACTCTGGAACCCTCTACCACAACACATCAGACTCTCGCCTACCATCGAAACCTTCAAAAAGAACCTGAAGACCCACCTGTTCCGGCAAGCCTACAACCTGCAGTAACCACCAATCGACCAAACCGCTGCATGACCAGCTCTACCCTCGCCTACTGTATCCTCACCCATCCCTTGTAGATTGTGAGCCTTCACGGGCAGGGTCCTCTCTCCTCCTGTACCAGTTATAACTTGTATTGTTTAAGATTATTGTACTTGTTTTTATTATGTATACCCCTCCTCACATGTAAAGCGCCATGGAACAAATGGCGCTATAACAATAAATAATAATAATAATAATAATAACATTGAAACTCAACATGCCCAATCCTTCTCTCCTGGGGCCTCATTGTGAAGCCCCATACCAATAAGACGGTTATCTGGTCTTTTCGAAATTTGTAGTTCAGCCAATGCCACCTTTTCTTTCATCTGTATGGGCACATAGAGGGAAAAAGTTACTGTCCTAACCAGATTACTTAATACCATCAAATCTTTCCAAACAAATATTGCAAAAATTTAACTTTGAACATTATCCCTGACAGGAATTTCTTTGTCAAATTGTTATTAAACTGTAAAGTCATAGTTGGACAAAAACATTTTTGTTCCAAACCACTTGAATCGGTCAACTAAGAGGGGTTCTGCTGGCCTTATGATAGATCATGTACTGTATATCAGCATGGAGAGGAGATCTGACTTTATGCTCCGATTAGCCATCCATTTTGTAGAGTTTGGGATCCCTTTGGACCACCATTAAAATTGGAGTCCGTGTCAAAAAGAATGGTGAAAGTCTATAATTTTCCTATTAAAAGTTTATCACTGTTCATCACGCTCAAAAAGAATAATAAGGTCATGACAAATTTTTCAAAAATCTTTACAACAAAACACAACAAAAAGTTGAAAATGTTTGAAAAAAAATGTATAAAAAATAATATATATTTTTTGCATTTCCATTCAGGATCTAATTTTTCATGGTGCAGTTGCCTATCAGAATCGGGGGAGGGGGGGGACAGGTAACAGTGGTGCCCATATCTTCCTAGTCTTAATTGCCTGACCCAGGGGCAGACCGTTGCATTGACAACAGCCGAGAATGGAGCAGCCTTCCCTTGTGTCTGATCTTCCACAGAGACCCCAGGGCTGTGAGTCAGCCAATTATGGCTGATTTGGCTTCAGAGTAATAAAAATCAAGTTAAGCAGGTCAAGCGTTGGGGCCACGTAGTTGCACACATTTCTGTTTAATAGCCCACTTAGGAATCACAGAGATGTTTCTGTGCTGATGGAGAGATAAGGAGCAGGATTTGGCGCAGGCTCCGTGTTACACCTTTCTTCTTCATCCTCATGTACTACAGCTCGGGGCCATCGAGGGATTAGTATGAATAACAGTGTAATAATACCTGAATAATAGACATCATAATACTAGCCAATGAAATATATCTGCCTCGGGGCCGCCCGACTGCAACACTTTCAAAGCAAAAATTTGAGATAGTACTTACAAAGCAAAGAAAAGAATAGAAAGTCAAATGACAGTCAAAATTTCCATTTTCTCAAAATGTTTTTATTTCTAGGTGATCAGATATTTTAAGGGCCAATAAAAAACTTGAGAAAGTCTAAGTTTTAGACCCTTCACAGAAGTTTCATGATTTTGTGCCATAATTACATTTCGATGACCAAGTAGATCTGGGGACAGGCCGCCTCAATGCTAAACGAGCCACTGGGAAGGACACTTAGTTGGTTCTCGGCTCTCTGGGGATCCCCTTTTCTCATTTGCTGTGGTTGCATATGTGTAAGCTGCAATCATGTCATCTAGGTCTCTCAAAACGTTAGCACCTGCCCTGGTCCCCCTTCCCCAACCAATGCCCAAACGACCCTTTCCTAATGTTGGTTGCCAGAGCTATGAAGTTGTATGCTCAGGTGCTCTTCAGTATAATCTTCCAGTTTATGGCCAAGCTTGTACCCTCATGTGCTTCTTGTCTGCTGCCTGCCCTGACCTCTCGTAGCAGTCCCCTCTTCTTTACTCTCATCTGGCTCTCATGCTGCAGTAACATGGGTGGAACCAGTGCTGATGTCATCTAGGTCTTTTTTGTTATTATTATTTATTTATTTATATAGCACCATTGATTCCATGGTGCTGTACATGAGAAGGGGTTACATACGAATTACAGATATCACATACAGTAAACAAACTAACAATGACAGACTGATACAGAGGGGCGAGGACCCTGCCCTTGCGAGCTTACATTCTACAGGATTATGGGGAAGGAGACAATAGGTTGAGGGTTGCAGGAGCTCCGATGTTGGTGAGGCGGTAGCTTCGATAGTGATGAGGCCTTTTGAGTGATGAGGTCTTTTAAAAGTTTATCTCATCCATTGGGTTTTCTTCCGCAACCAATGCCCAGTGGACGCAAGATACTTAAGCAAACTTTTCCCAATTTTGTTAATTCGCTCAACCTTGGAAATAGTTGGTCCTTAGCTATCAGGGGGTCCCTTTTTCTCCACTCTTATCTATCTTTCCTTCCGCAGTAACATGGGTGGGACTTGTGATGATATCTATGTCTTTCAAAAGGTTAGTATCTGACCTAGTCCTTCTTCCCCAATCAATGTCCACAGGACCCTTTTCTAATGCTCGTTTTCAGAGGTATAAAATTCTATGGTAGGGTGCTAGTCTTCCAGTTTCTGTCGCAGCTCGTACCCTCATTTGTTTCTTGTCTTCCACCTATCCTGATCCTACTGCTCCACTCTACTCTCATCTGACTCTCCTACTGCAGTAACATGGATGCCAACATCCTCCTCTGGCTGGGACCTGTGATGATGTTTCTAAGCAACGCAAATCTGCTCACTCCCAAACTCTTAAATCGATGGCCCATGCCCTTGTTCTTCTTCCCCAACCCAAGCCCAGATAACCCAGAATACTTAATGGATCTCATCCTGAATTTACCAGTTCGCTTAAACTTGGGCAGGAAATTCAATTTTCATCAAGTTTATTCGAGACCCCAGATGTGAAAAAATTTAGGGTGTAAAAAATGAAAACAAAATAATAATCACCTCTTACCTGTCCCACTACCACAGTTCCCCAAGTGGTCCTCTATGCATCCCCCTTTGTCACATGATGTCCTCTTCCTCTATCTTGACCCTGAGCTGAGTAGGCCTTAGGTGACACATGTCATGATATCAAAATGTATGTTGTCAGAGGCCTACTCGGCACAAGAAGCATCAGTGCAGAGTGAAGATGGAGGAGAGGACGCCATGTGCTATGGAGAAGAAAGGGTTCACAAAGACTGAGGTCAGTGGAGTGGTTATGCTCTTTACCTCTTTCCAGACACCCTTTTCCCGCCTCAAACTGATTGGCTCATCTTTACCCCTTTACCATTAGCTCCATGAACATCTAATATTTTCACTGAGACCACCATACCCGCTGAGACCACCATGTATTTCCACATAATAATATTCCAAATAATAATAATAATAACATTACAGACACCTTTAGGAACCCCCACACTTGACCAAGGTCTGTCTTAGGGGTAGTATAGAGACCATGTTCATGTGTTACACCCCTACCTCCAGCCTCCCCACACCTCCGCCCCCACTTATGTTACCTGTACAGGTCTACATGGACATAAAACACCTCCCCGAGGTGGGAAGCCACTTATGTGTCATTACACAGTCCTTTCACTGAAGTCTCCTGGAGGGTCACCTCCGGGAGGGGGCACTATGCATATGACTGGACAACAGTGTTAGGATATTAAGGTCTCCTCTGTCCAAGGTGTAACCTAATTACTGTCCCTGGAAACACAATGAAAGTGACACCCGGCAGGAGGTGTTTTACAGGACACAAGGACAGAAAACAACTTCTTTTTCTCAGGTGTTTTATCTGGGTGATTCATCTGACCCCAGAGAACAGATAACACCCACTTGACCCCACCCTGACTATTACAACTACTCCTCCCCCTACTGGGGAAAGCCCAGAACTCAGCTCAGCAGACAGCATTACATTTGACAGGATCCCACATGAGTGACATAGAAGCACAGGGAAGGATTTAAAGGAATTCTCCAATTCTGGGGTCATTTTTTTTAGTTAAACACATGTATTTGGGACTCAAAATTGTTTTTGCAATTGGGCTTCATTAAAAATGTTGCACTGCTTGCCTTCTACAGTCTCTGTCTTGATGAGATACCTCGTCAGTCATTGAGCTCCCTATATCACAGTCTGACTGGAGAGTTTTTAACTCTTCAATGTCTTTTTCTAAATCCGCCTCAGCTGATATCATGCCATAAACCATATCATTCTTAAATGTAGAGGTGAACAAAGGCATGTAAAAGGAAAATGGGGCAACATTTTTAATGAAACCCAATTCAAAAAATGAATTTTAGACAAAAATACATGTATTTAAGTAAGAAAAAAAACAATTGTCACTGGAGGTGGACAACCCCTTTAAGGACAACCAGTTCCCTTCAAAAGCTGTGTAAAGGGCATCTCATTCAGCTGGGGCAAAGGTTCAGTTACTATCTTTATTTGGGCCAAAGCCACGTATTAAAATATGTAAATTCCCCGCCATAGTCAGAGTGGATTGTTGACTACTACGGTAGCACCTGTGGCACATGCCCATTTTTCTACCATAAATACTTGTAACGTTGCTTTGCAATTCTCCAATGTAGAACAGCAGACTGTAAACTTTTTTTTTTTTCGACCTGACGTGATTTTCCGCTAAACACCCAAGTTAAAAAAAGGAGGAAAAAGTTTTGAAAGTTTTTTTGCTCAGTTGTTTAAGCATTTAATGAACATTTGTAGCACACATGTTAATACTATATTAACCCCAGGTGACCTTCACCGCAGTGCAAACATTACAGCCATTCACTAGGAGGTAGCGCCTCGCAGGGTCACTATGCCCGGCACTTTGATACTTTCTGGCAGGAGAAATTTTTTTTGAGGAAGGCTGCAGCAGCGGCTTGACCCCACTGACCCCCAGCTGTTCCCCTCCACTGGTGGGAGGGTGAAGAAAAAAGGGGTCAGATGCCGGTCACAGGTTTTCTAAACATGTCTCACTACTCTTCCTTATCTGTGTCAAGTCCTTTAGTTTATGGAAAGAAGTTCCATGTCCCCCAGAGAAGATTAGAGACGTTTTACAGGTAGTGATGCCTTTTACTGGAAGGTTACAGGTGGAAGAGGAAAAACAAAGTGGCTGGGAGAAGTATGAATGCTGAGCAGGGCTGTCTGAGGGATGAAGTAGCGGAGACAGTCAGCAGGCAGCATGCCTGAGGAAGACATAACCTTCCTGCTGTCTGCCTCCCAGGGATCCATAGAGCAGCCTAGACAAATGCCAGGGGTCTGGAGCCATTAAGGACCCGAGGGTATCCTCAGAAACTGAGACTTAAAATAGGTCATGGGAATCGACTCCCAAAACCCGCTATGATAGGTACAATGAGGGAGTCATTCTCTTCTTCAGCGGTCACATATATGATGGGTGGGCCATCAAAATTAAGATCTATAACTATGCTAGGAAGGATGGGTTTACATTCAGCATTTTGGGATGTCTATCAGAAAGGATTAGATGCCCACATATTCCATTCAGTGCCAAAATAATACCGCCATACAATGCATAACTAATACTTACAGAATCCAAATAATACCGCCATACAATGCATAAGTAATACTTACAGAATCTAAATAATACTGCCACACTATGCATAAGTAATACTTACAGTAGCCAAATAATACCGCCATACAATTCATAAGTAATACTTAGTGTCTAAATAATACCGTCATACAATGCATAAGTAATATTTACAGTATGCAAATAATACTGCCATACAATGCATAAGTAATACTTACAGAATCCAAATAATACTGCCATACAATGCATAAGTAGTACAGTAGCCAAATAATACCGCCATACAATGCATAAGTAATATTTACAGTATGCAAATAATACCGCCATACAATTCATGAGTAATACTTACAATGTCAAAATAATACCGCCATACAATGCATGAGTAATACTTATAATGTCCTAATAATACCGCCATACAATGCATGAGTAATACTTACAATGTCCAAATAATACCGCCATACAATGCATGAGTAATACTTATAATGTCCTAATAATACCGCCATACAATGCATGAGTAATACTTACAATGTCCAAATAATACCACCATACAATGCATAAGTAATATTTACAGTTTCCAAATAATATCGTCAGACAATGCACAAGTAATACTTACAGTATCCAAATAATACAAGAAAAGCAGCAAGTAAAATTGGGAACTTAGGCTACGTTCACATTGGCGTTCCGCCAATGTGCGTCGCTGTTGCGCCGGCGACGCAGCGGCGACGCAGCGGCGACGCGCCCTTATGTTTAACATAGGGGACGCGTGCGTTTTTTGGGTGGCGTTTTTTGACACTTGCGTCGTTTACGACGCTAGCGTCGGACGCAAGAAAATGCAACAAGTTGCATTTTCTGTGCGTCCGATTCTCGTCAAAAAACGACGCACGCGTCGCAAAACGCGCGCGTTTTTGCGTGCGTTTGTGTGCGTTTTTTCGTGCGTCACGCGTTGCGTCGCCGACGCAGGGCGGCGCAACGCTAGTGTGAACGTAGCCTTAAAACTTAACATTTAAAGGGAACCTGTTATCCCCAAAATCGAAGGTGAGCTAAAGGTACCGTCACACTGAACGATATCGCTAGTGATCCGTGACGTTGCAGCGTCCTGGCTAGCGATATCGTTCAGTTTGACAGGCAGCAGCGATCAGGATCCTGCTGTGATGTCGTTGGTCGGCGCAGAAAGTCCAGAACTTTATTTCGTCGCTGGACTCCCTGCAGACATCGCTGAATCGGCGTGTGTGATGCCTATTCAGCGATGTTTTCACTGGTAACCAGGGTAAACATCGGGTTACTAAGCGCAGGGCCGCGCTTAGTAACCCGATGTTTACCCTGGTTACCAGCGTAAAAGTTAAAAAAAACCAAACACTACATACTTACCTTCCACTGTCTGTCCCCGGCGCTGTGCTTCTCTGTACTGGTTGTGAGCGCCGGCCAGCCGGAAAGCACAGCGGTGACGTCACCGCTCTGCTTTCCGGCCGCTGTGCTCACAGTCAGTGCAGGAAAGCACAGCGCCAGGGACAGACAGCGGAAGGTAAGTATGTAATGTTTGTTTTTTTTACTTTAACGATGATAACCAGGGTAAACATCGGGTTACTAAGCGCGGCCCTGTGCTTAGTAACCCAATGTTTACCCTGGTTACCGGCATCGTTGGTCGCTGGAGAGCTGTCTGTGTGACAGCTCTCCAGCGACCAAACAGCGACGCTGCAGCGATCGACATCGTTGTCGGTATCACTGCAGCGTCGCTGAGTGTGAAGGTACCTTAAGCTCACCAGCATCAGGGGCTTATCTACAGAATTCTGTAATGCTATAGATAAGCCCCCAATGTAACCTGAAAGATAAGAAAAACAGGTTATATTATACTCACCTGGGGCGTTCCTGCTGCGGTCCGGTCCCATGGGCGTCGCGGTCCGGGGCCTCCTATCTTCATAGGATGACGTCCTCTTCTTGTCTTTACACTGCGGCTACGGCGTACTTTGTCTGCCCTGTTGAGGGCAGAGCAAAGTACTGCAGTGCGCAGGCGCCGGGCCTCTCTGACCTTTCCTGGCACCTGCGCACAGCAGTGACAAAGTACGCCTGCACCGGAGCCGCAGCGTGAAGACAAGAAGAGGACGTCATCGTAAGAAGATGGGAGGTGCTGGACCGGACCGCCCACCCAGGTGAGTATAATCTAACCTCTTTTTCTCATCTTTCAGGTTACATCGGGGCTTATCTACAGCATTGCAGAATGCTGTAGATAACCCCCTGATGCCGATGGGCTTACCTCATCTTCGATTTTGGGGGTCACAGGTTCCCTTTAATATTATCATTATATTACTATGACACAACACACAAAGAAATCAGAACTCCCAGCAGGGCCAATCAACCAAATATGCCACAAAATACTGGGGACTGATTATGATACAGAAAATCTACCAGTACAACTGGAAATGCGATGCAGAAAACATAATCAGACATGGGGACTTTACATACCCATCAGTGCAGCTAGCACATTTACCCCTCTATGCCTCAAAACACCCAAAGTAGATCCATATAACAAAGCTTGGAACGATCTCTCACCAGAGAACGTTTCATCCTTGAAGGACTCCTCAGGGGATGTAGCAGCCAAGGCAGAAGTGCTCCACCATCACAGGTATTATTCAAGAGCCTCCCATGTGATGGTGGAGCACTTCTACCTTGGCTGCTACATCCCCTGAGAAGTCCTTCAAAATGAAACGTGTTGGGAGGTGGCCCCCTCGTGGATTGGCTTAGCAAACACTATCCTGGCATGGAATAATGCTCTTATGGGTTCTGATTTTCTGCTCCATAGGAGGTTCTTTCTACAACATTGGAGAATCCATTATCTACGGATCTGGTGAGATTGTTCCAAGCTTTGTTATATGGATCTCCTTTGGGTGTTTTGAGACATAGAGGGGTAAATGTGCTAGCTGCACTGATGGGTGTGTAAAGTCCCCATGTCTGATAATGTTTTCTGCATCGCATTTCCAGTTGTACTGGTAGAATTTTTGTATCATAATTAGTGTTGAGCGATACCTTCCGATATCGGAAAGTATCGGTATCGGATAGGATCGGCCGATATTCAAAAAATATCGGATATCGCCGATACCGATACCCGATCCCAATGCAAGTCAATGGGACCAAAATATCGGAATTAAAATAAACCCTTTCTTGCCTTGTAGGTTCATTCTACATGAAGGAAAACAACTAAGAATAATGCCGGATGTATTTGGGGAGGTGGCGGAGACATTAAAGTCATAGAGGTTTATCCCAATCAAATAGAATAGCATGTTTTTTGTTTTTTTTTAAGACGTTCGGAGTGACAAAGATATTGACTATGTAAATTTTTTTTTTTTATTTTGTCAGATATTGATGTTTCACTATTCCACGCCCTTCCCCTTCTTTTTTTTCTTTTTTTTTTTTCTTTTCCCACACTTTCATCTTCATCATCATCAGCATCTTTGACATCAACTTCTTCTTCACCTTATTCATCTTCTTCTTCATCCTTTACCTTTTTTTTTTTTTTGATTACATTCTTCATATTCATTTTATTCAACTATTATTACTCTTCCTATTCTACATATTCTTTTTATTCCACTGTTATTATTCTTCCTATTCTACTTCTTCATCATATTCTCATTTGTGACAGGCATTCCCGTAGTTGTTATCTATAAAAGTTTGAAGATTACACCTTCCGTTCTGCAAGTCACAAAAGTTACATTTGTCCGCGTTCAGTTTGGCCTGCAGCATCAGGCTTTATCCAGGGGCACCACGAGGAGGAACGGACTCACCCCCATACACTGCTTAGTCTTCTTCTGCATATAATTTAGATAATATCTTTTGCTCTGATATTAAGTCTTATGCTTAATGTTCTTCTGCTCTTTGTTCTGCAGCCTCTTGTTCTTCTGCTTCTCGGTCTTCCATGTCGTCGTCTCCAGGGTCGTCGTCTCCAGTGTCGTCATCTCCGCCGTCGTCGTCTCAGCCGTCGTCGTCTCCGCCGTCGTCGTCTCCGCCGTCGTCGTCTCCGCCGTCGTCGTCTCCGCCGTCGTCGTCGTCGTCATCGGGGTGGTCTTCCGGGTCGTCGTCGTCGTCATCGGGGTGGTCTTCCGGGTCGTCGACTTTAGGGTCTTCAACTTGGAAATGTAGCAGAAGGTACAAGAAGGCTGAGAAAATGCCAAGAACCAGCTGATGGAACTGGAACTCGGATGGCTACCCGAAGGTTCAAGAGCCTATGGAACTACCGAGGACCAGCTGACGTTACTGGAACCCGGTTACTAAGCAGGAAGTACCCGTGCTAAAAAGCACTACCAAGGACCGCCTGACGTTGGCGGAACTCGGATACCCAGAAGGAGGCACCTAAGCCAAAGGCTCTGCCCGGAACCAGCTGACGTTACTGGAACCAGGATGGGGAGCAGAAGGTACAAGAGCAAAAGACACTGCCGAGAACCAGCTGACGGTACTGGAACCCGGATGGGTAGCCGAAGGTCCAAGAGCCAATGGAACTACCGAGGACCAGCTGACGTTACTGGAACCCGGTTACTAAGCAGGAGGTACCCGTGCCTGAAAGCACTACCAAGGACCACCTGACGTTGGTGGAACTTGAATACCCAGAAGGAGGCACCTAAGCCAAAGGCTCTGCCCGGAACCAGCTGACGGTACTGGAACCAGGATGGGGAGCAGAAGGTACAAGAGCAAAAGACACTGCCGAGAACCAGCTGACGGTGCTGGAACCAGGTGGTGGACCCGAAGGCCCACAGGAGAGGAGAGAACAGCTAGGCCGCGAGGCAGCCGCAGTTACCGAACCCCAACAGTCCTACAGGGGGAGCTGGGCCTACTGGCACTACAGAACCAGCCTTGACTACCAGTTCACGCAGCCCACATAGGAAGCTCCTAAACTGGAGGCACCCTGGAGTTGGCTAACCCGACCGCACCACGACGGGGCAAGCATAGGCGTCTCAGTAAGCTTGACACAACCCGGAAACAGCTGACGGTGCTGAAACCAGGTTTGGCACGAGGGAGTACCTGTGACAAAAACACTGCCGAGAACCAGCTGGCGGTGCTGGAACCCAGATGCGTTGCCCCAGTGTGCAAGAGCCAATGGCACGACCGAGGACCAGCTGACGGTGCTGGAACCTGGTTACTAAGCTGTAGGTGCCCGCGCTTAAAAGCACTACCAAGGACCGCCTGGCGTTGGCGGAACTCGGATACCCAGGAGGAGGCACCTAAGCCAAAGGCTCGGCCCGGAACCAGCTGACGGTGCTTGAACCAGGTGGTGGACCCCAAGGCCCACAGGAGAGGGGAGAACAGCTAGGCCGCGAGGCAGCCGCAGTTACCGAACCCCAACAGTCCTACAGGGGGAGCTGGGCCTACTGGCACTATAGAACCAGCCTTGACTACCAGTTCACGCAGCCCACATAGGAAGCTCCTAAACTGGAGGCACCCTGGAGTTGGCTAACCCGACCGCACCATGACGGGGCAAGCATAGGCGTCTCAGTGAGCTTGACACAACCCGGAAACAGCTGACGGTGCTGAAACCAGGTTTGGCACGAGGGAGTACCTGTGACAAAAACACTGCCGAGAACCAGCTGGCGGTGCTGGAACCCAGATGCGTTGCCCCAGTGTGCAAGAGCCAATGGCACGACCGAGGACCAGCTGACGGTGCTGGAACCCGGTTACTAAGCTGTAGGTGCCCGCGCTTAAAAGCACTACCAAGGACCGCCTGACGTTGGCGGAACTCGGATACCCAGGAGGAGGCACCTAAGCCAAAGGCTCGGCCTGGAACCAGCTGACGGTGCTGGAACCAGGTGGTGGACCCGAAGGTCCACAGGAGAGGAGAGAACAGCTAGGCCGCGAGGCAGCCGCAGTTACCGAATCCCAACAGTCCTACAGGGGGAGCTGGGCCTACTGGCACTACAGAACCAGCCTTGACTACCAGTTCACGCAGCCCACATAGGAAGCTCCTAAACTGGAGGCACCCTGGAGTTGGCTAACCCGACCGCACCACGACGGGGCAAGCATAGGCGTCTCAGTAAGCTTGACACAACCCGGAAACAGCTGACGGTGCTGAAACCAGGTTTGGCACGAGGGAGTACCTGTGACAAAAACACTGCCGAGAACCAGCTGGCGGTGCTGGAACCCAGATGCGTTGCCCCAGTGTGCAAGAGCCAATGGCACGACCGAGGACCAGCTGACGGTGCTGGAACCTGGTTACTAAGCTGTAGGTGCCCGCGCTTAAAAGCACTACCAAGGACCGCCTGGCGTTGGCGGAACTCGGATACCCAGGAGGAGGCACCTAAGCCAAAGGCTCGGCCCGGAACCAGCTGACGGTGCTTGAACCAGGTGGTGGACCCCAAGGCCCACAGGAGAGGGGAGAACAGCTAGGCCGCGAGGCAGCCGCAGTTACCGAACCCCAACAGTCCTACAGGGGGAGCTGGGCCTACTGGCACTATAGAACCAGCCTTGACTACCAGTTCACGCAGCCCACATAGGAAGCTCCTAAACTGGAGGCACCCTGGAGTTGGCTAACCCGACCGCACCATGACGGGGCAAGCATAGGCGTCTCAGTGAGCTTGACACAACCCGGAAACAGCTGACGGTGCTGAAACCAGGTTTGGCACGAGGGAGTACCTGTGACAAAAACACTGCCGAGAACCAGCTGGCGGTGCTGGAACCCAGATGCGTTGCCCCAGTGTGCAAGAGCCAATGGCACGACCGAGGACCAGCTGACGGTGCTGGAACCCGGTTACTAAGCTGTAGGTGCCCGCGCTTAAAAGCACTACCAAGGACCGCCTGACGTTGGCGGAACTCGGATACCCAGGAGGAGGCACCTAAGCCAAAGGCTCGGCCTGGAACCAGCTGACGGTGCTGGAACCAGGTGGTGGACCCGAAGGTCCACAGGAGAGGAGAGAACAGCTAGGCCGCGAGGCAGCCGCAGTTACCGAATCCCAACAGTCCTACAGGGGGAGCTGGGCCTACTGGCACTACAGAACCAGCCTTGACTACCAGTTCACGCAGCCCACATAGGAAGCTCCAAAACTGGAGGCACCCTGGAGTTGGCTAACCCGACCGCACCACGACGGGGCAAGCATAGGCGTCTCAGTGAGCTTGACACAACCCGGAAACAGCTGACGGTGCTGAAACCAGGCTTGGCACGAGGGAGTACCTGTGACAAGAACACTGCCGAGAACAAGCTGGCGGTGCTGGAACCCGGATGCGTTGCCCCAGTGTGCAAGAGCCAATGGCACCGAGGACCAGCTGACGGTGCTGGAACCTGGTTACTAAGCTGTAGGTGCCCGCGCTTAAAAGCACTACCAAGGACCGCCTGACGTTGGCGGAACTCGGATACCCAGGAGGAGGCACCTAAGCCAAAGGCTCGGCCCGGAACCAGCTGACGGTGCTGGAACCAGGTGGTGGACCCGAAGGTCCACAGGAGAGGAGAGAACAGCTAGGCCGCGAGGCAGCCGCAGTTACCGAACCCCAACAGTCCTACAGGGGGAGCTGGGCCTACTGGCACTACAGAACCAGCCTTGACTACCAGTTCACGCAGCCCACATAGGAAGCTCCTAAACTGGAGGCACCCTGGAGTTGGCTAACCCGACCGCACCACGACGGAGCAAGCATAGGCGTCTCAGTGAGCTTGACACAACCCGGAAACAGCTGACGGTGCTGAAACCAGGCTTGGCACGAGGGAGTACCTGTGACAAGAACACTGCCGAGAACCAGCTGGCGGTGCTGGAACCCAGATGCGTTGCCCCAGTGTGCAAGAGCCAATGGCACCGAGGACCAGCTGGCGGTGCTGGAACCCGGTTACTAAGCTGTAGGTGCCCGCGCTTAAAAGCACTACCAAGGACCGCCTGACGTTGGTGGAACTCGGATACCCAGGAGGAGGCACCTAAGCCAAAGGCTCGGCCCGGAACCAGCTGACGGTGCTGGAACCAGGTGGTGGACCCGAAGGTCCACAGGAGAGGAGAGAACAGCTAGGCCGCGAGGCAGCCGCAGTTACCGAACCCCAACAGTCCTACAGGGGGAGCTGGGCCTACTGGCACTATAGAACCAGCCTTGACTACCAGTTCACGCAGCCCACATAGGAAGCTCCTAAACTGGAGGCACCCTGGAGTTGGCTAACCCGACCGCACCACGACGGGGCAAGCATAGGCGTCTCAGTGAGCTTGACACAACCCGGAAACAGCTGACGGTGCTGAAACCAGGCTTGGCACGAGGGAGTACCTGTGACAAGAACACTGCCGAGAACCAGCTGGCGTTGCTGGAACCCAGATGCGTTGCCCCAGTGTGCAAGAGCCAATGGCACCGAGGACCAGCTGGCGGTGCTGGAACCCGGTTACTAAGCTGTAGGTGCCCGCGCTTAAAAGCACTACCAAGGACCGCCTGACGTTGGCGGAACTCGGATACCCAGGAGGAGGCACCTAAGCCAAAGGCTCGGCCCGGAACCAGCTGACGGTGCTGGAACCAGGTGGTGGACCCGAAGGTCCACAGGAGAGGAGAGAACAGCTAGGCCGCGAGGCAGCCGCAGTTACCGAACCCCAACAGTCCTACAGGGGGAGCTGGGCCTACTGGCACTACAGAACCAGCCTTGACTACCAGTTCACGCAGCCCACATAGGAAGCTCCTAAACTGGAGGCACCCTGGAGTTGGCTAACCCGACCGCACCACGACGGGGCAAGCATAGGCGTCTCAGTGAGCTTGACACAACCCGGAAACAGCTGACGGTGCTGAAACCAGGCTTGGCACGAGGGAGTACCTGTGACAAGAACACTGCCGAGAACCAGCTGGCGGTGCTGGAACCCAGATGCGTTGCCCCAGTGTGCAAGAGCCAATGGCACCGAGGACCAGCTGACGGTGCTGGAACCCGGTTACTAAGCTGTAGGTGCCCGCGCTTAAAAGCACTACCAAGGACCGCCTGACGTTGGCGGAACTCGGATACCCAGGAGGAGGCACCTAAGCCAAAGGCTCGGCCTGGAACCAGCTGACGGTGCTGGAACCAGGTGGTGGACCCGAAGGTCCACAGGAGAGGAGAGAACAGCTAGGCCGCGAGGCAGCCGCAGTTACCGAACCCCAACAGTCCTACAGGGGGAGCTGGGCCTACTGGCACTACAGAACCAGCCTTGACTACCAATTCATGCAGCCCACATAGGAAGCTCCTAAACTGGAAGCACCCTGGAGTTGGCTAACTCGACCGCAACACGACGGGGCAACGCATAGGCGTCTCAGTGAGTTTGACAGTACCCGGAAACAGCTGACGGTGCTGGAACAAGGCTGGGCACGAGGGAGTACCCGTGACAAAAACACTGCCGAGAACCAGCTGGCGGTGCTGGAACCCAGATGCTTTGCCTATCAAACATTGTCTTCCTACAGCCCCAACTAGCGGTGTTGGAGCAAAGGGTAAGCAGGGGGAGCAGAGTGTAGGCCGAAGCCTGCACTGGAGTCAGCTTTGTGTCTGCGTTGCGTTTGCAGGACACTTTGCCGGCTACACAGTGGGGGAACAGCAGGCGGTGCTGAACCCCACTAACACATTGGCTGGTGTTTTTCTCTGTGCAGCTAGCACTTCCAGGCTAAAACTGGCGGTGTTATGAGCCCAGGGTCAGCAGGAGGAGGAGAGGAGCAGAGTGTAGGCCGAAGCCTAGTTGAACCAATTTCAAAGGAAACCTTTAACCCCCCCTCAGGTGTTTCAAGGTACAAGAGCAACACCTTGAACAGCATTAATGCTGCACAAGTCTAAGGTTGCTCTCTTCATTTTGCTCCTTGCACACGCTGAATACAACACGTACACTATTTAGCCCATTATACTGTCAAACAGTAGTGGAGGCGTGACTTTTCTTTTTAAGGAGATGCAGCACAGGTGTCAAAATTTACACCTAGGTGCTGGGCGAAGATTCCTGAGCGTAGTTATTTGCTGTACAGGAGTCTGCGCTCTTGTTATCCCTTGGCCATGCGCTGTGAGCGATGCCTGTCTTCTCACCTCATTTCATGTTGGCCGCTGCGGTTAGCGATGGCCATGAAACCCAGACCTGCAGTGTCTTTTAATAAAGTCACACTGCAGAGCTGGGATTCGTGACCTTGCGCAGTAAATTTTGTTGCCTGTCCCTCATGTCCTTACACCTGCATCAGACTGGGCGGCCTCATCTGATCCCTTCTCGCATGCCGCGGCCATGAGGCCGCACATTCTGAAGAAGGCGGAAGGAGATGAGTAAAGACAGGCGAAGATAATCACTGCTCGTGCCCATCAATCACACCCTCGCAGTCAAAATAAGCAAGACAACGAGGAGCGTGTTTTCAGGCAGGGCGGACGCACAGCCGCAGCAAGCCAACCAACGATGTCAGAAGACGGGCAGCGCTAACAAGGGGGGTGCTGCGTGTCATTAAAAAGGAAAGTAACACCTCAGGGACATTGTAATGGTCTGTAATGAGACACATTTTTTCCGTGTTTAATTAAACGTGGGCAAGTAGACAAAGTCAGCCACCTTGTACAAATGCAGCAGTACTGCTGTACAAGGTGGCTGTTATACATAGAAACACCTTGGGGTGGGTGGCAGGGTCCCTTTAATTTCAGTTCATGTGCCTGCGTGGCATTTGCAGGTCACGTTGCCGGCTACACAGCAGGGGAACAGCTGGCGGTGCTGAACCCCACTAACACATTGGCTGGTGTTTTTCTCTGTGCAGCTAGCACGTCCGGGCAAAAACTGGCGGTGTTAGAGCCCAGAGTCAGCAGGAGGAGGAGAGGAGCAGAGTGTAGGCCGAAGCCTGCACTGGTGGCAGCTTTTGTTCTGTTGTGCCTGCGTGGCGTTTGCAGGTCACGTTGCCGGCTACACAGCTGGGGAACAGCTGGCGGTGCTGAACCCCACTAACACATTGGCTGGTGTTTTTCTCTGTGCAGCTAGCACGTCCGGGCAAAAACTGGCGGTGTTAGAGCCCAGGGTCAGCAGGAGGAGGAGAGGAGCAGAGTGTAGGCCGAAGCCTAGTTGAACCAATTTCAAAGGTAACCTTTAACCCCCCTCAGGTGTTGCAAGGTACAAGAGCCACACCTCGTGTAGCATTAATGCTGCACAAGTAAAAGGTTAATCTCTTAATTTTGCTCCTTGCACACGCTGAATAAAACACGTACACTATTTAGCCCATTCTACTGTAAAACAGTAGTGGAGGCGTGACTTGTCTTTTTAAAGAAAAGCAGCACAGGTGTCGAAAATAACACCTTGGTGCATGGGCGCAGCTTCCTGAGCGTTGTTATTTGCTGTACAGGAGTCTGCGCTCTTGTTATCCCTTGGCCATGCGCTGTGAGTGCTTCCTGTCTTCTCACCTCATTTCATGTTGGCCGGTGCGGTTAGCGGTGGACATGAATCCCAGACCCACAGTGTGTTTGGAAAAAATCACACTGCGTGGCTGGGATTCGTGCCCTTGTGCAGTTAATATGTTTGCCGCTCACACATGTCCTTACACCTACTTCAGACTGGGAGCCCTCATCTGATCCCTTATCGCATGCCGCGGCCATGAGGCCGCACAGTCTGAAGAAGGCGGAAGGAGATGAGTTAAGACAGGCGAACATATGCACTGCACATGCCCATCAATAACACCCTCGCTGGCAAAATATATGAGACAACGAGGGGCGTTGTGTTGGGCAGGGCGGACGCACAGGCACAGGCAGCCAACCAATGATGTCAGAAGACGGGCAGCGCTACCAAGGGTGGTGCTGCGTATCATTAGAAAGGAAAGTCACACCTCAGGGACAGTTGAATGGTCTCAATGAGACACATTTTGTACGTGTTGAGTTCCACGTGGTCAAGGAGAAAAAGTCAGCCACCTTGTACAAATGCAGCAGTACTGCTGTACAAGGTGGCTGTTATACATAGAAACACCTGGGGGTGGGGGGCAGGCTTCCTTCAATTTCAGTTCATGTGCCTGCGTGGCGTTTGCAGGACACGTTGCCAGCTACACAGCAGGGGAACAGCTGGCGTTGCTGAACCCCACTGACACATTGACTGGTGTTTTTCTCTGTGCAGCTCGCATGTCCGGGCAAAAACTGGCGGTGTTAGAGCCCAGGGTCAGCAGGAGGAGGAGAGGAGCAAAGTGTAGGCCGAAGCCTGCACTGGTGGCAGCTTTTGGTCGGTTGTGCCAGCGTGGCTTGTGCTGGACACGATGCCGGCTACACAGCAGGGGAACAGCTGGCGGTGCTGAACCCCACTAACACATTGGCTGGTGTTTTTCTCTGTGAAGCTCGCATTTCCAGGCAAAAACTAGCGGGGTTAGAGCCCAGGGTCAGCAGGAGGAGGAGAGGAGCAGAGTGTAGGCCGAAGCCTGCACTGGTGGCAGCTTTTGTTCTGTTGTGCCTGCGTTGCGTTTGCAGGTCACGTTGCCGGCTACACAGCTGGGGAACAGCTGGCGGTGCTGAACCCCACTAACACATTGACTGGTGTTTTTCTCTGTGCAGCTAGCACGTCCGGGCAAAAACTGGCGGTGTTAGAGCCCAGGGTCAGCAGGAGAAGGAGAGGAGCAGAGTGTAGGCCGAAGCCTAATTGAACCAATTTCAAAGGAAACCTTTAACCCCCCCTCAGGTGTTTCAAGGTACAAGAGCAACACCTTGAACAGCATTAATGCTGCACAAGTCTAAGGTTGCTCTCTTCATTTTGCTCCTTGCACACGCTGAATAAAACACGTACACTATTTAGCCCATTATACTGTCAAACAGTAGTGGAGGCGTGACTTTTCTTTTGAAGAAGACGCAGCACAGGTGTCAAAATTTACACCTAGGTGCTGGGCGCAGACTCCTTACCGTTGTTATTTGCAGTACAGGAGAGTGCGCTCTTGTGTTATCCCTTGGCAATACCCTGTTAGTGCAGGCCGTCTTATGACCTCATTTCATTTTGGCCGGTGCGGTTAACGATGGCCATAAATCTCAGACCCACAGTGCCTTTCCATAAAGTCACACTGCGGTGCTGGGATTCGTGGCCTTGTGCAGTAAATATGTTCGCCACTCACACATGTCCTTACACCTGCTTCAGACTGGGCGGCCTCAGCTGATCCCTTATTGCCTGCCACGGCCATGAGGCCGCACAGTCTGAAGAAGGCGGAAGGAGGGGAGTGAAGACAGGCGAACATATGCACTGCTCGTGCCCATCAATCACACCCTCGCAGTCAAAATATATGAGACAACGAGGGACGTTGTGTCGGGCAGGGCGGACGCACAGGCACAGCCAGCCAACCAATGATGTCTGAAGACGGGCAGCGCTAACAATGGGGGTGCTGCGTGTCATTAAAAAGGAAAGTCACACCTCAGGGACATTGTAATGGTCTCAAATGAGACACATTTTGTACGTGTTGAGTTCCACGTGGGCAAGGAGAAAAAGTCAGCCACCTTGTACAAATGCAGCAGTACAGCTGTACAAGTTGGCTGTTATACATAGAAACACCTGGGGGTGGGGGGCAGGCTCACTTCAATTTCAGTACATGTGCCTGCGTGGCGTTTGCAGGTCACGTTGCCGGCTACACAGCAGGGGAACAGCTGGCGGTGCTGAACCCCACTAACACATTGGCTGGTGTTTTTCTCTGTGCAGCTAGCAATTCCGGGCAAAAACTAGCGTTGTTAGAGCCCAGGGTAAGCAGGAGGAGGAGAGGAGCAGAGTGTAGGCCGAAGCCAGCACTGGTGGCAGCTTTTGGTCAGTTGTGCCAGCGTGGCTTGTGCTGGACACGATGCCAGCTACACAGCAGGGGAACAGCTGGCGGTGCTGAACCCCACTATCACATTGGCGGGTGTTTTTCTCTGTGCAGCTAGCACTTCCAGGCTACAACTGGCGGTGTTATAGCCCAGGGTCAGCAGGAGGAGGAGAGGAGCAGAGTGTAGGCCGAAGCCTAGTTGAACCAATTTCAAAGGTAACCTTTAACCCCCCCTCAGGTGTTGCAAGGTACAAGAGCCACACCTTGTGCATCATTAATGCTGCACAAGTAAAAGGTTGCTCTCTTAATTTTGCTCCTTGCACACGCTGAATAAAACACGTACACTATTTAGTCCATTCTACTGTAGAACAGTAGTGGAGGCGTGACTTGTCTTTTTAAAGAAAAGCAGCACAGGTGTCGAAAATAACACCTTGGTGCATGGGCGCAGCTTCCTGAGCGTTGTTATTTGCTGTACAGGAGTCTGCGCTCTTGTTATCCCTTGGCCATGCGCTGTGAGCGCTTCCTGTCTTCTGACCTCATTTCATGTCGGCCGTTGCGGTTAGCGATGGACATGAATCCCAGACCCACAGTGTGTTTTCGAAAAATCACACTGCGTGGCTGGGATTCGTGGCCTTGTGCAGTAAATATGTTTGCCGCTCACACATGTCCTTACACCTGCTTCAGACTGGGCGGCCTCATCTGATCCCTTATCGCATGCCGCGGTCATGAGGCCACCCAGTCTGAAGAAGGCGGAAGGAGATGAGTGAACACAGGCAAACATATGCACTGCACATGCCCATCAATCACATCCTCGTTGTCCAAAAAAATAAGACACCGAGGGGCGTTGTTTCGAGCAGGGCAGACGCACAGGCGCAGCCAGCTAACCAATGATGCCAAAAGACGGGCAGCGCTAACAAGGGTGGTGCTGCGTATCATTAGAAAGGAAAGTCACACCTCAGGGACAGTGGAATGGTCTCAATGAGACACATTTAGTACGTGTTTAATTAAACGTGGGCAAGGAGAAAAAGTCTGCCACCTTGTACAAATGCAGCAGTACAGCTGTACAAGGTGGCTGTTATACATAGAAACACCTGGGGGTGGGGGGCAGGCTTCCTTCAATTTCAGTTCATGTGCCTGCGTGGCGTTTGCAGGACACGTTGCCAGCTACACAGCAGGGGAACAGCTGGCGTTGCTGAACCCCACTGACACATTGACTGGTGTTTTTCTCTGTGCAGCTCGCATGTCCAGGCAAAAACTGGCGGTGTTAGAGCCCAGGGTCAGCAGGAGGAGGAGAGGAGCAAAGTGTAGGCCGAAGCCTGCACTGGTGGCAGCTTTTGGTCGGTTGTGCCAGCGTGGCTTGTGCTGGACACGATGCCGGCTAAACAGCAGGGGAGCAGCTGGCGTTGCTGAACCCCACTAACACATTGACTGGTGTTTTTCTCTGTGCAGCTCGCATGTCCGGGCAAAAACTGGCGGTGTTAGAGCCCAGGGTCAGCAGGAGGAGGAGAGGAGCAAAGTGTAGGCCGAAGCCTGCACTGGTGGCAGCTTTTGGTCGGTTGTGCCAGCGTGGCTTGTGCTGGACACGATGCCAGCTACACAGCAGGGGAACAGCTGGCGGTGCTGAACCCCACTAACACATTGGCTGTTGTTTTTCTCTGTGAAGCTCGCATTTCCGGGCAAAAACTAGCGGTGTTAGAGCCCAGGGTCAGCAGGAGGAGGAGAGGAGCAGAGTGTAGGCCGAAGCCTAGTTGAACCAATTTCAAAGGTAACCTTTAACCCCCCCTCAGGTGTTGCAAGGTACAAGAGCCACACCTTGTGCAGCATTAATGCTGCACAAGTAAAAGGTTGCTCTATTTAGTTTGCTCCTTGCACACGCTGAATAAAACACGTACACTATTTAGCCCATTATACTGTCAAACAGTAGTGGAGGCGTGACTTGTCTTTTTAAGGAGACGCAGTACAGGTGTCAAAATTAACACCTAGGTGGTGGGCGCAGATTCCTGAGCGTTGTATTAGCTGTACAGGAGTCTGCGCTCTTGTTATCCCTTGACCATGCGCTGTGAGCGATGCCTGTCTTCTCAACTCATTTCATGTTGGCCGTTGCGGTTAGCAATGGATATGAATCCCAGGCCCACAGTGTGTTTTAAAAAAAATCACACTGCGTGGCTGGGATTCGTGGCCTTGTGCAGTAAATATGTTTGCCGCTCACACATGTCCTTACACCTGCTTCAGACTGGGCGGCCTCAGCTGATCCCTTATCGCCTACCACGGCCAGGAGGCCGCACAGTCTGAAGAAGGCGGAAGGAGATGAGTTAAGACAGGCGAACATATGCACTGCACATGCCCATCAATCACACGCTCGCAGCCAAAATATATGAAACGAGGGGGGTTGTGTCGGGCAGGGCGGACGCACAGGCACAGGCAGCCAACCAATGATGTCAGAAGACGGGCAGCGCTACCAAGGGGGGTGGTGCGTGTCATTAAAAAGGAAAGTCACACCTCAGGGACATTGTAATGGTCTGTAATGAGACACATATTTTACGTGTTTAATTCTATGTGGGCAAGGATAAAAAAACAGCCACCTTGTACAAATGCAGCAGTACTGCTGTACTAGGTGGCTGTTATACATAGAAACACCTGGGGGGGTGGGGCCAGGTTCCCTTTAATTTCAGTTCATGTGCCTGCGTGGCGTTTGCAGGTCACGTTGCCGGCTACACAGCAGGGGAACAGCTGGCGTTGCTGAACCCCACTAACACATTGGCTGGTGTTTTTCTCTGTGCAGCTAGCACTTCAGGGCAAAAACTAGCGGTGTTTGAGCCCAGGGTCAGCAGGAGGAGGAGAGGAGCAGAGTGTAGGCCGAAGCCTGCACTGGTGGCAGCTTTTGTTCTGTTGTGCCAGCGTGGCTTGTGCTGGACACGTTGCGACTACACAGCAGGGGAACAGCTGGCGGTGCTGAACCCCACTGACACATCACCTAGTGTTTTTTCTGTGTAGACAACACTTCCAGGTGGCAACTGACAGTGTTGAAACCCAGGGAATCAAAGAGGAGCAGAGTGTAGGCCGAAGCCTGCAGTGGAGCAAGTTGAAAGGGAACCTTTAACCCCCCCCCCAGGCATTTGTTGCTGAAAGAGCCATCTTGTACAGCAGTAATACTGCACATGGAAAATGGTGGCTCCGAAAATTATGCTCCTTGCAAACGCTGAAGTACACACTCATATAATGTGTCCCCTCACACCGTCAAACCATCCCGGAAGTAGGACTTTTGTTTGTAATGTGACACAGCACAGCCGTCATTCCAACCCCCTTGGTGCCGTGCGCCACCTCCTCAACGTTGTCACGGAGCCCGCGCTGTAATGTTATCCCTTGGCCATGCACAGTTAGCGGTGCCCGTCTTCTGACATCATGTAGGTGTCAGGCTGGCAGTGCCTGTGCGTCCAAGCTGCCCGAGATCCAACCTTGCAGTGTAAGCTAATGTAGTCCCACTGCGGGCCAGGGATCCATGGGCATGCGCAGTGCATATCATCGCCTCTCACTCACCTCCTTCCTGCTTCTTCAGACTGTGCGGCGTCACGGCTGTGGCATGCTATTAGGGATCAGCTGACGCCGCCTAGTCTGAAGAAGCGTGAAGAAGGGGAGTGAGAGGCTAGTATATGCACTGCGCATGGCCATGGATACCAGGCCCACTGTGGGATCACATTAGACGACACTGCGAGGTGTCATTTCGGGCAGCGTGGACGCACAGGCACAGCCAGGACGACAACAAATGATGTCGGAGGACGGGCAGCGCAAACTGTGCATGGCCAAGGGATAACATAACAGCGCAGGGTCCATGACAGAATCAAACAACGCTAAGGAGGCAGCGCACGTTGCCAAGGGGGTAGCAATGACGGCTGTGCTGCGTCACATTACAAAGGAAAGTCCCACCTCCGGGACGGTTGGACGGTGTGAGGGGACACATTATTACATGAGTGTGTAGTTCAGCGTTTGCAAGGAGCATAATTTCAAGAGCGACCTTTCCCTTGTGCAGTATTAGTGCTGCACATGGTGGCTCTTTCAGTAACAAACGCCTAGGGGGGGGGGGACAGGTCCCCTTACATTTTAGTTGTGCCAGCGTGGCGGTCGCATGACACGTTGCCGGATACACAGCTGGGGATCAGCTGACGTTACTGAACCCCAATAACAGAGGAGCGACTGTTGACTGTGCACACAGCACTTCCAGGCACCAACTGGCGGTGTTAGAGCCCAGGGACAGCAGGAGGAGCAGATTGGAGGTATTGCCGCACACACAGCTGGGGATCAGCTGACGTTACTGAACCCCAATAACAGAGGAGCGACTGTTGACTGTGCACACAGCACTTCCAGGCACCAACTGGCGGTGTTAGAGCCCAGGGACAGCAGGAGGAGCAGATTGGAGGTATTGCCGCACACACAGCTGGGGATCAGCTGACGTTACTGAACCCCAATAACAGAGGAGCGACTGTTAACTGTGCACACAGCACTTCCAGGCACCAACTGGCGGTGTTAGAGCCCAGGGACAGCAGGAGGAGCAGAGGAACAGAGTGTAGGCCGAAGCCTGATTGGAGCAAGTTGAAAGGGAACCTTTAACCCCCCCCCAAGACGTTTGTAGCTGAAAGAGCCATCTTGTGCAGCACTAAGGATGCAAAAGGAAAAGGTGGTTCTTTTAATTATGCTCCTTGCAAACACCGAAGTAAACACTAAAAATGTGTCCCCTTATACCGTTAAACCGTCCCGGAGGTGCGAATTTCCTTCGTAATGGGACACAGCACAGCTGTCATTCCTATCCCCTTGGTGCCGTGCGCTGCCTCCTCAGCGTTGTTTTAAGCTGTCACGGAGCCTGCGCTGTTCTGTTAGCCCTTGGCCATGCCCAATTAGCGCTGCCTGTCTTCTGACATAATTTGGTGTCAGGCTGTCAGTGCCTGTGCGTCCACGCTGCTCCAGATCCCACCTCGCAGTCTCGTCTAACGTAATCCCACTGCGGGCCTTGGAACCATGGGCATGCACAGTGCATATCCTCGACTCTCACTCCCCTCCTTCCCTCTTCTTCAGACTGTGCGGTGTCACGGCCGTGGCATGCTATTAGGGATCAGCTGACGGCGCACAGTCTAAAGAAGGCGGAGGGAAATGAGCGAGAGCCCGAGGGGAAGATATGCACTGCGCATGCCCATGGATCCCAGGCCCGCAGTGTGACTCAATCAGAAGACACTGCGAGGCGGGATCTCGGGCAGCGCGGACGCACAGGTGCAGCCAGCCTGACACCAAATTATGTCAGAAGACAGGCAGCGCAAATAGGGCATGGCCAAGGGATATCAGAACAGCGCAGGCTCCGTGACAGCTTAAAACAACGCTGAGGAGGCAGCGCATGGCACCAAGGGGGTAGGAATGACGGCTGTGCTGCGTCACATTACGAAGGAAAGTCCCAGCTCCGGGACAGTATAACGGTATCAGTGAACACATTTTATAAGTGTTAAGTTCTGCGTGTGCAAGGAGCTAAAAAAAAAAGAGCTACCTTTTCCTTGTGCAGCATTACTGCTGCACAAGATGGCTCTTTCAGTAACAAACGACGGGGGGGGGGGGGGGGGACAGGTTCCCTTACATTTAGGTTGTTGTGCCAGCGTGGCGGTCGCAGGACACATTGCCGGCTACACAGCTGGGGATCAGCTGACGTTACTGAAACCCAATAACACTGGGTCGTATGTTTTTACTGTGCAGCCTGCACTTCTGAGCCACAACTGGCGGTGTTGGAGCCCAGGAATAGCAGTTCAGGTGGTAGAAAGATGAACACAGCAGGAGACCTGGGTGACACCCAATTACTTAATCAGGCAGAGGAGTGGCAAATTCCTGCGAGATCCAGGCCTGGTTCATTTTCAGGAAAGTAAGTCGGTCAACGTTATCGGAGGATAGTCGCATGCGACGATCTGTTAGTACACCACCTGCGGCACTAAAGACACGTTCCGTTAAGACACTAGCCGCAGGGCAAGCCAGCACCTCCAATGCATACTGGCTTAGCTCTGGCCATGTATCCAGCTTAGAGACCCAAAACTTGAATGGGGAAGAGCCGTCTGGGAGTACAGTAAGAGGGCAAGCCATGTAGTCTGTCACCATCTGACGGAACCGTTGCCTCCTGCTGACTGGAGCCGCCGGTGATGGTGTAGACATTTGGGGCGGGCACACAAAAGTGTGCCAGAGTTGTGCCATACTGGGCTTGCCTTGGGCAGAGGCACTGCTTCTGCTCCCTCTTTGGGCAGAGCCTCCCCCACTGCCTCAACGCACTGAGCTGCTTTGTAAAGCACTAGCAGCACTCCTCTCAGTTGGACAGGAGAAGATGATGGAATTCACCAGTGTGTCGTGGTACTCCCGCAATTTACGCTCCCGGGTCAACGCAGGGATGAGGTTTTGGACGTTGTCCTGGTAGCGAGGATCGAGGAGGGTGAACACCCAATAATCAGGCATGTTCAGAATGTGGTCGATGCGGCGGTCGTTTCTCAGGCACTGCAGCATGAAATCCACCATGTGCTGCAGAGTGCCAACTGGCCCAGAAACGCTGTCCCCTGCTTGAGACATGATCTCTGCCCGCTCGTCATCACCCCACCCTCGCTGTACACACTGACCACTGGACAATTGTGTCGCTCCCTCCTCTGGACGGAGCTCTTCCTCCTCCATTGACTCCTCCTCATCCTCCTCACAAATTGGCCCCTGCGTACCCCTTTGTGAGGAACCACGTGGCGCTGACTCTCCAGAAGCTGATGGAAAAGGTGACTCCTCATCCTCCACCTCTTCCACAACATCATCCCTTAACCCTTGCAAAGTTTGCTGAAGCAGGCAGATAAGGGGGACAGTCATGCTGACTAGTGCATCAACTGCACTTGCCATCCGCGTGGAATAATCAAAAGGACGCAAAACCTGGCAGACGTCCTTCATAGTGGCCCACTCTGTGGTTGTGAAGTCTGATCGGCGCTGACTGCGACTTCTTTGCGCCTGATGCAGCTGGTACTCCATAACTGCTTGCTGCTGCTCACACAACCGCTCCAACATATGTAACGTGGAATTCCACCGGGTAGGTAGGTCACATATGATGCGGTGTTCCGGAAGGCGGAATCGGCGCTGCAGAGCAGCAATGCGGGATCTGGCCAAGCTGGAACGCCGCAAGTGAGCACACTCTAGGCGGACCTTGTGCAGCATGGCATCAAGATCCGGATAGTCCCTCAGAAAACTCTGCACAACCAAATTGAGCACATGTGCCAGACATGGGATGTGAGTGAGGTTGCCAAGGGCCAAAGCTGCCACCAGATTTCGGCCATTGTCACACACTACCATGCCTGGCTGGAGATTCGCTGGCAGTAACCACACATCGCTCTCCTGCTTGATGGCATTCCAGAGCTCCTGCGCTGTGTGGCTTCGATGCCCCAATGAAACTAGTTTCAAGACGGCCTGCTGACGTTTGGCCACGGCTGTGCTCATGTCGGTCATAGGTAAACGTTCACGGGTCCATGTGGAGGTGGACTGTGACGGATCCTGCAGAGAGGAATCTGAGGAACTGGTGTACGAGGAGGAATCGATGCGTACAGACTGGATTCCTGCAATCCTTGGAGTGGGCAGGACACGTCCTGCGCCACTCGCACGATCTGTACCTGGCTCAACAACATTAACCCAATGGGCAGTGAGGGAAACATATCGCCCCTGTCCATGCTGACTGGTCCACGCATCGGTGGTGAGGTGGACCTTGCTACTGACGGCGTTCAGTAGCGCATGTTTTATGTTTGCCTCAACATGCCTGTGCAGGGCAGGGACAGCCTGCCTGCTGAAGTAAAAGCGGCTGGGCACCTTGTACTGTGGGACTGCCAATGCCATCAAGTCACGGAAGCTGTCAGTCTCCACCAGCCTGAACGAGAGCATTTCCAGGGACAACAGTTTGGCAATGCCTGCATTCAGAGCCTGTGCTCGGGGGTGGTTGGCCGAGAATGCCCGCCTTTTCTCCCATGCCTGTACTACCGATGGCTGTAGAGTAGACTGGGAGTGTGAGGATGACTGGGAAGGTGGTGCTGTGGGTGGAATTACACAAGGTCTCTGGACAACAGTGCCAGAGGTTCTTCCATGGCGATCCTGGGAGGAAGCCAAACCAGCTGTGCGTGAGCTGGAAGAAGAGGCAACACGAGCTGAAGAGGTGGTAGCTGCCGCTGTTGGTTGGCCTACATCTTCAGTCTGTTTCTGTAACTCCACCGCGTGCCTGGTCCGCACATGTTTCCACATATTTGTGGTATTGAGGTTGCTGACATTTTTCCCTCTTTTTACTTTCTGATGACACAGCTTTCATTTGACAAAACAAATGTCATCTGCAACTGTGTCAAAAAAGGACCAGGCACTGCAAGTCTTGGGAGCGCCCTTTTTGGCTTTGGAAAGGGACAGGCTCCTAACGGGTGCCAAAGTGGAGGCTACAGGCTCCGCAGTCTTCCCCCTCCCTCTCCCTCTTTGGCCCGTAAGGGGAAGCTCTTCCTCAGAGCTGCTCCCACCACCTTCCTGTTCCTCACGCCACGATGGGTCAAGGACCTCATCATCTCCACTACCCTCTGCCACCAACTGCTCCTCCTGGGTAGTCTCGGCAGCACAGTACGCATCAGAAAGCGGCACCTGAGTTTCATCATCAGATGCGTACTGCGCTGTGGTCACCGGAGGCACTGGCCCACCTGCCTCTTCAGAGTCAGAGAGAAAAAGCTGTTGGGCATCACTGCACACTGCCTCTTCTTCCATTTTTCCAATGCTGCTTGGCTGGCCCCCTGTTTCCAAGCCAAGAGATTCAGAGAACAGAAGTAGAGACGGCTCCTGTCCTGGGCTCTCTCAATTGGCAGGTGGTGAAGAGACAGATGGCTGCTCTCCAGTTCTCTGTGCCTGAGAGGATGTGGCACTAACTGAAGTCGATGCCGAGGCGTTAGCTGCCATCCACCCGACAACGGCTTCAATTTGGTCTTCACGCAGCAGCGGTGCACGGCGCTCTCCGACAAAGCTGCGCATGAAGGACTGTTCCCTGCTGAAACTGAGTGACGACGAGTCACCGGCGCCCGCAGCAGGCACAGAATCACCACGTCCTCTCCCTGCTCCTCTCCATGCTCCGCGCCCACGCCCACGTGCCTTACTCCCTGCCCTCTTCATCTTGGTTGACAGATAAAGATAAGCAGAAAAGTACTAAGGCCTTAGTGTGCTTATTCCTGAAATGCTCCTCCTAACAGGTGTAAGAAACACTAATGTTGTAAAGTGTGGACTAAACTTTATTATTTTTCAAATGTGGCCTACACAAGTGTTAAGTTGTGTTTGGTGAACTTTACTTTTTTTTTTGTGCAGATCGGGCTACAGAGCTAGTTTAAATCACACGGAGACCGTGCAGACAGCCGTAAACGGCGCTGCAAGGCCAAAAAACCCTCCTCTAGGTTATCCTATGTAGTGTTTTTCCACTATTTAGCTGGAGACGGGTGGAAAGACACTAATAGGAATTTTTTTAAAAAAATTTTAAACAGGCTGCACTATTTGAAAAAAAGTAAATTGTTTTTCAAGGTATGAGGCAGTAACGCACCCTGAGCTGAATCCAACCGGCTATAGCTGCACACAGACTACAGGGCGAGCTGCGCTCACACAGAGACCGTGCAGACAGCCGTAAACGGCGCTGCAAGGCCCAATAAACCCCCTCTAGGTTATCTAATGTAGTGTTTTTCCACTATTTAGCTGGAGACGGGTGGAAAAACACTAATAGGAATTTTTTTTTTAAAATTTTAAACAGGCTGCACTATTTGAAAAAAAGGAAAATTTTTCTCAAGATATGAGCCAGTAACGAACCCTGAGCTGAATCCAACCGGCTATGGCTGCACACAGACTACAGGGCGAGCTGGGCTCACACGGAGACCGTGCAGACAGCCGTAAACGGCGCTGCAAGGCCCAAAAAACCCCCTCTAGGTTATCCTATGTAGTGTTTTTCCACAATTTAGCTGGAGACGGGTGGAAAAACACTAATAGGGAATTTTTTGTTTAAATTTTTAAACAGGCTGCACTATTTGAAAAAAAGGAAAATTTTTCTCAAGGTATGAGCCAGTAACGAACCCTGAGCTGAATTCAACCGGCTATGGCTGCACACAGACTACAGGGCGAGCTGGGCTCACACGGAGACCGTGCAGACAGCCGTAAACGGCGCTGCAAGGCCCAAAAACCCCCCTCTAGGTTATCCTATGTAGTGTTTTTCCACAATTTAGCTGGAGAAGGGTGGAAAAACACTAATAGGGAATTTTTTGTTTAAATTTTTAAACAGGCTGCACTATTTGAAAAAAAGGAAAATTTTTCTCAAGGTATGAGCCAGTAACGAACCCTGAGCTGAATCCAACCGGCTATGGCTGCACACAGACTACAGGGCGAGCTGGGCTCACACAGAGACCGTGCAGACAGCCGTAAACGGCGCTGCAAGGCCCAAAAAACCCCCTCTAGGTTATCCTATGTAGTGTTTTTCCACAATTTAGCTGGAGACGGGTGGAAAAACACTAATAGGAAATTTGAGAAAAAATGTGCAGCAGGCTGCACTATGAGCAAAAAAGGACAACTGTGTGAGGCAGTGTGAACCCCCCCTGAGCTGAATACAACCGGGTATATGGCTGCACACAGACTACAGAGTGAGCTGCACACACACACACACACACACACACAGAGACCTTGCAGAACGCTGTTAAAACAGCGCTGCAAGGCAAGAGCAAGGTGAACTGAACAGTGAACACAGCGTTTGCTAAATTAGCCTTGGAAAAGCAAAATAAAGCAATTAGCTATCTCAACTGGCCCTCAGTTAGAACACAGCGTCCTGTCCCTAACTGAAATCACAGCAGAGGGAGCGCAAAATGGCGGCAGCGTTTTTTATAGTGCAGAGTGACATCATTTCAGCAGCCAATCACAGCCTTGCCAGTACTTACATGCCCACCATGCTAAACAGGATGTGCCCACACTTCCAATCATTCCTCATTGGCTGCTGCGTTCTGTTTGAATTCTGGGAACTTCCGATTCCGGTATCTGATACGTGGGAAGTATCGGAATTCGGTATCGGAATTCCGATACCGCAAATATCGGCCGATACCCGATACTTGCGGTATCGGAATGCTCAACACTAATCATAATCAGTCCCCAGTTTTTTGTGGCATATATGGTTGGTTTGCCCTGCTGGGAGTTCTGATTTGTATGTGTATTGTGTTATGGTATTTTAAAGATAATATTGAGGGTATGTGCACACGTCAGGATTTTTAGGTTTTTTTTGCGGAATTTCGCTATAAAAACGCTATAATTCCACATTAAAAACGCTAAAATTATGCATCCTATCATTTAGAATGCATTCCGGATTTTTTTGTGCAGATGTAAGCGTTTTTTTCCGCAAAAAAAACGCTTACCGCTAAAAATCCGGACATGCTCTATCTTTTTCCGGAATTTTTGTGGATTTCTAAGCCAAAATCACATTCCGGAAAAAAAAAATCCGCAAAAACTCCGCAAAAAATCTGCGCAAACTCCGCGCAAAAAACGCGCAATTTCCGCGAGAAATCTGCGCAAAAAAACCCGCGGATTTCTGGCAGAAATCTCAGGATTTGGTCAGGAAAAAATCCTGACGTGTGCACATACCCTGAATGTTAAGTTTTAGGCTCCCAAATTTTCTTGCTGCTCTTCTATGATTTTTGAGGGATCAATAAGTTAGTAAAAATTCTTGTGCTGCTTATCCTTCTTCACTATCCAAATAACACCACCATAGAGTGCATAAGTAATACTTACAGTATCCAAATAATATCACACAATGCATAATTAATACTTACAGAATTCAAATAATACCGCCATACAATGCATAAGTAATACAGAATCCAAATAATACTATCATACAATGCATAAGTAATACTTACAGAATCCAAATAATTCAGCTATACAATGCCAAAAAATTCTTCCATACGATGCCCACACAATGCTGCTGATCGGTGCCCCAATAATATGTCCATACAATATCAAAACAATATCTTCATGCAATGTAGAAATAATACCTCCATAGAGTGCCCAAATAATATTATCATACAATGCATGAACAAAACTGCCATATAATGCATAAATAATACCTACATACTGTGCCCAAATAATACTGTTTTACTGTTTCACAATGCATCTATATATATAATTGCCTAAGGGTTTTTCCGTCTGTCTGTCTGTCTGTCTGTCTGTCTTTCTGTCTGTCCTGGAAATCCCGCGTCTCTGATTGGTCGAGGCCTCGACCAATCAGCAACGGGCACAGCGACGATGATGTCATAAAGGACGTAGACATCTCACGTTTCTGTTTCAGCGACGGGCACAGTATCGACGTAGATGTCATAATGGTTGCCATGGCGACGATGATGTCATAAAGGTTGCCTCGACCAATCAGCGATGTGCACAGTCTGCCGCGAATTCTGGAATCATCATTGTCCATATACTACGGGGACATGCATATTCTAGAATACCCGATGCGTTAGAATCGGGCCACAATCTAGTCTATATATATAATTGTCTAAGGGTTTTTCCGTCTGTCTGTCTGTCTGTCTTTCTGTCTGTCTGTCTGTCTGTCTGTCCTGGAAATCCCGCATTTCTGATTGGTCGAGGCCACCAGGCCTCGACCAATCAGCGACGAGCACAGTATCGACGTAGAAATCCCGCGTCTCTGATTGGTCGAGGCCTCGACCAATCAGCGACGGGCACAGCGACGATGATGTCATAAAGGATGTAGACATCCCGCGTCTCTGATTGGTCGAGGTCGCCAGGCCTCGACCAATCAGCAACAGGCACAGCGACAATGATGTCATAAAGGACGTAGAAATCCCACGTTTCTGATTCAGCGACGGGCACAGTATCGACGTAGATGTCATAATGGTTGCCATGGCGACGATGATGTCATAAAGGTTGCCTTGACCAATCAGCGACGGGCACAGTCTGCCACGAATTCTGGAATCATCATTGTCCATATACTACGGGGACATGCATATTCTAGAATACCCGATGCGTTAGAATCGGGCCACAATCTAGTATATATATAATTGTGTAAGGGTTTTTCCGTCTGTCTGTCTGTCTTTCTGTCTGTCTATCTGTCTGTCTGTCCTGGAAATCCCGCGTCTCTGATTGGTCGAGGCCGCCAGTATCGACGTAGATGTCATAATGGTTGCCATGGAGACGATGTCATAAAGGTTGCCTCGACCAATCAGCGACGGGCACAGGGACGATGATGTCATAAAGGACGTAGACATCCCGCGTCTCTGATTGGTCGAGGTCGCCAGGCCTGGACCAATCAGCAACAGGCACAGTGACAATGATGTCATAAAGGACGTAGAAATCCCACGTTTCTGATTCAGCGACGGGCACAGTATCGACGTAGATGTCATAATGGTTGCCATGGCGACGATGATGTCATAAAGGTTGCCTCGACCAATCAGCGACGGGCACAGTCTGCTGCGAATTCTGGAATCATCATTGTCCATATAAAACGGGGACATGCATATTCTAGAATACCCGATGCGTTAGAATCGGGCCACAATCTAGTCTATATATATAATTGTCTAAGGGTTTTTCCGTCGGTCTGTCTGTCTGTCTGTCTGTCTGTCTGTCTTTCTGTCTGTCTGTCTGTCCTGGAAATCCCGCGTCTCTGATTGGTCGAGGCCGCCAGGCCTCGACCAATCAGCGACGGGCAGAGCATGGCGACGATGATGTCATAAAGGTTGCCTCGACCAATCAGCGATGGGCACAGTCTGCCGCGAATTCGCCTCGACCAATCAGCGACGGGCACAGTATCGATGTAGATGTCATAATGGTTGCCATGGCGACGATGATGTCATAAAGGTTGCCTTGACCAATCAGTGACGGGCACAGTCTGCCGCGAATTCTGGAATCATCATTGTCCATATACTATGGGGACATGCATATTCTAGAATACCCGATGCGTTAGAATCGGGCCACAATCTAGTAAATAATACTGCTATACACTATTTCAAAATAGGGGGGCCCACTGCAGGCGGCCCCGGTGCCAGCAGTGGGCCCCCCGCCCATCATCGCCAGGTCCGCTGTACCCGCATTTAGCCGATACAGTATCCTAAGAAAGAGACACAAAGCGAAGGATATTGTGGAACAGTGAGAAACGAGATCAAGCACAAAGGAGAGCCAGTAGGAGTCATGCCCGGAGAACGGCAACATCCTACTGAGGCGCATAGCCGGTGGCCGGAACACCGAGGAAGTAACTGACTCTATGCCTTACTTCAAACTCCGCAGGACAGTTAATTATAGGTTGGCTGTCTACCTTACATCACCTAAAGACACAAAAGAGAATAGTAAAACCAAAAACACTCAGTTTGAAAAAATGTTGCAGTAATCCGCAAGTGCTAGTAAAAGATGTAAAAAACAGGGTATTTGGTTGATACGTTTTTTGCAAAAAATGTATACTAAGCTGCTCTACCAATCTTCACGGTATACCCTTATCAGAGCAGTCCTAACTAATGTATGCAATCCCTATCTGATGTATTTAAAAACCTGATCATCTGTATATAACCTGTGTGAACAGGGTTCAGAGAGGAAAAATCCATGTGTGCATACAGGGTAGAACAGCTATTGTGCAGATAGCCCAAGAGGAGTGGTGGAACTCCCCAGTCTTGTAGACACAAGAGAACAATTATGGAAACAGGAACACATGGGCTACTTGCACAGTGAACAAGTCTGTATGATCATGTTCACACACCACCAAGAAACCTGAAGACACAAAAGAGAATAGTAAAACCAAAAACACTCAGTTTGAAAAAATGTTGCAGTAATCCGCAAGTGCTAGTAAAAGATGTAAAAAACAGGGTATTTGGTTGATACGTTTTTTGCAAAAAATGTATACTAAGCTGCTCTACCAATCTTCACGGTATACCCTTATCAGAGCAGTCCTAACTAATGTATGCAATCCCTATCTGATGTATTTAAAAACCTGATCATCTGTATATAACCTGTGTGAACATTAGTTAGGACTGCTCTGATAAGGGTATACCGTGAAGATTGGTAGAGCAGCTTAGTATACATTTTTTGCAAAAAACGTATCAACCAAATACCCTGTTTTTTACATCTTTTACTAGCACTTGCGGATTACTGCAACATTTTTTCAAACTGAGTGTTTTTGGTTTTACTATTCTCTTTTGTGTCTTCAGGTTTCTTGGTGGTGTGTGAACATGATCATACAGACTTGTTCACTGTGCAAGTAGCCCATGTGTTCCTGTTTCCATAATTGTTCTCTTGTGTCTACAAGACTGGGGAGTTCCACCACTCCTCTTGGGCTATCTGCACAATAGCTGTTCTACCCTGTATGCACACATGGATTTTTCCTCTCTGAACCCTGTTCACACAGGTTATATACAGATGATCAGGTTTTTAAATACATCAGATAGGGATTGCATACATTAGTTAGGACTGCTCTGATAAGGGTATACCGTGAAGATTGGTAGAGCAGCTTAGTATACATTTTTTGCAAAAAACGTATCAACCAAATACCCTGTTTTTTACATCTTTTACTAGCACTTGCGGATTACTGCAACATTTTTTCAAACTGAGTGTTTTTGGTTTTACTATTCTCTTTTGTGTCTTCAGGTTTCTCGGTGGTGTGTGAACATGATCATACAGACTTGTTCACTGTGCAAGTAGCCCATGTGTTCCTGTTTCCATAATTGTTCTCTTGTGTCTACAAGACTGGGGAGTTCCACCACTCCTCTTGGGCTATCTGCACAATAGCTGTTCTACCCTGTATGCACACATGGATTTTTCCTCTCTGAACCCTGTTCACACAGGTTATATACAGATGATCAGGTTTTTAAATACATCAGATAGGGATTGCATACATTAGTTAGGACTGCTCTGATAAGGGTATACCGTGAAGATTGGTAGAGCAGCTTAGTATACACGTATCAACCAAATACCCTGTTTTTTACATCTTTTACTAGCACTTGCGGATTACTGCAACATTTTTTCAAACTGAGTTTTTTGGTTTTACTATTCTCTTTTGTGTCTTCAGGTTTCTTGGTGGTGTGTGAACATGATCATACAGACTTGTTCACTGTGCAAGTAGCCCATGTGTTCCTGCTTACATCACCTAAGCAGACATAGGGGGCAACGCGTGGAGAGGGGCGTCTCTAGGGTCCCGGAAGAACTCCGAGCCTTCCCGTCAAACGGGTGCGTCCTAGCCATAACATACCTGGGGGACGGAGAACTAGAAAGAACTGGAACGAATTAGAGAGAAGGAGAATAGAAGTTGCGAGGACTATCCCGAATGCTCAGCAGGGAAGCACTACAAGTCTTCAGTAAAGTGGTAAAGAGACTGCAACCTTGTGTCCTCGTTATTGTCTGCACCTCACACCATCACCATCCACCTTACTGGGAAGCCCTGGGGACATACTTCACCTGTGGGAAGGTATACCATACAGCTGCCATTCCATCACCCCAGCGGACCCCACAGCAGCGTCGGTCGCCCTGACCGAACACCACAGGTGGCGTCACGAACCTTTGACAAACTATCATCACCCCTTTTATTGGACGCCCCTTAGTATGGTCACGGACCGGGTCCAGCCACCGTGACAACCCCAGAACTGAGACAGAGAGGACCGGTACTGAGTAACCTGTGGCCCTGTGTCTGGGCGCGCTCCATACCAACAGAGTTTTACTTTAATCTCAGCAACTGGTGGATTGGAAATAAAAGTTTCAGCATTTCCCGAAACTCGGTGAAGAAATATGGGACCGGCAGAAGAACTCATTTAACTGTTTCCTAAGTAATGATCTCCTATTAACCCTATTAACTTGTGCGTCTGGGAATGAGATCAGGGCAGCCATTTGCCTTGATCTTCATCTGCTGCAGTTGTTAGCTTTACTAAACTGCTTTCAGCTCTGGAGTGTTAAACAAGCATCTACTGGAGGTTCAGTTTAATGCTGGGACAGATTTATGGCCTCGCTAAATGAGTCTGTGACTCAGGCTCCTGCTGAGAACTGCACAGATAGGAACACATTCCCACACACAAAAGGATCCACACCAATACACAGGGAAGATGTCCACTGGGATATGTGTGTGTGTGTGGGGGGGGGGGGGAGCGGCCAACTCAGCGCCTGGGAATTTTGTATCGACATTTATATAGTGCCGACATATTCCATATATACACACTGAGTACTGCTCTGAGGTATAATACAGAATGTAACTCAGAATCAGTAATGTAATGTATGTACACAGTGACTGCACCAGCAGAATAGTGAGTGCAGCTCTGGGGTATAATACAGGATGTAACTCAGGATCAGTACAGGATCAGTAATGTAATGTATGTACACAGTGACTGCACCAGCAGAATAGTGAGTGCAGCTCTGGGGTATAATACAGGATGTAACTCAGGATCAGTACAGGATCAGTAGTGTAATGTATACACACAGTGACTGCACCAGCAGAATAGTGAGTGCAGCTCTGGAGTATTTTACAGGATGTAACTCAGGATCAGTACAGGATCAGTAGTGTAATGTATACACACAGTGACTGCACCAGCAGAATAGTGAGTGCAGCTCTGGAGTATTTTACAGGATGTAACTCAGGATCAGTACAGGATCAGTAATGTAATGTATGTACACAGTGACTGCACCAGCAGAATAGTGAGTGCAGCTCTGGGGTATAATACAGGATGTAACTCAGGATCAGTAATGTAATGTATGTACACAGTGACTGCACCAGCAGAATAGTGAGTGCAGCTCTGGGGTATAATACAGGATGTAACTCAGGATCAGTAAGGTAATGTACGTACACAGTGACTGCACCAGCAGAATAGTGAGCGCAGCTCTGGAATGTATTATATGATGTAACTCAGGATCAGTACAGGATTAGTAATGTAATGTATGTACACAGTGACTGCACCAGCAGAATAGTGAGTGCAGCTCTGGGGTATAACACAGAATGTAACTCATGATCAGTATAGGATCAGTAATGTAATGTATATACACAGTGACTGCACCAGCAGAATAGTGAGTGCAGCCCTGGAGTATAATACAGGATGTAACTCAGGATCAGTACAGGATCAGTAATGTAATGTATATACACAGTGACTGCACCAGCAGAATAGTGAGTGCAGCTCTGGAGTATTTTACAGGATGTAACTCAGGATCAGTACAGAATCAGTAATGTAATGCATGTACACAGTGACTGCACCAGCAGAATAGTGAGTGCAGCTCTGGGGTATAATACAGGATGTAACTCAGGATCAGTAATGTAATGTATGTACACAGTGACTGCACTAGCAGAATAGTGAGTGCAGCTCTGGGGTACAACACAGGATGTAACTCAGGATCAGCAAGGTAATGTATGTACACAGTGACTGCACCAGCAGAATAGTGAGCGCAGCTCTGGAATATAATATATGATGTAACTCAGGATCAGTACAGGATTAGTAATGTAATGTATGTACACAGTGACTAAACCAGCAGACTAGTGAGTGCAGCTCTGGGGTATAACACAGAATGTAATTCAGTATCAGTACAGGATCAGTAATGTATATGTGCAGCGCCCCAGAGATCTGGTCGTTACAGTAACGTCGCTCTGCCACTAAGGGGAGTGATGGTACGTCTGATGGCACTAAAGGAATTCTCCTGACCAGGTATCACCAAGCACACATTACACTTCACACTCCGGCCACTAGGGGGAGCAAAAGGCTTATTTATTGGGCCACTTCTCACATTGGTAAAACTAGGGGTCGGACAGGAAGTTAGGCAGAACGAAGCCTGGGAGAGTTCCAGGGAGGACCTGTCAGACCTGGGAAATCTGGCAGGTACCTAGCGAAAGGGACAGATTGCCATGGGACCGCGCCTGCACTACCTTGCGGCGGTATCCAAAGAAAGAGACAAGAAAGGAAGGATATTGTGGAACAGTGAGAAAAGAGATCAGCACAAAGGAGATCCAGTAGGAGTCATGCCCCGAGAACGGCAACATCTTACTGAGGCGCATAGTCGGTGGCCGGAGCACCGAAGAAGGAACAGTCTCCACGCATTACTTCAAACAGCGGCAGGACAGCTAATTACAGGTTGGCTGTCTACCATACAACACCTAAGAAGGACATAGGAGGCAACGTGGGAGAGGGGCGACACTAGGGTTCCAGAATACCTCCAGGCCTACCTGTCCTAAAGGTGCGTCCTAGCCAAAATATTCCTGGGGGACGTTAGAAACTAGCAACATCTGGAACCAAAGAACGAGAGAGAGAAAGAGAGCTGTAGAGAACGAACGAAAGAGAACAGCAGTTGTGAGGACTATCCTGAATGCTCAGCAGGGAAGCACTACAACACACAGGCGCTAGTGGGTAGACACTGATATCCACCTGCAAAGGGAACTCTGGATGTGCCTTCGGACCGGCCGGTCTCAGACAGCCCTGGTGAAAGTGCCCCGGATTGAGGATCCTGAAAACCTTCAGTAAAAGGTAAAGAAACTGAACCCTGTGTCCTCGTTATTCCTCGCACTACGCACCACCACCTTTATTGGACGCCCCTTAGCAGGGTCACGACCGGGTCCAGCCACCGTGACAACCGCAGAACTGAGCATAAAGGACCGGTACCGAGTGACTTGTGGCCCTGTGTCTGGGGGCGCTCTAACTTGGCGTCACGAACAGGATTGTACTTAAGCCTGAAGAATCAGGTCATGTGTGCCTTGGAACTGTGACTTATTGCAAAGACTGTGTACCGCTATTTGCCGCCAAATATCCGCCATTGCCGCGCTGCGTGGAGCACGAAGGGAGGAGTCATAGCTTCGTGGGTGGAGCCGGCTGGAAAAGCGCGCGGAGCGGAAGACGCGGTGAGCCGCCGACCCCGGAAGGAGAACCCCGACCGATTAGCAAGGGGGAGGAACGGTCATGTCGGACCCCGGAGGAGCGGAGGCGGCGGCTACAGCTGCAGACTCGGGAGCACTCCTGGATTCCGCGGTAAGTGCAGCCACAATCCCGGTATCACCGCTAGAGGCCGCGGGGCTTACCGCTTCCACCAACCAGCCGGATAGTGCTGCCGCTACAGCAGCCATAATGCCCTTCTCTATGCCGTACCTACCAGGCGCCGCCTGGCTCCCGCGATACTTTGGAGAAGCTCATACGTTAACTGACTTTAAAGAAGGGATTTGTAGCCTGCTTGAGTTTTATCCCTTGACGGAGCCTCAGAAGGTTCATATGATAATCGGCCAACTCTTTGGAGCGGCATTGAGGGAACTAAAGTCCTGGCCCGCTGCGGACAAGAAAACTGCACAACAATTATTTGCCAAGCTTAAAGCCACCTTTGACACCCGCACCGCTACGGAAATTAAATTGACGTTCTATGGGTGCAAGCAGCGGCCACAGGATAGCTTACGGGACTATGCCCTTAATCTGCAGGAGGCGCTGCGGGCCATCAAGCAAAGTGACCCAAGCAGCATGCAAGATGAAGATAAACTCCTGAAAGAGCGGTTCATCGAAGGGCTCCTGTGCAGTAATCAAAGGGCCCAGCTACACTTCCTGGCCATGCAGAATCCCGACCTGACCTTCGCGCAATTCAAAGATAAAGCTATCCAGGCGCTACCGGAGCGGCAGCCCAGCCGTGCCACACTTCCCAGGCGGCAAGCCCTCACATACCACCAGGAGGTGGCGCCGGACGCACCTGTCTCCGCCGAGGCCGATGCCCAGATCCTGGACGACGACTCCCCTGCAGGACTGCGTCTCCAAGTACAGGAACTGACCAGGAGCGTTGCTGCCCTAGCCCGGACCATCCAGTCCCTACAGGAGGCCCCAAGGCAAAGATCCAGCTGGCTTCCAGACCGGAGGATGTCCCCTGGCAACGACCAAGGAGGGTTCCATCGACCAGAGGCAGGGACGACGATCGTTTTCATCAGGATGGACGACCTATCTGCCGCCCTTGCCACCAGGTGGGCCAGCTTGCAAGGTACTGTCAGTTAAACGAGCAACCCCTGGGGCCAAGGGCCAACCCCCAGGAGTAGAACGCCCAGACCCGCAAAATTGGAGAGCCAAATACATTGGGGGGCGTCCTGCTCTCCCTATCGTGATCGAAGGTATCCCCATGAACGCTTTGCTGGACACCGGCTCCCAGGTGACAACTATGCCCTACATACTTTATAAATGTTATTGGGAGGACACTGACATCACCCGTGCCCCTGATGATGATTTCACCATAATAGCTAGCAATGGTCAGCCACTGCCGCAAGTGGGATATAAAGAGGTCACTATTAAGGTGGGGCGGGTAGAATTGGAGGCCCAAGGAATTGTCATTGTTGATATTGACCGGCGTGAACGTAACCCCATGATGACCATCGGTACTAATGTCATAGAAAATTGTCTTGCAGAAGTTATTGTTTTGTTGCAGCAAGTAGCAGAGACAGCTGGTCACAGTGAACAACGTGCCTTACAGAAAGAAATCCAAGCCCTAATGCGGAGACAGCAAGTGGAGCTGACTGGTGGTGAAATTGGCCGGGTCACAGTGAGTGATTCGAACCCCATTGCAATACCCCCCAGGAGTGAAATGTTAATATGGTGTCGGGCAGCCATAGGTCTCGGGGGTAAAGACTATCAGGCCCTGGTAGAACCCGTGTATTCAAAGAATAGGTCTACCATCCTGACAGCCAGAGGGGTGGTTGATGTCCACAAGGGAAGGGTGCCGGTACGTGTTCTTAACTGCGGGGAGGAGGAAGTCCACCTCACTAAATATGTTACCCTTGCCAAGCTGTTTACTGTTAATAATAGTGTGATACAGGCACCCGGGCCCTTGGCTCCGTCCAGGTCGGCGGAGGACAACGGCTCTGCAGAACAATCCAAAGATTGGTGCCAAGAATTACATGTGGGCACTGATGCTACTCCATCTCACCAGATACAGGGGGCCTACAGGGTGGTTCACGAGTATGAGCGGGTATTCAGCAAACACCCCCTTGATTTCGGGCGGGTAAAGGGGATTCAACATCACATCCCCACAGGAGACCACCCGCCCGTAAAAGAAAGATACCGTCCTGTACCCCCAGCTCATTATCAGTGTGCCAAGGACATGTTGCGAGAGATGAAGGAGGCTGGGGTAGTGAGAGACAGCTGTAGCCCCTGGGCAGCTCCATTAGTCCTCGTTAGAAAGAAAGATGGCACGATGAGGATGTGTGTGGATTATAGGCAATTAAACCGCATTACACATAAGGACGCATACCCCCTGCCTAGGATAGAGGAGTCCTTGGCTGTGTTAAAGTCTGCTAATTACTTCTCTACTTTAGATCTCACCAGTGGGTATTGGCAGGTTCCCGTGGCAGAGGCGGACAAAGAAAAGACAGCCTTCACGACGCCGATGGGTACCACAGATAAGAGTCAGGCATACATTGAATTTGTATGTGGAGGCTTGGATTTCATCCTAACCCATAATGCCTTCACCTTTTTGGATGTCTGGTATAGGCAGACCACGGGGACTGCCATGGGGACCCCGGCTGCATGTACTTTTGCTAATTTGTACATGGCTGTCTTTGAGGAGGATTATATTTACTCTACTAACAACGTTTTTTTGAAACATATCAAGCTATTATTGAGATATGTGGATGACCTGTTCTTGATATGGGACGGCACTGAGACAGAATTTCATTCTTTTGTGGAATATCTTAATACCAGCAATGTGATGGGGATGTCTTTTACACATAAATTTGGGGGTTGTACGTTGGAGTTTCTGGATGTATGGTTAGAAGTGGTGGAAGGGAAGGTGTGTACTTCCATCTTTCGAAAACCTTCTTTGGTTAATTCCATTCTACACTATAACAGTTTTCACCCTCATCATACAAAAAAATCTTTACCGTATAGCCAGTTACTTAGAACACGACGTGTGAACAATACCCAGGAGGGCTTTGCGCAACAGTCAGAGGAACTTTGCAGTAGACTTCGGGATAGAGGCTATCCGGAAAAATTATTAAAATCTACGTTAGAACGGGTAGAAACCGTGTATTGCGGTCAGAAAAAGAAATTACCAGACACAGCGTCACAACGCTTTTCCTTCTGCTTTCAATACAGTCCTTTGGATAGCGAGATTAAAGCCACCCTCCGCAAACATTGGCATGTTTTGGAGAGAGATAGAGAGCTTACTGGGAGGAGCAAAGGAGGCCCCTTGGTCTCTAATAGACGGGGGACACGGATTAGAGACGTACTTGTACGGAATCGGATTACTAGGGATAGATCAAATTGGCTGGAGCGGTCTGTTCCAATAGGTAACCATCGGTGTGGTCATTGCCAGTATTGTAGATTTCATCTATTGGGCCAAACATTACATATTGGACCTGTGATACATCAGGTCCGACAATTCATCTCTTGTAAGACGGAGTTTGTAGTCTATGTCGTTTTTTGTCCTTGTGGGCGTTTTTATATCGGTAAGACCATTCGTAGATTGTATATGCGTTTTAGGGAACACTTTAAATCAGTCACCTCAGGCAAGGGTGTACCGAGACTAATCGATCATATCAAAGAAAGTCACAACGGTAACCCAGAAGTTCTGACATTCGCGGGGGTAGAAAAAATAACATTACCGGTACAGGGCGGCGATCTCCATAAGATATTATTGAGACAGGAAGCTACATGGATATTAAAGACGAAAGCCACCGGCCCGGCCGGCCTAAACGACAGAGTCGATATGTCGGTTTTTCTGTAGCTCTTGTATATTATCATGGATTTGTTTCGTGTCTTGCAGCGAGGTGATGATTTAGATTTAGGTGTGAATATCTAGGACCGATATAGAATTGTATTCTCGGTACGTCTACATATTCTTAGTCACAATCAATATGGAAATATTTTTGTTTATACCTGTCTCTTTTATGGATTTAGTGATTTATGTTAAGCAATCTTTCAGCAATCTCTCAGCAACTAGATATGAAGTATTCATTGTTAGATTTCGTCTGTAGGACTGTACGTATATATCTATGTAACATCTGTTCAGTGTCAGTTATATGCGTTTGTTTTTAATTAGTTTTAACACACTGTGCACTTTCTTTCTTTGCCCGGCGGGTTGATGACACAGGTGGAGCTTGTATTCAGTTACTTACTTAACCTGGTGTCACTTCCCGTCTGGCTATGGACCCGTAGAAGCGCTCTTGTGCAGCGCGAAACGGCCGTCGTCTCGTCTGCCGCACTCTCCCTGGCTAATTTCCTTTCCCCCGTGCCGTGAAGATGTTTCACTTGTTGTTGGAATAAACACTTTGAACTGCAGTCGGTGAGTGCATTTGCAATCCTTTCTTACTATGTTGTGTTAAAGTCTGCTAATTACTTCTCTACTTTAGATCTCACCAGTGGGTATTGGCAGGTTCCCGTGGCAGAGGCGGACAAAGAAAAGACAGCCTTCACGACGCCGATGGGTCTCTGCGAGTTCAACTACATGCCCTTCAGATTGTGCAATGCCCCGGGGACGTTCCAGAGGATGATGGAGTGCTGTTTGGGACACAAGAACTTTGAGACCGTGCTGCTGTATCTGGACGATGTCATTGTCTTCTCTAAGACCTATGAAGACCATCTGAAGCACCTGGCCGAGGTCTTTGAAGCGCTGTCCAACTTTGGATTAAAGGTGAAACCGTCCAAATGCCATCTGCTCAAACCCAAAGTACAGTACCTGGGCCATGTGGTGAGTGCCGAAGGAGTGGCCCCAGACCCCGACAAGGTCACGGTGATCAGGGACTGGCCGCAGCCCAGTAACATTCATGAGGTCCGGCAGTTCCTCGGGTTGGTGGGTTACTACCGGAGGTTTATCAAGGACTTCACCAAGAAGGCCGTGCTGTTGCAAGACCTGTTGGTGGGTCAGCCCAAGAAACCCAAGGGTAAGAATACCCCGCTGGATTGGAACGACGGACTGGAAGGATCGTTCACTTGCTTAAAATCGGCATTAACGGGAGAGAAAGTACTAGCCTACCCGGAATACGATCAACCATTCGTATTGTACACGGACGCCAGCAACGTGGGGCTGGGAGCGGTGCTGTCCCAGGTGCAGAAGGGCAAGGAACGAGTAACGCCTATGCCAGTGCAGCGCCCCAGAGACCTGGTCGTTGCAGTATGGCCCCAAGGCGAGTAGCGGTACGTCCGATGGCACTAAAGAGTTCAACTGACCAGGTATCACCAGAACACATTACACTTCACACTCCGGCCACTAGGGGGAGCAAAATGCTTTATTTATTGGGCCACTCCTCACACTGGTAAAACTAGGGGCTGGGGAGGAAGTTAGTCAGAAGCTGACTGGGTTGGAACCAGGCAACATCCCGTGGCAGGGGGTGTTGCGGGGAAAAGACACAGGGGGGTCCCTGTCAGGCGTGGGAACCTGGCAGGTGCCTAGCGACAGAGCAGAACATAACAGAACCACGCCTGCACACCTTGCGGCGGTATCCTAAGGAAGAGACAAGAGGGGAAGAATATTGTGGAACAGTGTAAAGGAGATCAGCACAAAGGAGAGCCAGTAAGAGTCGTGCCGAGAGAGGAAGGCAACATCTTACTGAGGCGCGTAGTGGGTGGCCGGATCACCGTAGGAGTAACTGACTTCAGGCCTTACTTCAAATTCCGCTGGACAGTTGATTATAGGTTGGCTGTCTACCTTTTACACCTACGAAGACATAGGGGGCAACATTGGGAGAGGGGTGTCTCTAGGGTCCCAGAAGACCTCCAAGCCTTCCCGTCAAACGGGTGGCGTCCTAGCCATACTTTATCTGGGGGACGTTAGAAACTAGCAACATCTGGAACCAAAGAACGAGAGAGAGAGAGAGAGCTGTAGAGAACGAAAGAGAACAGCAGTTGTGAGGACTATTCCGAATGCTCAGCAGGGTAGGACTACAACACACAGGCGCTATTGGTAGGCAATGATTTCCATCTGCGAGGGAAACTCTGGATGTGCCCATCGGACCGGCCGGTCTCTGATAGCCTGGTTGAACGTGCTCTGGACTGAGTGTACTGAAGCCTTCAGTAAAAGGTAAAGAGACTGCAACCCTGTGTCCTCGTTATTGCCTGCACCTCACACCATCACCATCCACCTTACTGGGAAGCCCTGGGGACATACTTCACCTGTGGGAAGGTATACCATCCAGCTGCCATTTCATCACCCCAGCGGACTCCACAGCAGCGTCGGTCGCCCTGACCGAACACCACAGGTGGCGTCACGAACTACTGACAGACTGTACTACCATTTTCATTGGACGCCCCTTAGCAGGGTCACGACCGGGTCCAGCCACCGTGACAACCGCAGAACAGAAGGAGAAGGGACCGGTACCGAGTGACTTGTGGCCCTGTGTCTGGGGGCGCTCCACCAGCAGGAAGCTTCGCCCCACTGAAAGGAACCCAGACAACTACAGTTCCTTTAAGCTGGAGTTCCTCGCGGTCGTTTGGGCCGTGACGGAGAGGTTCAAGCACTATCTGGCCTCAGCGAAATTCACCGTCTTCACGGATAATAATCCACTTACGCACTTGGACACAGCGAAACTCGGCGCCTTGGAGCAGTGGTGGATGGCCCGGTTGTCTAATTACGACTTCACGATCAAGTACCGGGCGGGGCACAAGAATGCGAATGCCGATGCATTGTCCCGAATGCCTCACCTACCCGAAACGGAGGAAGACCCAGAGGCATTTGAAGAAGTGGAACTGCCCGCTTTCCATCGTCCCAAGGCAACTCAGTGTTCCCATCAGGTGGAGAACAGGCGCAGGAACAAACTGGGTGCCCCGTTGAATCCCCTGCCCCACCACGGGTGGACAGAGAACCAGGATGGTGACCCTGCGGTCCGTTGGGTGAAGGAGCTCCTGACGCAGGCAGATTTGCATCCTGGCCCGGATGATCCACCGGAGGCATTACAGTTGTGGAAGGAGAGGGGCAAACTGTTTATTCATGATGGCAAGCTGTGCCGAAGGAACATCGACCCTCGCACTCACGAGTTAGTGTGGCAGATTGTGGTCCCCAGACAAGATGTGCCCATGGTCCTGGGAGCATACCACGATGGGGCAGCACACTTCGGATGGAGAAAGCTGGAGAGACTACTCCGTGGGAGGTTCTACTGGGTCGGCATGAAGAAGGCTATCGAGAAGTGGTGTCGAGAGTGTGGCCCCTGTGGCCTACGCCGGAAGGATCGTGACAGCCAACGGGCTCCCCTGCAGCCCATCATCACCAAACGACCGCTCGAGTTGGTCGCGCTGGATCACGTAAAGCTAACACCTAGCCGGTCAGGGTATATCTATGCTCTCACCATGGTGGACCACTATTCCAGGTTCCTGGTAGTCGTACCAGTCAAAGATCTGACGGCTAGGATGGCTGCCAAAACCTTCCAGCAGTACTTCTGTAGACCCCATGGATACCCAGAGAAGGTGTTGACCGATCAGGGGCCGGCATTTGAAGCGGAGGTGTTCCAGGAGTTCTGCAATTTGTACGGGTGTAAGAAGATCAGAACCACGCCGTACCATCCACAGACCAACGGGATGTGTGAAAAGATGAATCAAGTGGTGATCGACTTAATGAAAACCTTACCTGTGGAGGAGCGGAACTTGTGGCCTACGAAGTTACCAGATCTGGTGGACATGTACAACCACATTCCGGTGAATTCCACCAACTGCACCCCAGCGTACCTGATGCGAGGAAGGTCTAGCAAGTTACCCGTCGATCTGGACATGGGGGTTCTGACCCCCGAAGAGATATCACCAGATGCGGATTGGGATACCGAGAGACAGCAGAGGTACCGCAAAGTACAGGAATCTGTGGAAAAGAGTCTCGCTCAGGCCAGACAGAAGCAAGCTACAACCAGCGTGCTCCCGCGGCTCCATTGGCACCTGGTGAGCAAGTACTCAAGAGAAAGAGGAGACTACACAAGCTGGATGATCAATGGGAAGCGGAACCGTATACCGTTCTCCCCTCCGACTTCGACAATGCAAAGGTCTGTCTCATCAGTAAGGACGGAGGAGAGACCTCAGCGGCCATATCCAGAAACCACCTGAAAATATGCCCGGATAAGCTGAAAGATGGGGAAACAGATCCCCGGATTTCTCCGCCTGTGGAAGAAGAGAAGATAATACACACTGTTCTTGGCGATTTTCCCCAGTCCTGGACTCAAATAAATCAGGCCATTGTGGTACCTGTCCTAACGTTCTGTCAACCGAGACCACCAGAACTAAATGTGGTGCCAGGGCAGCTGCGAGGGAAACTCTGGATGTGCCCATCGGACCGGCCGGTCTCTGATAGCCTGGTTGAACGTGCCAGGTTAAATAGGAAACTCCCATATCCTGATAGAACAGGTGGACACCAGAGACCGCAGAAAACACAAGTCACCCAGTACCATCAGTAACCACCAGAGGGAGCCCAAAAACAGAATCCACAACAGTACCCCACCCTTGAGGAGGGGTCACCGAACCCTCACGAGAACCACCAGGGCGACCAGGATGAGACCTATGAAATGCACGAACCAAATCAGCAGCATGAACATCAGAGGCAACCACCCAAGAATTATCCTCCTGACCATAACCCTTCCACTTGACCAAATATTGGAGTTTCCGTCTGGAAACATGAGAATCCAAGATCTTCTCCACAACATACTCCAATTCTCCCTCCACCAGCACCGGAGCAGGAGGTTCAAGCGAAGGAACAACAGGTACCTCATACCTCCGCAACAACGACCGATGGAACACATTATGAATAGCAAACGATGCCGGGAGATCCAAACGAAACGACACAGGGTTAAGAATTTCCAAGATCCTATAGGGACCGATGAACCGAGGCTTGAACTTAGGAGAAGAGACCTTCATAGGAACAAAACGAGAAGACAACCACACCAAGTCCCCAACACGAAGTCGAGGACCCACGCGGCGACGGCGATTAGCAAACTGCTGAGCCCTCTCCTGGGACAACTTCAAATTGTCCACCACATGACTCCAAATCTGATGCAACCTATCCACCACCATGTCCACTCCAGGACAATCAGAAGGCTCCACCTGACCAGAGGAAAAACGAGGATGAAACCCCGAATTACAAAAGAAAGGAGAAACCAAGGTAGCAGAACTAGCCCGATTATTAAGGGCAAATTCGGCAAGCGGCAAAAAGGTAACCCAGTCATCCTGATCAGCAGAAACAAAACACCTTAAATAAGTTTCCAAGGTCTGATTAGTTCGTTCCGTCTGGCCATTCGTCTGAGGATGGAATGCAGACGAAAAGGACAAATCAATGCCCATCTTAGCACAGAACGTACGCCAAAATCTAGACACAAACTGGGATCCCCTGTCAGAAACGATGTTCTCCGGAATCCCATGCAAACGAACCACGTTCTGAAAAAACAGAGGGACCAACTCAGAGGAGGAAGGTAACTTAGGCAAGGGTACCAGATGAACCATCTTAGAAAAGCGGTCACACACAACCCAGATGACGGACATTTTTTGAGAGACAGGGAGATCCGAAATAAAGTCCATGGAAATGTGCGTCCAAGGCCTCTTCGGGATAGGCAAAGGTGACAACAATCCACTGGCCCGAGAACAGCAAGGCTTAGCCCGAGCGCAAACTTCACAAGACTGCACAAAAGAACGCACATCCTTTGACAAGGAAGGCCACCAAAAAGACCTGGCCACCAAGTCTCTAGTACCAAATATTCCAGGATGACCTGCCAGCGCAGAAGAATGGACCTCGGAGATGACTCTACTGGTCCAATTATCCGGAACAAACAGTCTTTCAGGCGGACAACGATCAGGTTTATCCGCCTGAAACTCCTGCAAAGCACGTCGCAAGTCTGGGGAGACAGCCGACAAAATCACCCCATCCCTAAGGATACCAGTGGGCTCAGAATTTCCAGGGGAGTCAGGCACAAAACTCCTAGAAAGAGCATCCGCCTTCACATTCTTTGAACCTGGCAGGTATGAAACCACAAAATCGAAACGGGAGAAAAACAGTGACCAACGAGCCTGTCTAGGATTCAGACGCTTGGCAGACTCAAGGTAAATCAGATTTTTGTGATCAGTCAAGACCACCACACGATGTCTAGCACCCTCAAGCCAATGACGCCACTCCTCAAATGCGCACTTCATGGCCAAAAGCTCCCGATTACCAACATCATAATTCCGCTCAGTGGGCGAAAACTTTCTAGAAAAGAACGCACATGGCTTCATCACTGAGCAATCGGAACTTCTCTGCGACAAAACCGCCCCCGCTCCAATCTCGGAAGCATCAACCTCAACCTGAAAAGGAAGCGAAACATCTGGCTGACGCAACACAGGAGCAGAAGAAAACCGGAGCTTAAGTTCCTGAAAGGCCTCCACAGCCGCAGGAGACCAATCAGCAACATCAGCACCCTTCTTAGTCAAATCCGTCAAAGGTTTAACAACACTAGAAAAATTAGTTATGAAACGACGATAAAAATTAGCAAAGCCCAAGAACTTCTGTAGACTCTTAAGAGATGTAGGCTGCGTCCAGTCACAAATAGCCTGAACCTTGACGGGATCCATCTCAATAGTAGAAGGGGAAAAAATATACCCCAAAAAAGAGATCTTCTGGACTCCAAAGAGACACTTTGAACCTTTTACAAACAAAGAATTGGCCCGCAGGACCTGAAACACCTTCCTGACCTGCTGAACATGGGACTCCCAGTCATCAGAAAAAACCAAAACATCATCCAAATACACAATCATAAATTTATCCAGATATTCACGGAAAATATCGTGCATAAAGGACTGGAAGACAGAAGGAGCATTAGAAAGTCCAAAAGGCATCACCAAATACTCAAAATGGCCCTCAGGCGTATTAAATGCGGTTTTCCACTGATCACCCTGCTTTATCCGCACAAGATTATACGCACCCCGAAGATCAATCTTAGTGAACCATTTAGCCCCCTTAATGCGAGCGAACAAATCAGTCAACAATGGCAAAGGATACTGATATTTGACTGTAATCTTATTCAAAAGACGGTAATCTATACAAGGCCTCAAGGAACCATCTTTTTTGGCCACGAAAAAAAAACCTGCTCCCAAAGGGGACGAAGATGGACGGATATGTCCCTTTTCCAAGGACTCCTTAACATAATCCCGCATAGCAGTATGCTCTGGCACTGACAGATTGAACAAAGGTCCTTTAGGAAATTTACTGCCAGGAATCAAATCTATAGCACAATCGCAATCCCTGTGAGGAGGAAGCGAATTGAGCTTAGACTCCTCAAAAACATCCCGATAATCAGACAAAAATACAGGAACCTCAGAAGGAGTAGATGAAGCGATAGAAATCGGAGGTGCATCATCATGAACCCCCTGACATCCCCAGCTTAACACAGACATCGTTTTCCAGTCCAAGACTGGGTTATGAGTTTGTAACCATGGCAGACCAAGCACTAAGACATTATGTAAATTATACAGTACCAGGAAGCGAATCACCTCCTGATGAACGGGAGTCATACGCATGGTCACTTGTGTCCAGTAATGAGGTTTGTTCATAGCCAAAGGTGTAGAGTCAATTCCTTTCAAAGGAATAGGGACTTCCAGAGGCTCCAGACTAAACCCACAGCGGTTGGCAAATGACCAATCCATAAGACTCAGGGCAGCGCCTGAATCCACATAGGCATCGATGCAAATGGCTGATAATGAACAAATCAGAGTCACAGACAGAATGAACTTAGACTGTAAAGTACTAATGGCAACAGACTTATCAACCTTTTTTGTGCGTTTAGAGCATGCTGATATAACATGAGCTGAATCACCACAATAAAAACACAACCCATTTTTCCGCCTATAGTTTTGCCGTTCACTTCTGGACTGAATTCTATCACATTGCATTGTCTCAGGTGCCTGTTCAGAAGACACCGCCAAATGGTGCACAGGTTTGCGCTCCCGTAAACGCCGATCAATCTGAATAGCCATAGTCATAGACTCATTCAGACCTGTAGGCGCAGGGAACCCCACCATAACATCTTTAATGGCCTCAGAAAGGCCATCTCTGAATCTTGCAGCCAGGGCGCACTCATTCCACTGAGTAAGCACCGACCATTTCCGAAATTTCTGACAATATATTTCTGCTTCATCTTGCCCCTGAGAGAGAGCCAATAAAGCTTTTTCAGCCTGAATCTCTAGGTTAGGTTCCTCATAGAGCAAACCCAATGCCAGAAAAAACGCATCCACATTGAGCAACGCAGGATCCCCTGGTGCCAATGCAAATGCCCAATTCTGAGGGTCACCCCGCAGGAAAGATATAACAATTTTGACTTGCTGAGCAGGGTCTCCAGAGGAGCGAGATTTCAAAGAAAGAAACAACTTGCAATTGTTCCTAAAATTCAGAAAACTAGATCTATCTCCAGAAAAAAACTCTGGGATAGGAATTCTAGGTTCAGACATAGGAGCATGTACAACAAAATCTTGTATATTTTGAACCTTAGCAGCAAGATTATTCAGGCTGGAAGCCAAACTCTGGACGTCCATGATAAACAGCTGAGGTCAGAGCCATTCAAGGATTAAGAGGAGGTAAGACGCAGCCAGGCTGCAATTAATGCTAGGCAGCAAACTCTGAGGGAAAAAAAAAAAAAACTTCCTCAGACTACTTTTCCTCCTACTTCAGCCAATACGATACACTTTTTGGACGGCTATACTGTCATGATCCCAATGGCAGGGGATCACAAAAGGACAAGCACAAAAAACAAAACAAGCTCTAGGGTGATGGAAACTGAGCTGACCGCGATCCTGAACCTAAACACACAACTAGCTGTAGCCGGGGAACGTGCCTACAATGATCCTAGACATCTCGCTCCAGCCGAAGGACTAACTTCCCCTATTAGAAGAAACACAGACCTCTCTTGCCTCCAGAGAACACCCCACAGAAATAGCAGCCCCCCACATGTAATGACGGTGAAATGAGAGGAAAGCACATACGTAGTTATGAAAACAGATTCAGCAAAATGAGGCCCGCTAAAGCTAGATAGCAGAGGATACAAAAGTGAACTGCGCGGTCAGCGAAAAACCCTACAAAAAACCATCCTGAAATTACTTGAACTCATGTACCAACTCATGGAACATGAGGAGTAATATCAGCCCACTAGAGCAACCAGCAAAAAGGAATCACATATCTGCAAGCTGGACTAAGACAAAAATTAAGCAAAACGTGGAACAGGAAAATCAAAAACTTAGCTTGTCCTGAAGATTTACAGAAGCGGGAAGCAGAGGTAACAGGACACACTGATTACATTGATAGCCGGTGAGGAAATGACAAGAAAGCCAGGTTAAATAGGAAACTCCCATATCCTGATAGAACAGGTGGACACCAGAGACCGCAGAAAACACAAGTCACCCAGTACCATCAGTAACCACCAGAGGGAGCCCAAAAACAGAATCCACAACACAGCCCCCCACATATAATGACTGTGAGTAAGATGAAAAGACAAACGTAGGGATGAAATAGATTCAGCAAAGTGAGGCCCGATATTCTAGACAGAACGAGGATAGGAAAGATAACTTTGCGGTCTACACAAAACCCTAAAGAAAACCAGGCAAAGGGGGCAAAAAGACCCTCCGTACCGAACTAACGGCACGGAGGTACACCCTTTGCGTCCCAGAGCTTCCAGCAAAACAAATAGACAAGCTGGACAGAAAAAATAGCAACAAATAGCTAAGAAGCACTTAGCTATGCAGAGCAGCAGGCCACAGGAATGATCCAGAGAAACACAAGTCCAACACTGGAACATTGACAGGAAGCAAGGATCAAAGCATCAGGTGGAGTTAAGTAGAGAAGCAGCTAACGACCTCACCAGATCACCTGAGGGAGGAAACTCAGAAGCTGCAGTACCACTTTCCTCCACAAACGGAAGCTCCCAGAGAGAATCCGAAGTACCACTTGTGACCACAGGAGTGAACTCTGCCACAGAATTCACAACAGTACCCCCCCCTTGAGGAGGGGTCACCGAACCCTCACCAGAGCCCCCAGGCCGACCAGGATGAGCCACAAGAAAGGCACGAACAAGATCGGGAGCATGGACATCAGAGGCAAAAACCCAGGAATTATCTTCCTGAGCATAACCCTTCCATTTAACCAGATACTGGAGTTTCCGTCTTGAAACACGAGAATCCAAAATCTTCTCCACAATATACTCCAATTCCCCCTCCACCAAAACCGGGGCAGGAGGCTCAACAGATGGGACCATAGGTGCCACGTATCTCCGCAACAATGACCTATGGAATACGTTATGTATGGAAAAAGAATCTGGAAGGGTCAGACGAAAAGACACAGGATTAAGAACCTCAGAAATCCTATACGGACCAATAAAACGAGGTTTAAACTTAGGAGAGGAAACCTTCATAGGAATATTACGAGAAAATAACCAAACCAGATCCCCAACACGAAGTCGGGGACCCACACGGCGTCTGCGATTAGCGAAAAGTTGAGCCTTCTCCTGGGACAAGGTCAAATTGTCCACTACCTGAGTCCAAATCTGCTGCAACCTGTCCACCACAGTATCCACACCAGGACAGTCCGAAGACTCAACCTGTCCTGAAGAGAAACGAGGATGGAACCCAGAATTGCAGAAAAACAGCGAAACCAAGGTAGCCGAGCTGGCCCGATTATTAAGGGCGAACTCAGCCAAAGGCAAAAAGGACACCCAGTCATCCTGATCAGCAGAAACAAAGCATCTCAGATATGTTTCCAAGGTCTGATTGGTTCGTTCGGTCTGGCCATTAGTCTGAGGATGGAAAGCCGAGGAAAAAGACAAGTCAATGCCCATCCTACCACAAAAGGCTCGCCAAAACCTCGAAACAAACTGGGAACCTCTGTCAGAAACAATATTCTCTGGAATGCCATGCAAACGAACCACATGCTGGAAGAACAAAGGCACCAAATCAGAGGAGGAAGGCAATTTAGACAAGGGTACCAGATGGACCATCTTAGAAAAGCGATCACAGACCACCCAAATGACTGACATCTTTTGAGAAACGGGAAGGTCAGAAATAAAATCCATAGAGATATGTGTCCAAGGCCTCTTCGGGACCGGCAAGGGCAAAAGCAACCCACTGGCACGAGAACAGCAGGGCTTAGCCCGAGCACAAATCCCACAGAACTGCACAAAAGTACGCACATCCCGCGACAGAGAGGGCCACCAAAAGGATCTAGCCACTAACTCTCTGGTACCAAAGATTCCAGGATGACCAGCCAACACCGAACAATGAAGTTCAGAGATAACTCTATTCGTCCACCTATCAGGGACAAACAGTTTCTCCGCTGGGCAACGATCAGGTTTATTCGCCTGAAATTTTTGCAGCACCCGCCGCAAATCAGGGGAGATGGCAGACACAATTACTCTTTCCTTGAGGATACCCGCCGGCTCAGATAAACCCAGAGAGTCGGGCACAAAACTCCTAGACAGAGCATCCGCCTTCACATTTTTAGAGCCCGGAAGGTACTAAATCACAAGTCAAAACGGGCAAAAAACAACGACCAACGAGCTTGTCTAGGATTCAAGCGCATGGCAGACTCGAGATAAGTCAAGTTCTTATGATCAGTCAATACCACCACGCGATGCTTAGCTCCTTCAAGCCAATGACGCCACTCCTCGAATGCCCACTTCATGGCCAGCAACTCTCGGTTGCCCACATCATAATTTCGCTCAGCAGGCGAAAACTTCCTGGAAAAGAAAGCGCATGGTTTCATCACTGAGCAACCAGAACCTCTCTGTGACAAAACAGCCCCTGCTCCAATCTCAGAAGCATCAACCTCGACCTGGAACGGAAGAGAAACATCTGGTTGACACAACACAGGGGCAGAAGAAAAACGACGCTTCAACTCTTGAAAAGCTTCCACAGCAGCAGAAGACCAATTGACCAAATCAGCACCCTTCTTGGTCAAATCGGTCAATGGTTTGGCAACACTAGAAAAATTGCAGATGAAGCGACGATAAAAATTAGCAAAGCCCAGGAACTTTTGCAGACTTTTCAGAGATGTCGGCTGAGTCCAATCATGGATGGCTTGGACCTTAACCGGATCCATCTCGATAGTAGAAGGGGAAAAGATGAACCCCAAAAATGAAACCTTCTGCACACCAAAGAGACACTTTGATCCCTTCACAAACAAAGAATTAGCACGCAGGACCTGAAAAACCGTTCTGACCTGCTTCACATGAGACTCCCAATCATCCGAGAAGATCAAAATGTCATCCAAGTACACAATCAGGAATTTATCCAGGTACTCACGGAAGATGTCATGCATAAAGGATTGAAACACTGATGGAGCATTGGCAAGTCCGAATGGCATCACTAGATACTCAAAATGACCCTCGGGCGTATTAAATACAGTTTTCCATTCATCGCCTTGCCTGATTCTCACCAGATTATACGCACCACGAAGATCTATCTTAGTGAACCAACTAGCTCCCTTAATCCGAGCAAACAAATCAGATAACAATGGCAAGGGGTACTGAAATTTAACAGTGATCTTATTAAGAAGGCGGTAATCTATACACGGTCTCAGCGAACCATCCTTCTTGGCTACAAAAAAAACCCCTGCTCCTAATGGCGACGATGACGGGCGAATATGCCCCTTCTCCAGGGATTCCTTCACATAACTGCGCATAGCGGTGTGCTCAAGCACGGATAAATTAAACAGTCGACCTTTTGGGAATTTACTACCAGGAATCAAATTGATAGCACAATCACAATCCCTATGCGGAGGCAGGGCATCGGACTTGGGCTCATCAAATACATCCCGGTAATCAGACAAGAACTCTGGAACCTCAGAAGGGGTGGATGACGAAATTGACAGAAATGGAACATCACCATGTACCCCCTGACAACCCCAGCTGGACACCAACATGGAATTCCAATCCAATACTGGATTATGGGCTTGTAGCCATGGCAACCCCAACACGACCACATCATGCAGATTATGCAACACCAGAAAGCGAATAACCTCCTGATGTGCAGGAGCCATGCACATGGTCAGCTGGGTCCAGTATTGAGGCTTATTCTTGGCCAAAGGTGTAGCATCAATTCCTCTCAATGGAATAGGACACTGCAAGGGCTCCAATAAAAACCCACAACGTTTAGCATAATCCAAGTCCATCAAATTCAGGGCAGCGCCTGAATCCACAAACGCCATGACAGAATACGACGACAAGGAGCATATCAAGGTAACGGACAGACTGTACAGTACCAATGGCGGCAGACCTAGCGAACCGCTTAGTGCGCTTAGGACAATCAGAGATAGCATGAGTGGAATCACCACAGTAGAAACACAGCCCATTCAGACGTCTGTGTTCTTGCCGTTCAACTCTGGTCATAGTCCTATCGCACTGCATAGGCTCAGGTTTAATCTCAGGTAATACCGCCAAATGGTACACAGATTTACGCTCGCGCAAGCGTCGACCGATCTGAATGGCCAAAGACATAGACTCATTCAAACCAGCGGGCATAGGAAATCCCACCATGACATCCTTAATGGCTTCAGAGAGACCCTTTCTGAAAATGGCTGCAAGCGCAGATTCATTCCATTGAGTGAGCACGGACCATTTTCTAAATTTCTGGCAATATAGCTCTATCTCATCCTGAGCCTGACAAAGAGCCAGCAAATTTTTTTCTGCCTGATCTACTGAATTAGGCTCATCGTACAGCAATCCAAGCGCCAGGAAAAACGCATCGATATCACTCAATGCAGGATCTCCTGACGCAAGAGAAAATGCCCAGTCCTGAGGGTCGCCACGCAAAAAAGAAATGACGATCCTAACCTGTTGCGCTGGGTCACCAGAGGAGCGAGGTTTCAAAGCCAGAAATAGTTTACAATTATTCTTGAAACTCTGAAATTTAGTTCTATCTCCAAAAAACAAATCTGGAATAGGAATTCTCGGTTCTAACAAAGAATTCTGAACCACAAAATTTTGAATATCTTGAACTCTTGCCGTGAGCTGATCTACACATGAAGACAGACCTTTAATGTCCATTGTAACACCTGTGTCCTGAACCACCCAAATGTCTAGGGGAAAAAAAAGACAAATCACAGAGCAAAGGAAAAAAAATGGTCTCAGAACTTCTTTTTTCCCTCTATTGAGAATCATTAGTACTTTTGGCTTCCTGTACTGTTATGATAGGCAATTCAGTAACACAATGTACATAGCGATCAGAGCACATACAGTGATCTGACAATAACCCAAAATAATAGAACGAGCTCTGAGACGTGGAAACTCTGGAGTCCGCAATTCCTGATCCTCTCCAAACACAACTAGAGGCAGCTGTGGATTGCGCCTAACGCTCCCTATGCAACTCGGCACAGCCTGAGAAACTAACTAGCCTGAAGATAGAAAAATAAGCCTACCTTGCCTCAGAGAAATACCCCAAAGGAAAAGGCAGCCCCCCACATATAATGACTGTGAGTAAGATGAAAAGACAAACGTAGGGATGAAATAGATTCAGCAAAGTGAGGCCCGATATTCTAGACAGAACGAGGATAGGAAAGATAACTTTGCGGTCTACACAAAACCCTAAAGAAAACCACGCAAAGGGGGCAAAAAGACCCTCCGTACCGAACTAACGGCACGGAGGTACACCCTTTGAGTCCCAGAGCTTCCAGCAAAACAAATAGACAAGCTGGACAGAAAAAATAGCAACAAATAGCAAAGAAGCACTTAGCTATGCAGAGCAGCAGGCCACAGGAATGATCCAGAGAAACACAAGTCCAACACTGGAACATTGACAGGAAGCAAGGATCAAAGCATCAGGTGGTTTTAAGTAGAGAAGCAGCTAACGACCTCACCAGATCACCTGAGGGAGGAAACTCAGAAGCTGCAGTACCACTTTCCTCCACAAACGGAAGCTCCCAGAGAGAATCAGCCGAAGTACCACTTGTGACCACAGGAGTGAACTCTGCCACAGAATTCACAACAGGAGTGCAGCGCCCCAGAAATCTGGTCGTTGCAGTAATGTCGCTCTGCCACTAAGGGGAGTGATGGTACGTCTGATGGCACTAAAGGAATTCTCCTGACCAAGTATCACCAAGCACACATTACACTTCACACTCCGGCCACTAGGGGGAGCAAAAGGCTTATTTATTGGGCCACTTCTCACATTGGTAAAACTAGGGGTCGGACAGGAAGTTAGGCAGAACGAAGCCTGGGAGAGTTCCAGGGAGGACCTGTCAGACCTGGGAAATCTGGCAGGTACCTAGCGAAAGGGACAGATTGCCATGGGACTGCGCCTGCACTACCTTGCGGCGGTATCCAAAGAAAGAGACAAGAAAGGAAGGATATTGTGGAACAGTGAGAAAAGAGATCAGCACAAAGGAGATCCAGTAGGAGTCGTGCCCCGAGAACGGCAACATCTTACTGAGGCGCATAGTCGGTGGCCGGAGCACCGAAGAAGGAACAGTCTCCACGCATTACTTCAAACAGCGGCAGGACAGTTAATTACAGGTTGGCTGTCTACCATACAACACCTAAGAAGGACATAGGAGGCAACGTGGGAGAGGGGCGACACTAGGGTTCCAGAATACCTCCAGGCCTACCTGTCCTAAAGGTGCGTCCTAGCCAAAATATTCCTGGGGGACGTTAGAAACTAGCAACATCTGGAACCAAAGAACGAGAGAGAGAAAGAGAGCTGTAGAGAACGAACGAACGAGAACAGCAGTTGTGAGGACTATCCTGAATGCTCAGCAGGGAAGCACTACAACACACAGGCGCTAGTGGGTAGACACTGATATCCACCTGCAAAGGGAACTCTGGATGTGCCTTCGGACCAGCCGGTCTCAGACAGCTCTGTTGAAAGTGCCCCGGATTGAGGATCCTGAATACCTTCAGTAAAAGGTAAAGAAACTGAACCCTGTGTCCTCGTTATTCCTCGCACTACGCACCACCACCTTTATTGGACGCCCCTTAGCAGGGTCACGACTGGGTCCAGCCACCGTGACAACCGCAGAACTGAGCATAAAGGACCGGTACCGAGTGACTTGTGGCCCTGTGTCTGGGGGCGCTCTATGTACACAGTGACTGCACCAGCAGAATAGTGAGCGCAGCTCTGGAGTATAAGACAGGATGTAACTCAGCATCAGTACAGGATCAGTAATGCAATGTATGTACACAGTGACTGCACCAGCAGAATAGTGAGTGCAGCTCTGGAGTATAATATAGGATGTAACTCAGGATCAGTACAGGATCAGTAATGTAATGTATGTACACAGTGACTGCACCAGCAGAAGAGTGAGTGCAGCTCTGGAGTATATAATGCAAGATGTAACTCAGGATCAGTAGAGGATGAGTAGTGTAATGTACAGTGCCTTGCGAAAGTATTCGGCTCCCTGGAACTTTTCAACCTTTTCCCACATATCATGCTTCAAACATAAAGATACCAAATGTAAATTTTTGGTGAAGAATCAACAAGTGGAGCACAATTGTGAAGTTGAACGAAATTTATTGGTTATTTTAAATTTTTATGGAAATTCAAAAACTGAAAAGTGGGGCGTGCAATATTATTCGGCCCCTTTACTTTCAGTGCAGCAAACTCACTCCAGAAGTTCATTGTGGATCTCTGAATGATCCAATGTTGTCCTAATTGCCTAATGATGATAAATTTAATCCACCTGTGTGTAATCAAGTCTCCGTATAAATGCACCTGCTCTGTGATAGTCTCAGGGTTCTGTTTGAAGCACAGAGAGCTGTTGTGAATTCTGTGGTCAAGCTCCCTCCTGTGGTCATGAGTGGTACTTCGGCTGGTTCTGTCTATGAGCTTCCTCTGGTGGATGTGAGTGGGGCTGCGGCTTCTGAGTTTCCTTCCTCAGGTGACGAGGTTAAGTCGTTAGGTGCTGCTCTATTTAACTCCACCTAGTTCTTTGTTCCTGGCCTCCAGTCAATGTTCCAGTATTGGTCTTGCTCTCTCCTGCATCGTTCTTGTGGCCTGTCTGCCCTGCATAAGCTAAATTTTGCTTGTGTTACTTTTGTTTGCTATATTTTCTGTCCAGCTTGCTATATTGGTTTTTCTTGCTTGCTGGAAGCTCTGAGACGCAGAGGGAGCACCTCCGTACCGTTAGTCGGTGCGGAGGGTCTTTTTGCCCCTCTGTGTGGTTGTTTGTAGGTTTTTGTGTTGACCGCAAAGCTATCTTTCCTATCCTCGGTCTATTCAGTAAGTCGGGCCTCACTTTGCTAAAATCTATTTAATCTCTGTGTTTGTATTTTCATCTTTACTCACAGTCATTATATGTGGGGGGCTGCCTTTTCCTTTGGGGAATTTCTCTGAGGCAAGGTAGGCTTATTTTTCTATCTTCAGGGCTAGCTAATTTCTCAGGCTGTGCCCGAGGCGCCTAGGTCTGGTCAGGAGCGCTCCACGGCTACCTCTAGTGTGGTATGATAGGATTAGGGATTGCGGTCAGCAGAGTTCCCACGTCTCAGAGCTCGTCCTATGTTAGTAACTATCAGGTCACTTTGTGTGCTCTTAACCACTAGGTCCATTGTGGTTCTGAATCACCAGTTCATAACAGTACTGGAGGCCCAAAGTACTAATGCTTCATAATAGAGGGAAAAGAGAAGTTCTGAGACCATTTTTTTTTCTCTGTACTGTGTTTTGTCTTTCTTTTCCCCTAGACATTTGGGTAGTTCAGGACACTGGTGTAGTGATGGACATTAAAGGTCTGTCTTCTTGTGTGGATCATCTCACTGCAGGAGTACAAAATATTCAAGACTTTGTGGTTCAGAATTCTATGTTAGAACCAAGAATTCCTATTCCTGATTTGTTTTCTGGAGATAGAGCTAAGTTTCTGAGTTTTAAGAATAATTGTAAACTGTTTCTGGCTTTGAAACCCCGCTCCTCTGGTGACCCAGTTCAACAAGTTAAGATCATTATTTCTTTATTACGTGGCGACCCTCAAGACTGGGCATTTTCCCTTGCGCCAGGAGATCCTGCATTATGTAATGTTGATGCATTTTTTCGGGCGCTCGGATTGCTGTATGATGAACCTAATTCAGTAGATCAGGCAGAGAAAAATTTGCTGGCTCTGTGTCAGGGTCAGGATGAGGTAGATATATATTGTCAGAAGTTTAGGAAGTGGTCTGTGCTCACTCAATGGAATGAATGTGCGCTGGCAGCAATTTTCAGAAAGGGTCTCTCTGAAGCCCTTAAGGATGTCATGGTGGGATTTCCTATGCCTGCTGGTCTGAATGAGTCTATGTCTTTGGCCATTCAGATCGGTCGACGCTTGTGTGAGCGTAAAACTGTGCACCATTTGGCGGTATTATCTGAGCATGGACCTGAGCCTATGCAGTGCGATAGGACTTTGACCAGAGCTGAACGGCAAGAACACAGACGTCAGAATGGACTGTGTTTTTACTGTGGTGATTCCACTCATGCTATCTCCGATTGTCCTAAGCGCACTAAGCGGTTCGCTAGGTCTGCCACCATTGGTACGGTACAGTCGAAATTTCTTTTGTCCGTTACTTTGATCTGCTCTTTGTCATCCTATTCTGTCATGGCATTTGTGGATTCAGGCGCTGCCCTGAATTTGATGGACTTGGAGTATGCTAGGCGCTGTGGGTTTTTCTTGGAGCCCTTGCAGTATCCTATTCCATTGAGAGGAATTGATGCTACGCCTTTGGCCAAGAATAAGCCTCAGTACTGGACCCAGCTGACCATGTGCATGGCTCCTGCGCATCAGGAGGATATTCGCTTTTTGGTGTTGCATAATCTGCATGATGTGGTCGTGTTGGGGTTGCCATGGCTACAAGTCCATAACCCAGTATTGGATTGGAAATCAATGTCTGTGTCCAGCTGGGGTTGTCAGGTGGTACATGGTGATGTTCCATTTCTGTCTATTTCATCATCCACTCCTTCTGAGGTCCCAGAGTTCTTGTCGGATTACCGGGATGTATTTGATGAGCCCAAGTCCAGTGCCCTACCTCCGCATAGGGATTGTGATTGTGCTATCGATTTGATTCCTGGTAGTAAGTTTCCTAAAGGTCGACTGTTTAATTTGTCTGTGCCTGAGCACGCCGCTATGCGGAGTTACGTAAAGGAATCCTTGGAGAAGGGTCATATTCGCCCGTCGTCGTCGCCATTGGGAGCAGGGTTCTTTTTTGTGGCCAAGAAGGATGGTTCTTTGAGACCTTGTATTGATTACCGCCTTCTTAATAAGATCACAGTCAAATTTCAGTACCCTTTGCCGCTGCTGTCTGATTTGTTTGCTCGGATTAAGGGGGCTAGTTGGTTCACCAAGATAGATCTTCGTGGTGCGTATAATCTTGTGCGTATTAAACAGGGCGATGAATGGAAAACAGCATTTAATACGCCCAAGGGCCATTTTGAGTACCTGGTTATGCCATTCGGGCTTTCTAATGCTCCATCAGTGTTTCAGTCCTTTATGCATGACATCTTCCGAGAGTACCTGGATAAATTCCTGATTGTATACTTGGATGATATTTTGGTCTTCTCGGATGATTGGGAGTCTCATGTGAAGCAGGTCAGAATGGTGTTCCAGGTCCTGCGTGCGAATTCTTTGTTTGTGAAGGGGTCAAAGTGTCTCTTTGGTGTTCAGAAGGTTTCATTTTTGGGTTTCATTTTTTCCCCTTCTACTATCGAGATGGACCCTGTTAAAGTTCAGGCCATTTATAATTGGACTCAGCCGACATCTCTGAAGAGTCTGCAAAAGTTCCTGGGCTTTGCTAATTTTTATCGTCGCTTCATCAATAATATTTCTAGTATTGCTAAACCGTTGACTGATTTAACCAAGAAGGGTGCTGATGTGGTCAATTGGTCTTCTGCTGCTGTGGAAGCTTTTCAAGAGTTGAAGCGTCGTTTTTCTTCTGCCCCTGTGTTGTGCCAGCCAGATGTTTCGCTCCTGTTCCAGGTCGAGGTTGATGCTTCTGAGATTGGAGCAGGGGCTGTTTTGTCACAAAGAAGTTCTGATGGCTCGGTGATGAAACCATGCGCCTTCTTTTCCAGGAAGTTTTCGCCTGCTGAGCGTAATTATGATGTTGGCAATCGAGAGTTGCTGGCCATGAAGTGGGCATTCGAGGAGTGGCGTCATTGGCTTGAAGGAGCTAAGCATCGCGTGGTGGTCTTGACTGATCACAAGAACTTGACTTATCTCGAGTCTGCCAAACGGTTGAATCCTAGACAGGCTCGTTGGTCGCTGTTTTTCTCCCGTTTTGACTTTGTGGTTTCGTACCTTCCGGGCTCTAAAAATGTGAAGGCGGATGCCCTGTCTAGGAGTTTTGTGCCCGACTCTCCGGGTTTGCCTGAGCCGGCGGGTATTCTCAAAGAGGGGGTAATTTTGTCTGCCATCTCCCCTTATTTGCGGCGGGTGCTGCAAAAATTTCAGGCTAATAGACCTGACCGTTGTCCAGCGGAGAAACTGTTTGTCCCTGATAAATGGACGAGTAGAGTTATCTCTGAGGTTCATTGTTCAGTGTTGGCTGGTCATCCTGGAATCTTTGGTACCAGAGATTTGGTGGCTAGATCCTTTTGGTGGCCGTCTCTGTCGCGGGATGTGCATTCGTTTGTGCAGTCCTGTGGGATTAGTGCTCGGGCTAAGCCCTGCTGTTCTCGTGCCAGTGGGTTGCTTTTGCCCTTGCCAGTCCCGAAGAGGCCCTGGACACATATCTCTATGGATTTTATTTCGGATCTCCCCGTCTCTCAAAAAATGTCGGTCATTTGGGTGGTTTGTGATCGCTTCTCTAAGATGGTCCATTTGGTACCCTTGTCTAAATTGCCTTCCTCCTCTGATTTGGTGCCATTGTTCTTCCAGCATGTGGTTCGTTTACATGGCATTCCGGAGAACATCGTTTCTGACAGAGGTTCCCAGTTTGTTTCGAGGTTTTGGCGAGCCTTTTGTGCTAGGATGGGCATTGATTTGTCTTTTTCCTCGGCTTTCCATCCTCAGACAAATGGCCAGACTGAACGAACCAATCAGACCTTGGAAACATTTCTGAGATGTTTTGTTTCTGCTGATCAGGATGATTGGGTGTCCTTTTTGCCTTTGGCTGAGTTCGCCCTTAATAATCGGGCCAGCTCGGCTACTTTGGTTTCGCCGTTTTTCTGCAATTCTGGTTTACATCCTCGTTTCTCTTCAGGGCAGGTTGAGTCTTCTGACTGTCCTGGTGTGGATACTGTGGTGGATAGGTTGCAGCAGATTTGGACTCATGTAGTGGACAATTTGACATTGTCCCAGGAGAAGGCTCAACGTTTCGCTAACCGCAGGCGCTGTGTGGGTCCCCGACTTCGTGTTGGGGATTTGGTTTGGTTGTCATCTCGTTATATTCCTATGAAAGTTTCCTCTCCTAAATTTAAACCTCGTTTCATTGGTCCGTATAGGATTTCTGAGGTTCTTAATCCTGTGTCTTTTCGTTTGACCCTTCCAGCTTCTTTTTCCATCCATAACGTATTCCATAGGTCATTGTTGCGGAGATACGTGGCACCTGTGGTTCCATCCGTTGATCCTCCTGCCCCGCTTTTGGTTGAGGGGGAGTTGGAGTATATAGTGGAGAAGATTTTGGATTCTCGTATTTCGAGACGGAAACTCCAGTACCTGGTTAAGTGGAAGGGTTATGGTCAGGAAGAAAATTCCTGGGTCTTTGCCTCTGATCTTCATGCTGCCGATCTGGTTCGTGCCTTTCATTTGGCTCATCCTGGTCGGCCTGGGGGCTCTGGTGAGGGTTCGGTGACCCCTCCTCAAGGGGGGGTACTGTTGTGAATTCTGTGGTCAAGCTCCCTCCTGTGGTCATGAGTGGTACTTCGGCTGGTTCTGTCTATGAGCTTCCTCTGGTGGATGTGAGTGGGGCTTCGGCTTCTGAGTTTCCTTCCTCAGGTGACGAGGTTTAGTCGTTAGGTGCTGCTCTATTTAACTCCACCTAGTTCTTTTTTCCTGGCCTCCAGTCAATGTTCCAGTATTGGTCTTGCTCTCTCCTGGATCGTTCTTGTGGCCTGTCTGCCCTGCATAAGCTAAATTTTGCTTGTGTTACTTTTGTTTGCTATATTTTCTGTCCAGCTTGCTATATTGGTTTTTCTTGCTTGCTGGAAGCTCTGAGACGCAGAGGGAGCACCTCCGTACCGTTAGTCGGTGCGGAGGGTCTTTTTGCCCCCTCTGCGTGGTTGTTTGTAGGTTTTTGTGCTGACCGCAAAGCTATCTTTCCTATCCTCGGTCTATTCAGTAAGTCGGGCCTCACTTTGCTAAAATCTATTTCATCTCTGTGTTTGTATTTTCATCTTTACGCACAGTCATTATATGTGGGGGGCTGCCTTTTCCTTTGGGGAATTTCTCTGAGGCAAGGTAGGCTTATTTTTCTATCTTCAGGGCTAGCTAGTTTCTCAGGCTGTGCCCGAGGCGCCTAGGTCTGGTCAGGAGCGCTCCACGGCTACCTCTAGTGTGGTATGATAGGATTAGGGATTGCGGTCAGCAGAGTTCCCACGTCTCAGAGCTCGTCCTATGTTAGTAACTATCAGGTCACTTTGTGTGCTCTTAACCACTAGGTCCATTGTGGTTCTGAATCACCAGTTCATAACAGAGAGCATCATGAAGAGCAAGGAACACAACAGGCAGGTCCGTGATACTGTTGTGGAGAAGTTTAAAGCCGGATTTAGATACCAAATGATTTCCAAAACTACATCCCAAGGAGCACTGTGCAAGCGATCATATTGAAATGGAAGGAGTATCATACCACTGCAAATCTACCAAGACCCGGCCGTCCCTCTAAACTGTCATCTCAAACAAGGAGAAGACTGATCAGAGATGCCGCCAAGATGCCCATGATCACTCTGGATGAACTGCAGAGATCTACAGCTGAGGTGGGACAGTCTGTCCATAGGACAACAAGCAGTCGTACACTGCACAAATCTGGCCTTTATGGAAGAGTGGCAAGAAGAAAGCAATTTCTCAAAGATATTCATAAAAAGTGTAATTTAAAGTTTGCAACAAGCCACCTGGGAGACTCACCAAACATGTGGAAGAAGGTGCTCTGGTCAGATGAACCCAAAATTGAACTTTTTTGCAACAATGCCAAACGATATGTCTGGCATAAAGGCAACACAGCTCATCACCCTGAACACACCATCCCCACTGTCAAACATGGTGGTGGCAGCATCATGGTTTGGGCCTGCTTTTCTTCAGCAGGGACAGGGAAGATGGTTAAAAATTATAGGAAGATGGATGGAGCCAAATACAGGACCATTCTTGAAGAAAACCTGTTGGAGTCTGCAAAAGACCTGAGACTGGGACGGAGATTTGTCTTCCAACAAGACAATGATCCCAAACATAAAGCAAAATCTACAATGGAATGGTTCACAAATAAATGTACCCAGGTGTTAGAATGGCCAAGTCAAAGTTCAGACCTCAATCCAATCGAGAATCTGTGGAAAGAGTTGAAAACTGCTGTTCACAAACGATCTCCATCAAACCTCACTGAGCTCGAGCTGTTTGCCAAGGAAGAATGGGCAAGAATTTCAGGCTCTCAATGTACAAAACTGATAGAGACATACCCCAAGCCACGTGCAGCTGTAATCGCAGCAAAAGGTGGCGCAACAAAGTATTAAGTTAAAGGGGCCGAATAATATTGCACACCCCACTTTTCAGTTTTTGAATTTCCTCAAAAATGTAAAATACTCAATAAATTTCGTTCAACTTCACAATTGTGTTCCACTTGTTGTTGATTCTTTACCAAAAACTTACATTTGGTATCTTTATGTTTGAAGTATGATATGTGGGAAAAGGTTGAAAGTTCCAGGGAGCCGAATACTTTCGCAAGGCACTGTATGTACATAGTAACTGCTCCAGCAGAATAGTGAGTGCAGCTCTGGAGTATAATACAAGATGTAACTCAGGATCAGTAATGTACTGTATGTACACAGTGACTGCACCAGCACAATAGTGATTGCAGCTCTGGAGTACAGTATAGGATAATTAATGTAAAAGTGTATTGACCTTCCCTGTATTTTATTTATTGTTTTCAGGTTATTATTTTCTTTGACAACTAAACCAGAAGGTGGAGTTGTAAGTAGTTATTCTTAGCTATGTCTCTGTATATATTTGATTTAGGGTTGTATATATGTATAATATGTGTGTGAGTATAGACTGAGCAGCTGGACAAGTTTTCAATATATTCATTATTACTTTTCTGATTGATAGTTTTCTGATTGTTTCTGTTATTATTATGTTTTTCATTTTTTATAATAAAAGATCTACAGGATGTAACTTATAAATAATGTAATAAATAATCGTAAAATAGATGTTTTCTACAGGTGAAATCTGGGATGATCCTACTTTATGGGATATTTCTAAAACGATAAGATAGTGGATAGCTTTCTTACAGATTTATTTCAGAAATTGCAGAGGACACATTTGGAGACAAAGTAACGTGGAATCAATGAGAAGAGTTTCAGTATAAGTTTCTTCACATTCAGTCTAGTATGAACAGCTTCACAAACACAGACAGTGAGGATGATGAGGGTCAGGACAGAGACATATAGGTAAACATTATTCTTTACACACAATAGAAGATGTGCTGTTCATCTGCCCTCCTCCTGTGCCAGGCAGAAAATAAAGAAAAACTACAATGAATCCAGAACTGTTTTTGTAATCCCTGGAACCTTGGTTGGGATGTTTTGGATAGGTAGAAAAAAAAGTCCACAAGCCTCAAAAAATCAAGACTGTCCTATTAAATCCTGGACATTTGCTTTTCATGGGTTTGTTGAGCCAATAAAAGTGGTTCAGAAGCTGTGAAGAGTTCATGGCTATCTAAGAAAACCCTGAAGATTGGATTGGTATGGGCTTAGAGAGAATGTAAAAAATGCCAAAGAGCCATATGAAGTCTAGGATTGGCTCGATAAACCCTAGAAACTTGGTTTCCATGAGTTTGGAGAGTTGGGATAAATATCTACGGGTTTCGAAGACCTCACGATTATTAAATCCTGGACATTTGCTTGTCATGCGTTTGTTGAGCCAAGAAAAGTGGTTCAGAAGCTGTGAAGAGTTTGTGGCTATCTAAGAAATCCCTGAAGATTGGATTGGTATGTGCTTAGAGAGAATGTAAAAAATGCCAAAGAGCCATAGGAAGTCTAGGATTGTCTCGATAAACCCTAGAAACTTGGCTTCCATGAGTTTGGAGAGTTGGGATAATTATCTACGGGTTTCGAAGACTTCACGATTGTCCTACTAATCCCAGGTTACTTGGTTGGCATGCATTTGAAGAGTCTAGAGAGAGAATTTTCATCAAACCATGAAGAGTTCAGAACTGTCTTAGTAAACCCTGGACACTTGGTTAGAATAGATTTGGAAGCTCAATAAAAAAAATCTAGAAGCTGTGAAAGTTCAGGGCTATCTAAGAAAACCATGAAAAGTGGGTGTAGAGAGAGAGGAAAAAAGGTCCAAGAGCTCTGAAGAGCCAATGATGGTCTCAATAAACCCTGGGAACTTGGTTGCCATGAGTTTGGAGAGCTGGGATAACTATCCACAGGTTTTGAGGATCTCATGAGAGTGTTGCTAATCCAGGGTCATCTAGTTGGCATGTGTTTGGAGAGTCAAATGAACTGTCCACAAACTACGAAGAATCCAGAACTGTCTTACTAAACTCTGGAAACTTGGTCAGCATAGATTTGGATAGTCAGGAAAAAGCTCAAGCTGTGAAGACTCCAGGATGGTCATATCAAAATCTTGACAATTGGTTGGCATGGGTTTGAAAATCCAGGATACAGGTCTACAAGTAATCTATATGAGAACGTTAAGCTCCCACCAATCTGACATTACTTACAGATGTGCAATACATATTATCTATGGGATAACCCCTTTAAGAGTCCATTATTTTTGGACTTTTCCACTGCATTTTTCTGTCCCTGGGTGAAGACTATGCTTTGGTCAGTCTGAGGTGCCTTTTTCTGCCAAACTTGCAGTTTTCCCATTGACATGCCTGTAGGCCAGCGCCTGTCAACTATGTCAAGGCATTCACAATGAAAACCTTTTTCCTATCCAGGAGGTGAAAGAAGACCATTCAACGTACAATAAAAGGAGACAAAAAGAGAGAAATTTTGCAGATTCTCCTTAAAGGCCGTATGACAATTGGGAGGAAGAAGGGGGATCTTGTTTTTTTGTTGGCATGCAAAACTTTTGTTTTGGCAAAAGAAAAAAAAAAACAACAAAACTGAAACATGACAAAAAGTAAAGAATAAAATGACTCTTGAAGATCTAGGTCCTGCCGTGATGGCGCTAATGTAGATGCAGGCATGATTTTTTTGTTGTCATCAGATCTTTCTTATGAGATGGTGAATGGTGGTATACAAAACATTTAACAATTAGAAGTCGAAATGTAAAAGGATTAGGAGTGATGTTTGGGAATTAGAAGGCAATTAGCTAAGGGTTTAATCCCAGCCACATCATTGTGGAAACCACAGTAGAAAACCTGCAATTAAAAGATGAAAAGAATCTATCAATTGTTATCATTTTGGGGTAAATATTGGCTTGTAATTTCTGCAATTTTTAATTAATGACAGAAATTCTAAAAACTCTTTGTACATTTTTTTATGCTTTTGATTAACTTTTTTTTTACTTAAAATTTTTTTGGGATTCGTTAACTTTTGTTTAAAAATTCTAAACTTCACAAGTCTTGTGATATCTTGCACGGATCCTTTACGCTGTAAGTTGGGGTCTACATAGGTTGAACCAAAAGAGCTAGCTTTTGATACCATTATATATCATTGGGGTTCCATGTCCCTGCCTCCAGTTAGATGGTTGTCCTTCCTTGGTCCATTTTTTGTAGGTTATAGCTATTGCACTCCAGGAACTCATAACACAAGATCTACATTTTTAGAAATGCTTAGACTTAGTCATCTAGACATCATAGTTTGGTCCTCATGGTATTCATTTATCTGATCATGCTTGCCTATTTTTACTGCTGATGAGCTTTAAGAACTGAATTTCCAATGTTGACCATGACCATGTTGACCATGTGCACAGAATCTTGGAGCTCATACAGATGTAAGACATTGTAGCAGAGCTGCCATAAAAGTCCATTAGGCATATAAAGTACCTCTGGTTTGCCTAGGTTGCTGGTAGTTGACTTTAATCTGAAAGGAGTTAATTAGATGACTCTACTGTAGATAGAAGGTTTTGTGGATGGTGGAATCTTAACTGAAGGACCTTCCAACTTCAACTACGAGATGAGGTTCCTAACTACCACAGCCCTCACCAAGGGGTGTTTGGTGTCAAATTGCCAAAAGAGTCCATACATCATCTACCAAATCTCAGTTTCTTTTGGGATGGCTCTAATTTAAAAGGCATTGATTAGAAAACATAATTGTTGGAGGTTTTGAAGATGGTGGAATCTCAATTGAACGTCCTTCCAACTTCAACTACTTGCTGAGCTTCCTAACTATCGCAGCCCCCACCTAGGAGTGTTTGGGTGTCGAAATGGATCCTATAATTTCTTGATGAAGGAAATCCCATCAGGGAGGGGGGTTGACTGGTTGTCCAGAGGGATAATTAAGGGGATTTTTTTCTTCTAAAGTCAAGCACCAACCTAAAGACCTTTGTGAAGCTGGTAACATCTCTATACACACCAGACGCTTGCAATAGACCCGGCTTATCCTCATTATAAGTCAGCTTGTGTTTTTTAGAGTCATTCATTGTGAGATCTCTTTTTCTCTGAATTTCTGAAATTTTGAGCTTCACTGTGTTCACAATAAGAGGTATTGTGTTCACTCAGGGGAGGCAAAATCCACCAACAGTTTATCTGCTTTTTTCTGACGTTAGGCCCAGATTCTAATTGACAGTTCATTATTTCTGGGTGTCCCATAATCCTTTCCATTCATCACAGTGACCTGTTCAGCTCTCCCTCTCCTGACAGCTGAAAGTATGGTATTATATGTAGGAGGAATTTGAGGGCCTGCTCAGAACTTGGCCTCATATTTTAACTTGCTCTCCAGTCTTACTCTATCTCCGCTACGTCAGACTTGAACTTTTGTGAACTTTTTATTATGGTGCTGTGTGTGCTTTGATGTAAGGCTTCGTCAATGAGTCTTGTGTTATGAGGACGTGGTGGGGGATAGATGTGACAGTAAATGCTGTAAGGAATGGGGAAACTGGCATTGACATTGTCTCCTGGGTGGAGAATGAAATATTTCTGGGGGGACTTTGGTGCTGAAATATCCTCGGAATAAAAATGTGTTTGGGAATTCTAGATGACAAAGTGGGTGAAGAGCAGGCCAGATGTTGGCCTTGAAGACTAATTTCTACCTTCCGGCTTGGGAAGTCTCATAGAATCTATAATATGAGATATATTATTTTGACTGGACCTGCTGTGTGGTCTTTGTCTACCATAAAGGCAAAAGAGCTGCAGTCCTAAAATAGTAAAATGTTTATTTTTTGCTTTCTTTGACGTGATCCTAAGATTTATATACATAAGTCATAAGAACCTGCCAACTTTTCCGGACCACTCATCTCTCAACCAACAATCGGGATATAGAAGGATTGGGATTGCTGCATTTTCATGCTTGATCATTTTGTTCTTCACGAAGATAAGCCACCACCAGATGAGCCTTGTGGCAGCTTAAAGGTGTATTTCCATTTCCAAGATCCTATCCCAATATGTAGTAGGTGTAATAATAATAAAAATATTAGCAAATATCTCCAATTAGAAATGTAGTATAGTTTTTCTGATTCGCTATGTCTCTTTCCTCATGTGCAGGACCTCAGGTATCCATGGTTATAACCACTAGCAACTAGCTAATAAACGGTTACTATATCAGTGGCGGTAACCATGGATACCTAAGGTCCTGCAATGATTGCACATGAGGAAAGAGACATAATGAATGAGAAGAACTAGACTACATTTCTAATTGGAGGTATTTGCTAATATTATTATTATTATTATACCGACTACATATTAGGAAAGGATCTTGGAGCTTTACGGATCTTTAAGATTTCCATACACATGAGCTAGCTGTCAGCCATACACCTGAGCGTTCATCTGAGGGAGAGAGATGAAAGCCTCCTCTCAAAGTGGTCCCTGTCCCAAAAGGGATCAGGTGTTTAAGTTCCTATTGCCCAATGTTTCTCTCCCTGAACATTATCTGTCTGGGGAGAGTCAGGTGGCTGTGGAGGCAGCCTTATGTTGGATTGTATCCTGTACCATCACTTTCCACAACCATATGGTGTCATACAGTGCTCAAATAGCCACACAGTGACAAACTACTAGCGCCCTACAGCACCGTACAATAGACTGGCTAAATAATGCTTTATTCAACTGTTTAAATAAAACTGAAACAATCAGAAATTGCATGAGGGAATATTTATTTACTTATTTTACTCACTTATATAGCGTAATTAATTCCACAGATATTGTCATCACTGTCCCCATTGGGGCTCACAATCTAGATTCCCTATCAGTATGTCTTTGGGGTGTAGGAGGAAACCCACGCAAACACGGGAAGAACATACAAACTCCTGGCAGATGTTGTCCTTGGTGGGATTTGAGCCCAGGACTCCAGCTCTGTAAGGCTGCAGTGCTAACTACTGAGCCACCGTGCTGCCCCTCATATAGTGCTCGTACAGTACTGCTATACAGTGACCAAATAACTCCATACATAAACTCATCTAACAACACTAAAATTGGAGATGTCCAACTCTGGTCTCAACCAGTAGCTAAAACATAGCGCATGCATCTGGTTCTGACTGGTTGGCCTACTAAATGTGTCTAAATGCTCATCAGATGGATTAATTGAAGGGTGCGCATGTTAAATATTTTTATGGAGCCCCCTCACTAAAATACATGCCTTGGGGCAAAACGATGGCCCTATCAGTACAGCTATGATCAGTTGATGTACACCGTATAGAGCCACCCTTGATAAAACTGTAACAAATAAGTGTAACCAGGGATTCAAGCTTCAGGAGGCTAATTTGCATATTCCAGGTGCCTTCTGGGAGAAGCGAAGTCTCCCTAAGCTAGAAGATCGTTGGGTACAGCCGGGACCAGCTGCTTCGAAAGCATCACCAAATTTTTGCCTGTAGGACATTATTGCAAGAGAGCTTGGCTGAGTAGATTACACAAGAAGGAAAACACACAGCAAGTCAGCAGGATCTAGGAGCAACATGGCAGATGTGACAACCTACATGGTGAGCTGCAGCATGTGCTACATGTTCACAGATCGACCAGAAGAAGAATCCAATTTCACCTGTCAGAAGTGTAGACTAGTGGCCCTTTTAGAAGAAAAGGTGCGGGGTCTGGAAGAAAGAATAGCAACTTTGAAACTCATCAAAGAGAATGAAGACTTTCTAGACAGAACAGAAGCATCTCTACTGGTCACAGAAGGTGCAAAAAGTGTCAGAGAACCTCCAAAAGCAGATGAGTGGAAGCATGTGACCAAAAGAAGCAAGAAGACCGTGGAGAAATCACCAACCACACAACTGAAGAACCGATATCAAATCTTTGTAGAGGATGAAGATGGCACACCTAAGGATGAAGCAATACCAGCAAGCAAAAAAGAAAAGGGCACACAGCAACAAGTGACAGCAAAAAGTACAGCCAAGAAGCAACGAAGAGTGGTGGTGGTGGGAGACTCACTACTGAGAGGCACAGAAGCAGCCACCTGCAGACCGGACATAACTGCAAGAGAAGTATGCTGCCTTCCAGGTGCGATGATCAAGGATGTGACCGATAGGATACCAAAGCTCTTCAGCTCCAAGGACGTCCACCCATTTCTTCTGATACATGTTGGCACCAATGACACGGCAAGGAAGGACCTACCGACAATCTACAAGGACTTTGAAGAGTTGGGGAAGAAAGTAAAGGAACTGGATGCACAGGTAGTTTTTTCTTCTATCCTTCCAGTAGATGGGCATGGCACCAGGAGATGGAACAGGATCCTTGATGCAAACAACTGGCTAAGACGATGGTGCAGACAACAAGGATTTGGATTCCTGGACCACGGTGTGAATTACTGGTATGATGGACTCCTCGCCAGAGACGGACTACACCTCAACAAACCTGGGAAACACACATTCGCCAGAAGACTCGCTACACTCATCAGGAGGGCGTTAAACTAGAAGAAGAGGGGACGGGAAGAAAAACATTAGACTCGAACAAAGACAACCCAGGAAAACATACTCAGAAGGGAGGTAAGAACATTTCTAAAACAATCCACAGTGAGGAGATTGGAACAAAAAAAAATCCTCTAAACTGCATGCTCGCAAACGCCAGAAGCCTGACAAACAAGATGGAAGAACTAGAAGCAGAAATATCTACAGGTAACTTTGACATAGTGGGAATAACCGAGACATGGTTAGATGAAAGCTATGACTGGGCAGTTAACTTACAGGGTTACAGTCTGTTTAGAAAGGATCTTAAAAATCGGAGAGGAGGAGGGGTTTGTCTCTATGTAAAGTCTTGTCTAAAGTCCACTTTAAGGGAGGATATTAGCGAAGGGAATGAGGATGTCGAGTCCATATGGGTTGAAATTCATGGAGGGAAAAATGGTAACAAAATTCTCATTGGGGTCTGTTACAAACCCCCAAATATAACAGAAAGTATGGAAAGTCTACTTCTAAAGCAGATAGATGAAGCTGCAACCCATAATGAGGTCCTGGTTATGGGGGACTTTAACTACCCGGATATTAACTGGGAAACAGAAACCTGTGAAACCCATAAAGGCAACAGGTTTCTGCTAATAACCAAGAAAAATTATCTTTCACAATTGGTGCAGAATCCAACCAGAGGAGCAGCACTTTTAGACCTAATACTATCTAATAGACCTGACAGAATAACAAATCTGCAGGTGGTTGGGCATTTAGGAAATAGCGACCACAATATTGTGCAGTTTCACCTGTCTTTCACTAGGGGGACTTGTCAGGGAGTCACAAAAACATTGAACTTTAGGAAGGCAAAGTTTGAACAGCTTAGAGATGCCCTTAATCTGGTAGACTGGGACAATATCCTCAGAAATGAGAATACAGATAATAAATGGGAAATGTTTAAGAACATCCTAAATAGGCAGTGTAAGCGGTTTATACCTTGTGGGAATAAAAGGACTAGAAATAGGAAAAACCCAATGTGGCTAAACGAAGAAGTAAGACAGGCAATTAACAGTAAAAAGAAAGCATTTGCACTACTAAAGCAGGATGGCACCATTGAAGCTCTAAAAAACTATAGGGAGAAAAATACTTTATCTAAAAAACTAATTAAAGCTGCCAAAAAGGAAACAGAGAAGCACATTGCTAAGGAGAGTAAAACTAATCCCAAACTGTTCTTCAACTATATCAATAGTAAAAGAATAAAAACTGAAAATGTAGGCCCCTTAAAAAATAGTGAGGAAAGAATGGTTGTAGATGACGAGGAAAAAGCTAACATATTAAACACCTTCTTCTCCACGGTATTCACGGTGGAAAATGAAATGCTAGGTGAAATCCCAAGAAACAATGAAAACCCTATATTAAGGGTCACCAATCTAACCCAAGAAGAGGTGCGAAACCGGCTAAATAAGATTAAAATAGATAAATCTCCGGGTCCGGATGGCATACACCCACGAGTACTAAGAGAACTAAGTAATGTAATAGATAAACCATTATTTCTTATTTTTAGGGACTCTATAGCGACAGGGTCTGTTCCGCAGGACTGGCGCATAGCAAATGTGGTGCCAATATTCAAAAAGGGCTCTAAAAGTGAACCTGGAAATTATAGGCCAGTAAGTCTAACCTCTATTGTTGGTAAAATATTTGAAGGGTTTCTGAGGGATGTTATTCTGGATTATCTCAATGAGAATAACTGTTTAACTCCATATCAGCATGGGTTTATGAGAAATCGCTCCTGTCAAACCAATCTAATCAGTTTTTATGAAGAGGTAAGCTATAGACTGGACCACGGTGAGTCATTGGACGTGGTATATCTCGATTTTTCCAAAGCGTTTGATACCGTGCCGCACAAGAGGTTGGTACACAAAATGAGAATGCTTGGTCTGGGGGAAAATGTGTGTAAATGGGTTAGTAACTGTTATAAATGGTATAGTCTCTAACTGGGTCGCTGTGACCAGTGGGGTACCGCAGGGGTCAGTATTGGGACCTGTTCTCTTCAACATATTCATTAATGATCTGGTAGAAGGTTTACACAGTAAAATATTGATATTTGCAGATGATACAAAACTATGTAAAGCAGTTAATACAAGAGAAGATAGTATTCTGCTACAGATGGATCTGGATAAGTTGGAAACTTGGGCTGAAAGGTGGCAGATGAGGTTTAACAATGATAAATGTAAGGTTATACACATGGGAAGAGGGAATCAATATCACCATTACACACTGAACGGGAAACCACTGGGTAAATCTGACAGGGAGAAGGACTTGGGGATCCTAGTTAATGATAAACTTACCTGGAGCAGCCAGTGCCAGGCAGCAGCTGCCAAGGCAAACAGGATCATGGGGTGCATTAAAAGAGGTCTGGATACACATGATGAGAGCATTATACTGCCTCTGTACAAATCCCTAGTTAGACCGCACATGGAGTACTGTGTCCAGTTTTGGGCACCGGTGCTCAGGAAGGATATAATGGAACTAGAGAGAGTACAAAGGAGGGCAACAAAATTAATAAAGGGGATGGGAGAACTACAATACCCAGATAGATTAGCGAAATTAGGATTATTTAGTCTAGAAAAAAGACGACTGAGGGGCGATCTAATAACCATGTATAAGTATATAAGGGGACAATACAAATATCTCGCTGAGGATCTGTTTATACCAAGGAAGGTGACGGGCACAAGGGGGCATTCTTTGCGTCTGGAGGAGAGAAGGTTTTTCCACCAACATAGAAGAGGATTCTTTACTGTTAGGGCAGTGAGAATCTGGAATTGCTTGCCTGAGGAGGTGGTGATGGCGAACTCAGTCGAGGGGTTCAAGAGAGGCCTGGATGTCTTCCTGGAGCAGAACAATATTGTATCATACAATTATTAGGTTCTGTAGAAGGACGTAGATCTGGGGATTTATTATGATGGAATATAGGCTGAACTGGATGGACAAATGTCTTTTTTCGGCCTTACTAACTATGTTACTATGTTACTATGTTAAATCTGGCCTAGCTAATAATAGACGCTGCTTCGGTGACATTGTCCACATCTTAGTAACGCTCTGTCACCTAAAAATTTGGCTCCTCACTGTGATCCTAAACTTCATCCTCCCTTATCCTTTTGCAAACCCCCAGTAGGGGAGGAGAGAAGTGACATCACACATATATGATCAGATCCCGCCCACTTTTACTGCAGCCGTAATGCGAGCTAGATGTACACTAGGTTTTCATGGCAAATTTCAGCAGCTGCTACCCCTAGTGTTTAAAAGTGGAAAATTTCAAAACGTTTAAAATCATTTATCCTACTTTACTCCATTAAAAATGTTAATATTGTTTTAAAAAAATTAAAACATTAACAGTTAACACTTTTTAAATTGTTGAAAAAAAAATTTTCGCTCTTTTTTTTGGGACACATTTTTTTTTACACATTCAGCTAGAGCAAATTGATGCTGCAAAGACTGCCTTCTCTGGAGGACTTAATAAGTTTGTGCATTTTATGAGCAGACCAAGTATTTCAATGAGAGCTGGGCAATTCCTCTTCCCAGCTGCATTGGCGCTGCAGGGGAAATTCGCACTTAAAGGGACTCGGTCACCTGAATTTGGAGGGAACAATCTTCAGCCATGGAGGTGGGGTTTTTGGGTATTTGATTCACCCTTTCCTTACCCGTTGGCTGCATGCTGGCTGCAATATTGGATTGAAGTTCATTCTCTGTCCTCCATAGTACATGCCTGCACAAGGCAATCTTGCACAGCGCAGGCGTGTACTATGGAGGACAGAGAATGAACTTCAATCCAATATTGCAGCCAGCATACAGCCAGCGGGTAAGGAAAGGGTGAATCAAAAACCCCAAAAACCCCGCCTCCATGGCTGAAGATTGTTCCCTCCAAATTCAGGTGACAGAGTCCCAGTAATACTAGGTTCCCCTAGATGTGATTGCTGATCACTGGGGTGGGGCATCCATCAAATAAACAAATAATTCTGCACCCTTGGAATCTGAAGGACAGTACCAAATTAAAAAAAATATCTATAAGAAAAAATGTTGTGCATTGATTTCCACTAAATATTTTTAACAATAAAATGAAAAGCGACAAAACTCTTAAAAATCAACAATGGACAATAAGTCCCGCTTGTGTCCTGTAAGAAGTCCTTGTATGTGGCCCCGGTAATTGATGGCTCAGGGTAGGATAAGATGACTGGTGTCATACCACCATGCTGCGACTTTAAAGGAAGTGTTTTAACACTTTGTGACAATAGATGGAAGCACTTACTTCTGCTTCTCAAAAAAGTATCCCTTTGCAGAAGACCAAAAGCAAAACAGGCATGTATTAATCTGTCAGCCCATTGAGATTGTGAGAGGGTGGTGGTGTCCGATTACCAGCAGCTCAGGCCGGGAAGCGGTGGAGAAACTTTGATGTGTCATGTATGTTGGAAGGTAATTTACGGGAAAGTGAAGGCAGCTGGTAAATAGGTATTAGGATCTTTATAGACCACATGTGACAGCCTGAGATACAGCCGAACAGCAGGAAAAATCACACAGTATAGCCTTGGATATACTGACTCAGCAGACAATTTGTAAGAAGGTGTTTAGTGGTCCCCTTTAAAGAATCAAGAGTAGACCAAAGTTTACAACAACAGTAGAATATAATGTATTTTCCGATCAAAAAAGAAGAGAATGCCCAGCTTCATCGAATCCGTAATAAAGAGTTTTCTTTATTCACAAACTTTGAACATAGAGGATACAGACTTCAGCCCGAACCATATGGGTAAGAATCTCAAGATTCTTAGCACAGAAAACTCTTTTTTACGGACTCGGTGAAGCTGGACATTCTTTTCTCTTTTGGACCTTATACGCCTGGACACAGCGGGTCCGTGCTCCCGAAGATTGGTTTATGCATCACGGGTGAGCAGGCTTATATTTCTTCTTTCTAAATTTTCCAATCAAGCTTGATGGTTAAAAATCTCATATAAGGCAGTTACACTAGGTGGCTGAAGATCTAAGGGGCACCTGCGCTTGGTGGTTGCAGATCTCATATGAGGCACTACAAGATTGGTGGTTGCAGATCTCATATGAGGCACTACAAGATTGGTGGTTGCAGATCTCATATGAGGCACTACAAGATTGGTGGTTGCAGATCTCATATGAGGCACTACAAGATTGGTGGTTGCAGATCTCATATGAGGCACTACAAGATTGGTGGTTGCAGATCTCATATGAGGCACACAAGATTGGTGGTTGCAGATCTCATATGAGGCACTACAAGATTGGTGGTTGCAGATCTCATATGAGGCACACAAGATTGGTGGTTGCAGATCTCATATGAGGCACACAAGATTGGTGGTTGCAGATCTCATATGAGGCACACAAGATTGGTGCTTCCAGATCTCATATAATGCAAACAAGATTGGTGGTTGCAGATCTCATATGAGGCACTACAAGATTGGTGGTTGCAGATCTCATATGAGGCACTACAAGATTGGTGGTTGCAGATCTCATATGAGGCACACAAGATTGGTGATTGCAGATCTCATATGAGGCATTACAAGATTGGTGCTTCCAGATCTCATATAAGGCACACAAGATTGGTGGTTGCAGATCTCATATGAGGCACTACAAGATTTTGGTTGCAGATCTCATATGAGGCACTACAAGATTGGTGCTTCCAGATCTCATATAATGCACACAAGATTGGTGGTTGCAGATCTCATATGAGGCACACAAGATTTGTGGTTGCAGATCTAATATGAGACACACAAGATTGGTGCTTCCAGATCTCATATAATGCACACAAGATTGGTGGTTGCAGATCTCATATGAGGCACACAAGATTTGTGGTTGCAGATCTCATATGAGGCACTACAAGATTGGTGCTTCCAGATCTCATATAATGCACACAAGATTGGTGGTTGCAGATCTCATATGAGGCACTACAAGATTGGTGGTTGCAGATCTCATATGAGGCACTACAAGATTGGTGGTTGCAGATCTCATATGAGGCACTACAAGATTGGTGGTTGCAGATCTCATATGAGGCACTACAAGATTGGTGGTTGCAGATATCATATGAGGCACTACAAGATTGGTGGTTGCAGATCTCATATGAGGCACACAAGATTGGTGGTTGCAGATCTCATATGAGGCACTACAAGATTGGTGGTTGCAGATCTCATATGAGGCACACAAGATTGGTGGTTGCAGATCTCATATGAGGCACACAAGATTGGTGGTTGCAGATCTCATATGAGGCACACAAGATTGGTGCTTCCAGATCTCATATAATGCAAACAAGATTGGTGGTTGCAGATCTCATATGAGGCACTACAAGATTGGTGGTTGCAGATCTCATATGAGGCACTACAAGATTGGTGGTTGCAGATCTCATATGAGGCACACAAGATTGGTGATTGCAGATCTCATATGAGGCATTACAAGATTGGTGCTTCCAGATCTCATATAAGGCACACAAGATTGGTGGTTGCAGATCTCATATGAGGCACTACAAGATTTTGGTTGCAGATCTCATATGAGGCACTACAAGATTGGTGCTTCCAGATCTCATATAATGCACACAAGATTGGTGGTTGCAGATCTCATATGAGGCACACAAGATTTGTGGTTGCAGATCTAATATGAGACACACAAGATTGGTGCTTCCAGATCTCATATAATGCACACAAGATTGGTGGTTGCAGATCTCATATGAGGCACACAAGATTTGTGGTTGCAGATCTCATATGAGGCACTACAAGATTGGTGCTTCCAGATCTCATATAATGCACACAAGATTGGTGGTTGCAGATCTCATATGAGGCACTACAAGATTGCTGATTGCAGATCTAATATGAGACACACAAGATTGGTGGTTGCAGATCTCATATGAGACACACAGGATTGGTGCTTGCAGATCTCATATGAGACATTACAAGATTAGTGCTTGCAGATCTCATATGAGGCACACAAGATTGGTGCTTGCAGACCTCGAATGATGCACACAAGATTGGTGGTTGCAGATCTCATATGAGACACACAGGATTGGTGGTTGCAGATCTCATATGAGGCATTACAATACGATATCATACGATACGATACACTTTATTGATCCCGGGGGAAAATTACGGTATTACAGCAGCAATACAAACAGCAGTACATGAAATATTAAGACACAAATTTTGCACAAGTATAACAACATTACATAGCAAATAAATGTGGGTAGTTCAGGTATATAAATCACTGTTAATTGACATTAGTACACCTTCAATCAGTCATTGCTGTCTACCACCCTTAGGAAATTATTATACATCCCCATAGCAGTAGGTACAAACGATTTTCTGAATTTCTCCTTCTTTAAGGCTGCCGTCACACTAGCAGTATTTGGTCAGTATTTTACATCAGTATTTCTCAGCCAAAACCAGGAGTGGGTGATAAATACAGAAGTGGTGCATATGTTTCTATTATACTTTTCCTCTAATTGTTCCACTCTTGGTTTTGGCTTACAAATACTGATGTAAAATACTGACTACATACTGCTAGTGTGACGGCAGCCTCACACCTTAGTAGGATTAGACGGCTGCTGAATGTGCTCTTCTGATTCAAGAACCGCTCGTATGGTGGGTGTGTATTATTGATAATTATAGCCCTACACTTCTTCTGAATTCTATCCTCCAATACCTCCTCAAAAGAGTCCAGATGGAGGCCAACGACCGCACTTGCCTTCCTGATAAGTTTGTTGAGCTTATTAGCGTCAGATACTTGCACACTACTGCCCCAGCATATGATAGCAAAATAAGTGGCGCTTGCCACAACGGACTGGTAGAACATTTCCAGCATTTTACTGCACACATCGAATAACCTGAGCTTCCGAAGAAAGTACAGTCTGCTCATTCCCTTCTTGTAAACCTTCTCCGTATGACACCGCCAATCGAGTTTACTGTCAAGGTGAACCCCCAAATATTTGTAGCTCTCAACAATCTCAACCTCCTGGCCATCAATATTGATCGGTAAATAATCCTCCTTTTTCCTTCTATAACTGGCCACCAACTCCTTGGTTTTCTTCACATTTAGTTTTAGACAGTTAGTCCGGCACCAATCCACAAAGTCAGAAACCACCCTTCTATATTCCTCCTCGCCCTGGTCCCCCACAATGTCCCCTACAATCACTGAGTCATCTGAGAATTTTTGGAGGTGACAAAAATCTGATTTATACTGAAAGTCAGCTGTATACAATGTAAAGAGGAAGGGTGACAGCACTGTACCCTGAGGGGCTCCAACACTGCTCCGTACACTGCCAGTTACCACCTCCCCCATCCTTACAAACTGCGGCCTGTCTGTCAGGTAGTCGCTTATCCAGTTTACCATCCCCTCATCTACCGCCATATCAGTCAACTTATTACGTAGTAAGGGCGGCTGTAAGGTATTGAAAGCACTTGAGAAGTCACAGAACATGGCACGCACTGCAGTTCCATCATTGTCCAAGAATGAATGTACTGTACTGTACAAAATTGGTGGTTGTAGGTCACATATTAGGCACGCAAGCTTGTTGCTTGCAGATTTCTTATAAGGCACACAAACTTGGTGGTTGCAGGTTTCATATGAGGTGCAAAAGCTTAATGGTTGCAGATCTCATAAGAAACACACAAGCTTGGAGGTAGCAAACGTCACATGAGGCACAAAAGCTTGATGATTTTCAGGTTTCACATGATGCAAAGTATTTTAATGGATCTCATACAAGGCAAAAAATTTGGAGGTACTAGATTTCATATGAGGGACCTCAGGGCAATCAACTCTCTTCTACATTCTGTCCTCCAGCACCTCACAGGCTGCTGACTAATTCAGCCTTTCCTGGACTCATCTATAACTCCAGCAGCACCCAACTTGCCTTAGCTATTCCCGAGCTGATGGGGCTGACCCCTACATGGCTGACAATATGATCAGTTTAAGGGCTCATACTCACTCGGATGAGTCTCGCACAGCTGAAGCGATGGCCGGGGTACCACCGCGGTGCAGGAAGACTACTGTACACAAGATGAGGTGCAAACAACAAAGGGTAGATTTATTGGAAGGCAAGGAATGAAGTGAATGAGGGAGATGCAAACGGGGGTATGCAATGGCAAAAGATAATTTACAAGAGTTATATTCTTTAGCTTGTCCGTAAAACAGCACGGTGCTCCAACTGTTACAGACTCAATATATGTCACACAAGTAAATGCAAACAATAAGCAAAGAATGATGCTACTCTACGTATAACCTCCGTGGCCTTTACTAAGCAGGCCTCACGGCTGCTGTGTTCTTACTATTGAAGTCTACACTAGGCCCTGACATGTGCACAAAACAGGAACAAACTCACGGTGATGTTGGGGACTCAGATCCAGTCCCGGGGGCCCCCTACAGTCTAGTACGGTGGTGCACACAGCTTTCTGACAGCTCCGTGAAACATGGTCTTCTCCTTGCTTCGGGGTCCTGGAGGTGCTCCTGGAAACTGTAAATCCCTTTCTTGGTATCTTTGTGGCTCTTCGAACTAACACAGGACAGCCACCCTCGCTGCACCCGGAAAAGTCTGTGAAATCTCACAAATCCACTCCGTTACAGGCTGGGGTCCTCTCTTGCAGCTATATCAGGACACAGTTCTCCTCTCTTGCAGCTATAAGCACAAAGTTCTCTCTGCAGCAGCTTCAGCTCACACACACTGTTCAGACTCCACCCCTGCCATCTGCACAGTCCAGTTTATTCACACAGTATATCCCAGGGGAGAAGTAGAACATTCCATCTTCCAGACAAGGGGGTGCGGTCTCTTAAAGTAACAGCGTGTTCCTTACTGTCCATAACAGCACCACCCTCCTACACGGCAATACCCGGCACTGCACCTGGCACAGAGAAGCGGAGCATGCGGCTGCATGTATTCCTATGCTGCTCTGACCCTTGCGCATGCGCCTTTCCCGCTCTCTGCCCGGCTTCCTTCCTGTCCCAGTCTCTAAGTCTGCCCCCTGGGGAACCTGTAGCACAGCTCAATGGTTCCAGGCACGGAGCCGAGAAGGTAACCGCCCCCAGACTCTTCTTGTGCTTCACCTCCTTACATATATGTTATTGACTGTGTGTATTGCCGTGGTTTTCTCCTGATGAAGAAGTTTGAAACTTTGAAAAGCGTTGACCAATAATCTGAAGAAATTGATTCCAGTCTTTCTATCATCCTGCCATGGCAGCACAGTTTAACGCATTTTGTTTCCAGTGCCTTTGTTGTGATAGGCTAGTGTACCTCAAAAGGCAAAAGACTCTTTAACTTTGTTCTGTCTTTTTCTTTCAGTCTCATGACAATTCCGATAATTTTTGCGATTTCTTTTGCCAGATTATATAAATTTCAATATTCAGACAGTTCAGTCATGAGGGGTTTCTTAGCGAAATATTAGCCCCCAATATGGTGCTAAGTTTTACCGTACAGGAGAAATGATTCCCAGTTCTTTTACCTCTTTCACAAACTTTTATAGACCCTTTGGCATACTTTTCAAATTTTGCAGATAGTAGAGGAGACTCACGCAAAAAGGGGAGACTTCCAATGGTCTTTGTAAAGTTGGCAAATTTCTGTGGTGCAACAACAACCTGAATGTTTCAGCATCAAACTGAACCCCCGCATCCAGTAGAAATTTCAGTGGCACTCAGTTGGGATGTTGAGGGCATGTGACCTGGTTATTTGAAAATCATTCCAAAGTCTCCAACAAGCTGGCAAGTCTGCATTTGGGTCGTTTGCCCACCATGGGACAGCTCCTTCTCTTTAAGTCCTATAGCATTGGTTACCTATATGTTTTGTGTACCCTTGGGACTGTCTACTGTAGATAGCTCTTTATACAACTGTCGTGGTATGTCATTATGTCTCCATGTTTCCTACTTGTTTTTCTGCCCTCTACTCATTGATCAAGATCTCTAAGCCCTAGTAGTTGCCTCAGTCATGTCTGATGTCTTGTCATGGCTACTCATGGATTGCCTCAATGCAGGGCCCTGGCCTCATTGACTAAAGATCATCTCATGGTTTCACCTCAAGCGAGTTCCTAAATCTAACTCTTCTATAGCATCTCTACTGCCTTTGTTTCCATAAAGGCACTTCCTTTTGAAAGAATTCAACAACCTGCTCTTGCCCTTAGGGGTCTGAACTACAAGGCTTGGCCCAAGGTTTGCATACAGCACCATAGGTGCAAATACTCAGACAGTGCCACATTTTGTGTGATTGGCTACACCTGCTCTTGCAAATTATTGTGTAAATTTTTTAATAGACCGTGCAAACCTAGAGGCTGATAGAGGAGATGCCTCAGTTGTGGCCTATTCCACAGACTGCTGAGCCAGGGAGCTATTCTAGGTAGGCAGTAATTTACATGCCCTTGCACCTGACGGGATTTGACAAGTTAATTTCTTCCCCAGGCTCTTGGGGTCTCTGACCTGCCCGAAAGGGTCAGGGAATGTTGTAAGTGATCAGCCCAAACTGTGCTCCATCTACTCTCTTTATGGCACTCCGAGGGTCAAGAGGCACCCAGCACAAGTCAGGCAGGGAGGAAAGGTCTATATAGAGTGTGTCATAGAATTAACCTTTTGGAGGTGAAGTGTTGACAGTGTGTAACCAAAGTCAAATTTCGGCTTTGGAAAGGAAGATTTTAAAAGTGTTGGGTTCAGAATTTAATTGAAGATTGAGTCTCTTAAAAAAAAATATTAAAAAAACTGTTGTGCTGGTCCTGAGATTATGAGGGTGCTTTACAGATGGTATGGAGGAATTGCTTGAACAGCAATGGAGGCACTCCTAACAGGGAAGTCATCCAAAAATAGACCAGTGTACATGCAGGGAGTTTTGGGCCGATAAGTATCTGAACCCAAAGATGAAGTCAAGTGCAAAATCAGTTGGGGTTGTACAAGATTAAAAAAAAAAAATAGCTGTTTTCTTTAAAAACGAAAAAAACTACACCACGTGACTAAAGTTTAGAAATATAGAAGGGTAAAAAATTCTGGAAAGACCCATTCTGAACCTTTCTTACTGCCATGACAAATCCAAGCAGTTTTAGACATTTTTTTGCAATGGCCGGAGGTTCACTTTTTCTTGTTGGGAAATGCTAAAGTTGTCCTTGTCTTATCATCTCATAGCAAATTACAATTTGGCTGTAATTTTTTTTCCCAAAAAAATCCCTTGCAAATCTTGTATTGGAGCTGCAGACAAACCATATATCAAGAGTGGAATTCCATAAGAAATAGATTGGACATGGAGACTGGAAGGTGCTGCCACTTCTGGCCTTTTGACAATAATACATTGTTACATAAATATACTCAATAACCATCTCGAACAATCGGAAACAAGCCCTGGACGCTGCCTGCTACCAACCGACACAACCAGAGATAAATGTTGCTTCTACGACCCCACAGGCGCCCCCAGTCTTAGAAGACTCCAATATCTTATCCAGACTGGAAAGAGCACATTCAGAGTGTGATCCTCCAGCTGCCCTTAGGAAATTGCCTGAAAAGTGATTCTTAACCCCTCTCTGGGCGGTTTCCTCTTCAGGGTTCTATTAAAACAATAGTAACAAAAAAAAACCTTTACAAATAAGAATGTTTTGTTATCTGTGAGGCGTCTTCAAGACGTCACGCGTTGTTTATTCTAGATATTTTGTGCTGGTTTTGCAGCTTTTAATATTGTCACAAAGTACAATTGTAACCAGAGGACGTTGTAAATTTCCCCATAACAGAGTCAACCCTTCATGAAAGAATCCTGAGTCGATAGCAGCTGATTTCTTTCACGGGGTAAGATTGAACTGCAGTGAGGAGCACGAGAAACTCAAAAGAGCTTCAGTGTTATAGCTGGAGGATCCATGATATACATGCAAAGTCTATATGTAAGCACCACATGTACCAAAATCACCATCCAAACCAGCAGCACAATAGCTATCATTGCAACCAACGTCACAGCGACCGTCACAATCACCATCAGAAACAAAATTACCATTGCAACCACTAACATCACAACTATGACCATCACAACCAGTTATTTATAACCACCCCTATTATAGCCAACACAACTGACATCACAGTAACCATAAAAATGATTGCTTCTGAGATAACCATCACAACCACAACTATTCAACCCCCACAATCACCATTATAACCACTATGACAACCACCAGCGTAATACCTGTTACAACCACCACTATTACCATTACAGCCACGAACACAACCACAACCACAAAAATCACAACCACCACAATCAACATGTCCCCCACTATCACATCCACTATCACAACTAACATTACATCAATGCAAATACCATCACAACCAAACCTACCATTACCATCACAACTATTACTTTACAATCACCCTCACAAATAGCACCACATCCACCATTACAACCACTATGACAACCACCAGCAAGACCATAATCACCAGCAGCATATCAAAATTATGACAACCACCAACCCAACAACTATTACAATCACCACTCTCAACATTAGAAAAATGACAACTACTATGGCAATGACAGCCTCCACAATCAGCATCACCACCATCAGAACCCACCACCATTACATCTGCTATGAGAACTACGAACACATTAACCACAAACACCATCACAACCATCACTTTACAGCCACCATCATTAATAGCACGAAAACCACCACTACAAACACTATGTCAACCACCAATGTAATAACTATTATAATTACCACTAACACCATTACAATTGTGATCGCAACAACAATAACAGCTACCACTACAATCAACATATCCACCACCATCACACCCCACCATTACAACCACTATCACAACTACCATCACAATCGCCAGAAAAACCATTACAACCAAAACTACCATGTCCATCACAAACATCACTTACAACCTCCACCATTATCAGCACTACAACCACCATTACAACCATTTTGACAACCACCAGCAACACCACAATTGTATCACCATCACCAGGAACATGTCCACCAGTATGTCAACCGCCATCACAACCTTTGTTAAAACTACCACCTTCACCACAACAACTGCCTGTATAATCAAAACCGCTATAAGGCCGGCGTCACACACAGCGTAAAACAATACGGTCCGTATATTACGGCCGTAATACGCTGAAAAGTCCCGAAAAAAGTGGTCCGTAGCTCCTCCGTAGGCAGGGTGTGTCAGCGTTTTTTGCGCATGGCATCCTCCGTATGTAATCCGTATGGCATCCGTACTGCGTGGTTTTCTCGCAGGCTAGCAAAACCAACATACCGCTATAGAAGTGATCCATGTGTCCCAAAAAGAAAAGAAAATATATATATACTGTCTATATATATATATATATATATATATATATATATATATATGTGTGTCAGTAGACACATATATTAGAGAGAAAAGCCGGTAATTCAGTGCGGTGTACAGTAAAATCACACTGACAGCTTACAGTAGAATAGGTAGAATAAATGTGTACACATAGAATAGGTATATATATATATATGTCAGTGAGACACATATATGTATATATATTAATATTTATTCCAGCGCTAGACAGCTTGAAAGCCGGTAATTCAATTACCGGCTTTTTCCTTCTCCTTCCTAAAACCCGACATGATTTGAGACATGGTTTACATACAGTAAACCATGTCTTCTCTCCATTTTTTTTGCAGATTCCACACTACTAATGTCAGTAGTGTGTGTCTGCAAAATTTGGCCGTTCTAGCTCTTAAAATAAAGGGTTAAATGGCGGAAAAAATTGGCGTGGGCTCCCGCGCAATTTTCTCCGCCAGAGTAGTAAAGCCAGTGACTGAGGGCAGATATTAATAGCCTGGAGAGGGTCCACGGTTATTGGCCCCCCCCTGGCTAAAAATATCTGCCCCCAGCCACCCCAGAAAAGGCACATCTGGAAGATGCGCCTATTCTGGCACTTGGCCACTTTCTTCCCATTCCCGTGTAGCGGTGGGATATGGGGTAATGAAGGGTTAATGCCACCTTGCTATTGTAAGGTGACATTAAGCCTAATTAATAATGGAGAGGCGTCAATTATGACACCTATCCATTATTAATCCAATTGTAGTGAAGGGTTAAATAAAACACAAACACATTATTTAAAATTATTTTAATGAAATAAAAACAATGGTTGTTGCAGTATTTTATTCAACGCCCAATCCAGTCACTGAAGACCCTCGTTCTGTGAGTAAAAAAACATAATAAACCAACAATATACTTACCCTCCGCAGATCTGTAACGTCCAACGATGTAAATCCTTCTGAAGGGGTTAAAACATTTTGCAGCAAGGAGCTGTGCTAATGCAGGCTGCTCCTCGCTGCAAAACCCCAGGGTCTTCAGTGACTGGATTGGGCGTTGAATAAAATACTGCAACAACCATTGTTTTTATTTCATTAAAATAATTTTAAATAATGTGTTTGTGTTTTATTTAACCCTTCACTACAATTGGATTAATAATGGATAGGTGTCATAATTGACGCCTCTCCATTATTAATTAGGCTTAATGTCACCTTACAATAGCAAGGTGGCATTAACCCTTCATTACCCCATATCCCACCGCTACACGGGAATGGGAAGAGAGTGGCCAAGTGCCAGAATAGGCGCATCTTCCAGATGTGCCTTTTCTGGGGTGGCTGGGGGCAGATATTTTTAGCCGGGGGGGGCCAATAACCGTGGACCCTCTCCAGGCTATTAATATCTGCCCTCAGTCACTGGCTTTACTACTCTGGCGGAGAAAATTGCGCGGGAGCCCACGCCAATTTTTTCCGCCATTTAACCCTTTATTTTAAGAGCTAGAACGGCCAAATTTTGCAGATACACACTACTGACATTAGTAGTGTGGAATCTGCAAAAAAAATGGAGAGAAGACATGGTTTACTGTATGTAAACCATGTCTCAAATCATGTCGGGTTTTAGGAAGGAGAAAGAAAAAGCCGGTATTGGAATTACCGGCTTTCAAGCTGTATAGCGCTGGAATAAATATTAATATATATACATATATGTGTCTCACTGACATATATATATATATATACCTATTCTATGTGTACACATTTATTCTACCTATTGGACTGTAAGCTGTCAGTGTGATTTTACTGTACACCGCACTGAATTGCCGGCTTTTCTCTCTAACAGCGCTGCGTATTTCTCGCAAGTCACACTGCTTGTCCGTGTGTAATCCGTATTTTTCACGCTTCCATAGACTTTCATTGGCGTATTTCTTGCGCAGTACGGTGACAAACGCAGCATGCTGCGATTTTGTACGGCCGTAGAAAGCCGTATAATACTGATCAGTAAAATACGGCAAATAGGAGCAGGGGCATAGAGAATAATTGTGCCGTATTTTTTGCGAGTTTTACGGACGTAGATTCTGCGCTCTTACGTCCGTAAAACTCGCAAGTGTGACGCCGGCCTAAGAGTAATAACCACTAGTGATGAGCGAGTATACTCGTTGCTTGGGTGATCTCCGAGTATTTATTATTGCTCAGAGATATAGTTTTCATCCCCTCAGTTGCATGATTTACGGCTGCCAGATATGCTGAATACATGTGGGAATTCCATAACAAACAGGCATTCCTCACATGTATTCAGCGTATCTAGAAGCCGTAAATCATGCAACTGAGGTGATGAAGACTATATCTCCAAGCAATAACAAATACTCGGAGATCACCCGAGCGTGCTCGGGGAAACCCGAGCAACGAGTATATTCGCTCATCACTAATAACCACCTTAACCACAACTAACATTGATGTTGGTTTCTCTATACAACCTTATCTTCCCTTTTCTCCACAACAGAATCATCTATGATCAGCTTAATTTCGGATAACTCATCTAACAAAAAGAAATTATCCAAAGTGGACAACTCCCTTGAATGGAACAATGTGATATTGACCAATTAGCAAATTATCTTTAATGCACCATGTGGACTCTCTTTACTGCTAGTAGTAAGCTTTGAGTGGGGAATTTTGGTCTACTATGATGAGAATGGGATTAGAAAAGATTAGTTGTGTGGTACCCCAGACGTCCAGTTGCCACAGTGGCATTTCCTCCCTCACAGGGGGTGATGTCATGCCTGGAAGCAAGGAGGGGTCCCCTTACCAGGGAAACACCAGCATCCAACACATTTTCCTTACTCCAGACCAGAGGCGGAAGCTCTAGCACCCGGTTTTCAGGGGAGCTTCCCTATAAGTTCTGGCCTGGAAATGGAGTTAGTCAGTCTGAGAGTCTGAGAGAGAAGAGGAGAGGAGAAAAGTCAAGGAGTACCTGGGGAGTGGAACTGTACCCAAGCTCACCCCAGAGCTGAGCGCTAGAAACCGGACACCAGAGTCTGTGGTTGCTCGGGTCCTGAAGTCCCAGCAGCTAAATCCAGAGGGCAGGAGATTTCAGGTCTCCTGGCCCATCTACAGTAACACCCAGTGGCACAGCAGCATACTAGAGCCCGAAGCTGCCACGAAGGAGCAACACCTGTAATAGGCTCAAGTGGCCTGCCATACGGGTACAGTTTTATTTTAATTGCCAGACAGTGAGAGGAACTTGAGCAGAGCATAAAACAGCAAGGACCTAACAGGACAGCGCAGTAGGAAGACCTCCAAACCCACCTGGCTAGGTAGATCCTAAATTGCTTCAAGGCTGCCCAGATCTCCATTACCATCTGTTACCCATACCCCGGACTGCACCTTCAGCTATCTAGTTAAGAAAACTATAGCCGTTGTGTCCTTGAGTCATTTCTTGCACACTCAGTCCTGCACCCCAACGTCCACGAACCCTTACAACAGTATCAGTAGCCCTGGAGCCCCACTCCACCTGTGGGGAGCAAAATCATCCCAGCGGTGTCACCATTGGCCTCAGTGGTCTCCTTAAGCAGCGTCAGCCATCCATTGCCGAACACGACAAGTGGCGTCACTTTAAATTCCCTATAAACTTTCCCTCATCATTTTATTGCGCGCCCTGGGCCACGGACCGGGTCACTGCTGCCGTGACAACCCCCTGAAAAACTGCCCGAGTACCCCACGGCCCTAGCGGGCATCGCAGATGAGCATCACCATTTACTAAAAAGCATCAATTATGAGCAAGCGGGAGGCTGGACCCACCATTGCACCAAGGACAGGACCTAAAAAAATAGAGAGGACCATTTTCAGTCATGCCCCACCATGCCTGATTGATTTTAACAAGTATCATCTGCAGGAACTTTAGTAATTGCAAGCTTGGTCTTACTGTTGACAGCTTGTACGTGAAGGCATCTTCTGTAACTAGAAGGTCACAGACAATATGATATTGACCAATTAGCAAGTCATCTTTAATGTACCATGTGGACTCTCTTTACTGTTAGTAGTAGTATCTTTGAGTGGGAATTTTTGATCTACTATGATGGGAATGGGATTAGAGAAGACTACATGAGCATCACCATTTATTAAGAAGCTGCACATATGAGAAAGCAGGAGGCCGAACCCACCATTGGACCAAGGGCAGAACCTAAAAGAAATAGAGATGGTCATTTTAAGTCATGCTCCACCATGTCTGACCGATTTTAACGAGGATCATCTGCAGGAACTATAGTAATTGCAAACTTGGCCTGACTGTTGACAGCTTGTACGTAAAGGCATCTTCTTTCACTAGAAGGTCACAGACAAAGCAGAAGTAATAAAGAGGACTGGCCAGAGGGAGTGAAAAGTGAGAGATGGTTCTGCCCCAGCTGTCATCAGGATTATACTCACCCTGTCATCCTATATGACAGCAGAAGAACATGTCCTACGAGTCTACTGCTGACAATACTGTGAGGCTGCATAAGGGGGTGCAATAAAGCTTTGCAACTTTCCAATATTTTAAGGGACTGCATAAGATAGGCTATTGGATGACTTACAAATTTGATTGCTGGCACTTCCAACGCTCCCAAGACTGGGGCTATGAAGAACCACTTTAGAATCGAGGAGTGGCCACATATGTGCATCACCCCTTCATTCATTGTCTATTGGACTGATAGAGATAACTAAGCACTGATTGCTCTCTATGCAACATAATGAGAGTAAAGTGCCCATAATAAACCCTAGTGCCCCACAAATGATTAACAATGCATCAGAAGTAAACCACGGTTGTTCTTAACCTGAAGCTAAACTAACTAAATGCCCTATCGAATTATTTGAACATCCTGGCCAGGATAAAGTGGCAAGTTGGGGCTTCAATGACAATTTGGTTGTTGAACCCAATGATCTCCTAGTATGCTCTGATCCTCAAGGAGAAACCCGGCACCCCATTAGTGTTGGCATAGCCATATGGTTCATACAATTGTATATTACAAGGCAAAGTTTGAGGTTTTTGCCCAAATAGGAGTGCCAACCTTTAAACTGGCAAGACAGTTTACTCCTCTCCACCTATAGTGACTCGAAGCATGGAAAGTCAGGACGTTTTCTAATGCCAGAACCAGGACTAAGCCTGCTGGCTTGTGAGTGGCTCTTGTTTGTGGCAGGAAAAGAGTTAATGAGCTCTCTACAGAAGGGAAAACACTTAGCAGACCCCTGGGTTTTTCATCTTCCAAGCTATTTAAGCTGTTCTTCATGCCTGCCCCTAACAACACCATGCTCATCTACCCCCTGTGTCTCTGGTGTCACTCAGTCACGCCTTGTCCCTAACAGGTCAGTCTGATAAATTGTTTTGGATGATAGATAGGACTTTCATAACAGTCAATGAGGTCCACAGGCAGTACACCTCTCACTGGGCACTGTTTGAAAACAACACTCCATCACCCTCCACCGTCCCTTCACCCCTCATGCCATTCTATTTTGGTGAGAATTACAAGTCATTTTTCCTTGTTTTGAGCCACTGCTCCAGAGGAGCTTACATCTAACCTACCTAGCACTGCTATAAACATAGGCATTACTACTAGGGCAGGAGGTATAGGTATTCTATGGAACTCAACGCTTTGGTGAACCCTTTTTTCATCAAGCTACATTAATGTGGTATCACTGTGTGCCTTATCCCGGTACTGTGACATCACTGTGTACATTTTCTCTGTACTGTGAAATCACTGTGTACATTACCCCTGTACTGTGACATCACTGTGTACGTTATCTTTGTACTGTGACATCACTGTGTACATTATCTTTGTACTGTGACATCACTGTGTACATTATCTCTGTACTGTGACATCACTGTGTACATTACCCCTGTACTGTGACATCACTGTGTACGTTATCTTTGTACTGTGACATCACTGTGTACATTATCTTTGTACTGTGACATCACTGTGTACATTATCTCTGTACTGTGACATCACTGTGTACATTACCCCTGTACTGTGACATCACTATGTATATTATCTCTGTACTGTGACATCACTGTGTACGTTATCTTTGTACTGTGACATCACTGTGTACATTATCTTTGTACTGTGACATCACTGTGTACATTATCTCTGTACTGTGACATCACTGTGTACATTACCCCTGTACTGTGACAGCACTGTGTACATTATTTCTGTACTGTGACATCACTGTGTACATTACCCCGTACTGTTACATTGTTGTGTGTATTATCCCTGTACTGTGACATCACTGTGTGCATTATTCCTGTACTGTTCCATCACTGTATGCATTATCCCTGTACTGTGACACCACTATATTTATTATTCCTGTACTGTGACATCACTGTGTATGCAGTGCCCCAGGGTCCTGGTCGTTGCAGTAATATCATTCTCTTCCAGGGGGGAGTGATGTTACGTTTCGAGGCAATAAAGGAGATCTCTCTACCAGGCAACGCCAACACACAACACATTTCACACTCCAGTCCACCAGGGGGAGCTATGCTCCTATTTATTAGGGTACTCCTCACAATTAGTTAAAACTGGTGGCCTGGATAGGAAGTGAGGAAGAAGCTGGCTGAGCTTCGCTCAGGCAGATACTAGCTGGGCTTCGGCTCAGGCGGTTGCTAGCTGAGCTCTGCTCAGGTAGTTGGTCCCTGACAGGGGTGGGTTCCTGTCAGAGGCCTAGACAGAAGGACACGGAGCTGTGCCTGCCCCACGTGCGGCAGTTCCTAAGAAAGGACACAAACAGAGAACTGTATTGTAGAGAGTGAGAAGAAGTCATAGCAAAAGGAGTGGATACCAGAAGGAGTTCTGCCCTGCACAGGCTGCCTCCTTCTGAGGCGCAGGATCCGGTAGCCGGAACACCGAGGGAGCAACAGTCCTTTATGCCTTGCTCCAGAGACCGGCAGGACAGCTAATTCCACGTTACCTGCCCGCCCTATACCCAGGAGGCACGGTGGCAACTTGGGGGGGGTGGGGCGTGCTAGAGTCCCTGTAAAAAGCCTCAGGCCACCAGTCATACGGGTTTGTCCTATCCATCCGGGGGACAGAGAGAGACACAACATCTAGCACATCTACAATAGTTGTGAGGACCTTATGAGAAGCTCATCAGTAAGGTACTACAACACCCAGGCGCTAGAGGAAGGCTACTGATTTCCACCTGGATAAGGGGACTCTGGATTTGCCTTCAAACCGGCCGGACTCTGCCTGCCCTGTGATCTGTGCTCTGGACTGTGGATGCTGAAGCCTTCAGTAAAAAGTAAAGAGACTGCAACCCTGTGTCCTCGTTCTTCACTGCGCCTCACACCATCCATCATCTACACTTCGGGAAGCCCTGGGGACATATTTCACCTGTGGGAAGGTATACCATCTAGCTGCCATAACATCACCCCAGCGGACCCCTAAGCAGCGTCGGTCATACTTACCGAATACCACAGGTGGCGTCACAAAGATTATCCCTTTAAAGACCTTTCCCCTTTTACGACAGACCTCCCGAGGGCCACGGACCGGGTCAGCCACCGTGACATCCCCCTTGAGAACCGAAGGACCTGGTACCGAGTACCCCACTGCCCTATGGGGGGCAATCCATGTACATTATCCTTGTTTTGTAGCATCAATGTGTACATTATCTCTGTACTGTGACATCGTTGTGTTTATTGTCTCTGTATTGTGACATCACTGTGTACTTTATCTCTATACTGTGACATCACAGTGTTTATTACTCCTGCACTGTGACATCACTGTGTATATTATCTCTATACTGTGACATCACTGTGTACATTATCCCTGTACTGTGACATCACTGTGTGCATTATCCCTATACTGTGACATCACTGTGTTTATTACCCCTGCACTGTGACATCATTGTGTACATTATCTCTATACTGTGACATCACTGTGTACATTACCCCTGTACTGTGACATCAAAATGTACATTATTTCTGTACTGTGACATAACTGTGTACATTATCTTTGTACTATAACATCACTGTGTACATTATCTCTATACTGTGACATCACTGTGCACATTATCTTTGTACTGTGACATCACTGTGTACATTATTTCTGCACTGCGGCATCACTGTGTACATTATCTCTATACTGTGACATCACTGTGTACATTATTTCTTTACTGTGACATCACTGTGTACAGTATCTTTGTACTGTGACATCACTGTGTACATTACCCCGTACTGTGACATCACTTTGTACATTATCTCCATACTGTGACATCACTATGTACATTATCTCGGTACTGTGACATCACTGTGTATATTATCTTTGGACTGTGACATCACTGTGTAAATTATATCTGTACTGTGACATCACTATGTACATTATCTCTGTACTGTGACATCACTTGTATATTATCTTTGTACTGTGACATCACTGTGTACATTATCTCTGTACTGTAACATCACTGTATACATTATCTCTCTGTACTGTGACATCACTGTGTACATTATCTCTGTACTGTGACATCACTGTGTACATTATCTCTGTACTGTGACATCACTGTGTACATTATCTCTGTACTGTGACATCACTGTGTACATTATCTCTCTACTGTGACATCACTGTGTAAATTATCCCTGTTCTGTGATATTACTGTATACATTATCTCTGTACTGTGACATCACTGTGTACATTATCTCTGTACTGTGACATCACTGTGTACATTATCTCTGTACTGTGACATCACTGTGTACATTATCTCTCTACTGTGACATCACTGTGTAAATTATCTCTGTTCTGTGATATTACTGTGTGCCTTATCAATCTACTAACATCACTTTGCACAATATCATTGCAATGTAACATCAATGTGTACATTATCTCTGTACTGTGACATCACTGTGTTTATTGTCTCTGTATTGTGACATCACTATGCACTTTATCTCTATACTGTGACATCACTGTGTACTTTAACTCTATACTGTGACATCACTGTGTTTATTACTCCTGCACTGTGACATCACTGTGTACATTATCTCTATACTGTGACATCACTATGCACTTTATCTCTATACTGTGACATCACTGTGTACTTTAACCCCTTTACCCCCAAGGGTGGTTTGCACGTTAATGACCAGGCCAATTTTTACAATTCTGACCACTGTCCCTTTATGAGGTTATAACTCCGAAACGCTTCAACGGATCCTGGTGATTCTGACATTGTTTTCTCGTGACATATTGTACTTCATGATAGTGGTAAAATTTCTTTGATAGTACCTGCGTTTATTTGTGAAAAAAACGGAAATTTGGCGAAAATTTTGAAAATTTCGCAATTTTCAAACTTTGAATTTTTATGCAATTAAATCACAGAGATATGTCACACAAAATACTTAATAAGTAACATTTCCCACATGTCTCCTTTACATCAGCATAATTTTGGAACCAATTTTTTTTTTTGTTAGGGAGTTATAAGGGTTAAAAGTTGACCAGCAATTTCTCATTTTTACAACACCATTTTTTTTTAGGGACCACGTCTCATTTGAAGTCATTTTGAGGGGTCTATATGATAGAAAATGCCCAAGTGTGACACCATACTAAAAACTGCACCCCTCAAGGTGCTCAAAACCACATTCAAGAAGTTTATTAACCCTTCAGGTGTTTAATAGGAATTTTTGGAATGTTTAAATAAAAATGAACATTTAACTTTTTTACACAAAAAATTTACTTCAGCTCCAATTTGTTTTATTTTACCAAGGGTAACAGGAGAAATTGGACCCAAAAAGTTGTTGTCCAATTTGTCCTGAGTACGCTGATACCCCATATGTGGCAGTAAACCACTGTTTGGGCGCATGGGAGAGCTCGGAAGGGAAGGAGCGCTATTTGACTTTTCAATACAAAATTGACAGGAATTGAGATGGGACGCCATGTTGCGTTTGGAGAGCCACTGATGTGCCTAAACATTGAAACCCCCCACAAGTGACACCATTTTGGAAAGTAGACCCCCCTAAGGAACTTATCTAGAGGTGTGGTGAGCACTTTGACCCACCAAGTGCTTCACAGAAGTTTATAATGCAGAACCGTAAAAATAAAAAATCATATTTTTTCACAAAAATTATATTTTTGCCCCCAATTTTTTATTTTTCCAAGGGTAAGAGAAGAAATTGGACCTCAAAAGTTGTTGTCCAATTTGTCCTGAGTACGCTGATACCCCATATGTGGCAGTAAACCACTGTTTGGGCGCATGGGAGAGCTCGGAAGGGAAGGAGCGCAGTTTGACTTTTCAATGCAAAATTGACAGAAATTGAGATGGGACGCCATGTTGTGTTTGGAGAGCCACTGATGTGCCTAAACATTGAAACCCCCCACAAGTGACACCATTTTGGAAAGTAGACCCCCTAAGGAACTTATCTAGAGGTGTGGTGAGCACTTTGACCCACCAAGTGCTTCACAGAAGTTTATAATGCAGAACCGTAAAAATAAAAAATCATATTTTTTCACAAAAATTATATTTTTGCCCCCAATTTTTTATTTTTCCAAGGGTAAGAGAAGAAATTGGACCTCAAAAGTTGTTGTCCAATTTGTCCCGAGTACGCTGATACCCCATATGTGGCAGTAAACCACTGTTTGGGCGCATGGGAGAGCTCGGAAGAGAAGGAGCGCCGTTTGACTTTTCAATGCAAAATTGACAGGAATTGAGATGGGACGCCATGTTGCGTTTGGAGAGCCACTGATGTGCCTAAACATTGAAACCCCCCACAAGTGACACCATTTTGGAAAGTAGACCCCCTAAGGAACTTATCTGGATGTGTGGTGAGCACTTTGACCCACCAAGGGCTTCACAGAAGTTTATAATGCAGAGCCATAAAAATAAAACAAAATTTTTTTCCCACAAAAATTATTTTTTAGCCCCCAGTTTTGTATTTTCCCTAGGGTAACAGGAGAAATTGGACCCCAAAAGTTGTTGTCCAATTTGTCCTGAGTACGCTGATACCCCATATGTGGGGGGGAACCACCGTTTGGGCGCATGGGAGGGTTCGGAAGGGAAGGAGCGCCATTTGGAATGCAGACTTAGATGGAATGGTCTGCAGGCGTCACATTGCGTTTGCAGAGCCCCTAATGTACCTAAACAGTAGAAACCCCCCACAAGTGACACCATTTTGGAAAGTAGACCCCCTAAGGAACTCATCTTGATGTGTTGTGAGAGCTTTGAACCCCCAAGTATTTCACTACAGTTTATAACGCAGAGCCATGCAAATAAAAAATTTTTTTTTTTCCACAAAAATTATATTTTAGCCCCCAGTTTTGTATTTTTCCAAGGTTAGCAGGAGAAATTGGACCCTAAATGTTGTTGTCCAATTTGTCCTGAGTACGCTGATACCCGATATGTGGGGGGGAACCACCGTTTGGGCGCATGGGAGGGCTCGGAAGGGAAGGAGCATCATTTGGAATGCAGACTTAGATGGATTGGTCTGCAGGCGTCACATTGCGTTTGCAGAGCCCCTAATGTACCTAAACAGTAGAAACCCCCCACAAGTGACCCCATATTGGAAACTAGACCCCTCAATGAACTTATCTAGATGTGTTGTGAGAACTTTGAACCCCCAAGTGTTTCACTACAGTTTATAACGCAGAGCCGTGAAAATAAAAAATCTTTTTGTTTTCCCACAAAAATTATTTTTTAGCCCCCAGTTTTGTATTTTCCCAAGGGTAACAGGAGAAATTGGTCCACAAAAGTTGTTGTCCAATTTGTCCTGAGTACGCTGATACCCCATATGTTGGGGTAAACCCCTGTTTGGGCACACAGGAGAGCTCGGAAGGGAAGGAGCACTGTTTTACTTTTTCAACGCAGAATTGGCTGGAATTGAGATCGGACGCCATGTCGTGTTTGGAGAGCCCCTGATGTGCCGAAACAGTGGAAACCCCCCAATTATAACTGAAACCCTAATCTAAACACACCCCTAACCCTAATTCCAACGGTAACCCTAACCACACCTCTAACCCTGACACACCCCTAACCCTAATCCCAACCCTATTCCCAACTGTAAATGTAATCTAAACCCTAACCCTAACTTTAGCCCCAACCCTAACTGTAGCCCCAACCCTAACCCTAGCCCTAACCCTAGCCCTAACCCTAGCCCTAACCCTAACCCTAGCCCTAGCCCTAACCCTAACCCTAGCCCTAACCCTAGCCCTAACCCTAACCCTAACCCTAGCCCTAACCCTAGCCCTAACCCTAGCCCTAACCCTAGCCCTAGCCCTAACCCTAGCCCTAACCCTAGCCCTAACCCTAGCCCTAACCCTAACCCTAGCCCTAGCCCTAGCCCTAACCCTAGCCCTAACCCTAGCCCTAACCCTAGCCCTAGCCCTAACCCTAGCCCTAACCCTAGCCCTAATGGGAAAATGGAAATAAATACATTTTTTTTTATTTTTCCCTAACTAAGGGGGTGATGAAGGGGGGTTTGATTTACTTTTATAGCGAGTTTTTTAGCGGATTTTTATGATTGGCAGCCGTCACACACTGAAAGACCCTTTTTATTGCAAAAAATATTTTTTGCAATACCACATTTTGAGAGCTATAATTTTTCCATATTTTGGTCCACAGAGTCATGTGAGGTCTTGTTTTTTGCGGGACGAGTTGACGTTTTTATTGAAAACATTTTTGGGCACGTGACATTTTTTTATCGCTTTTTATTCCGATTTTTGTGAGGAAGAATGACCAAAAGCCAGCTATTCATGAATTTCTATTGGGGGAGGCGTTTATACCGTTCCGCGTTTGGTAAAATTGATAAAGCAGTTTTATTCTTCGGGTCAGTACGATTACAGCGATACCTCATTTATATCATTTTTTTATGGTTTGGTGCTTTTATACGATAAAAACTATTTTACAGAAAAAATAATTATTTTTGCATCGCTTTATTCTCAGGACTATAACTTTTTTATTTTTTTGCTGATGATGCTGTATGGCGGCTCTTTTTTTGCGGGACAATATGACGCTTTCAGCGGTACCATGGTTATTTATATCTGTCCTTTTGATCGCGTGTTATTCCACTTTTTGTTCGGCAGTATGATAATAAAGCGTTGTTTTTTGCCTCGTTTTTTTTTTTTTTTTCTTACGGTGTTTACTGAAGGGGTTAACTAGTGGGACAGTTTTATAGGTCGGGTCGTTACGGACGCGGCGATACTAAATATGTGTACTTTTATTGTTTTGTTTTTTTTATTTAGATGAAGAAATGTATTTATGGGAATAATATTTTTTTTTTTTTTTCATTATTTTGGAATATTTTTTTTTATTTTTTTTACACATTTGGAAAATTTTTTTTTAACTTTTTTACTTTGTCCCAGGGGGGGACATCACAGATCAGTGATCTGACAGTTTGCACAGCACTCTGTCAGATCACTGATCTGACATGCAGCGCTGCAGCCTTCACAGTGCCTGCTCTGAGCAGGCTCTGTGAAGCCACCTCCCTCCCTGCAGGACCCGGATCCGCGGCCATCTTGGATCCGGGGCTCGAGCAGGGAGGGAGGTGAGGAGACCCTCGCAGCAACGCGATCACATCGCGTTGCTGCGGGGGGCTCAGGGAAGCCCGCAGGGAGCCCCCTCCCTGCGCGGTGCTTCCCTGCACCGCCGGCACATCGCGATCATCTTTGATCGCGGTGTGCCAGGGGTTAATGTGCCGGGGGCGGTCCATGACCGCTCCTGGCACATAGTGCCGGATGTCAGCTGCGATAAGCAGCTGACACCCGGCCGCGATCGGCCGCGCTCCCCCCGTGAGCGCGGCCGATCGGCTATGACGTACTATCCCGTCCAGGGTCAGATAAGCCCAGGGCACCTCGACGGGATAGTACGTCTAAGGTCACAGAGGGGTTAACTCTATACTGTGACATCACTGTGTTTATTACTCCTGCACTATGACATCACTGTGTACATTATCTCTATACTGTGACATCACTGTGTGCATTATCTCTGTACTGTGACATCACTGTGTACATTATCTCTATACTGTGACATCACTGTGTACATTATCGCTGTACTGTGACATCACGGTGTACATTATCTCTATACTGTGACATCACTGTGTACATTATCTCTGTACTGTGACATCACTGTGTACATTACCCCTGTACTGTGACATCACTATGTACATTATTTCTGTACTGTGACATCACTGTGTACATTATCGCTGTACTGTGACATCACTATGTACATTATTTCTGTACTGTGACATCACTGTGTACATTATCTTTGTACTGTGACAACACTGTGTCCATTACCCCGTACTGTGACATCACTGTGTGCATTATCTCTATTCTGTGACATCACTGTGTACTTTATCTCTATACTGTGAAATCACTGTGTTTATTACCCCTGCACTGTGACATCACTGTGTACATTATCTCTATACTGTGACATCACTGTGTACATTATCTCTGTACTGTGACATCACTGTGTACATTACCCCATACTGTGACATCACTGTGTACATTATCTCTGTACTGTGACATCACTATGTACATTATCTCTGTACTGTGGCATCACTGTGTACATTATCTTTGTACTGTGACATCACTGTGTAAATTATCTCTGTACTGTGACATCACTATGCATATTATCTTTGTACTGTGACATCACTGTGTAAATTATCTCTGTACGGTGACATCACTATGTACATTATCTCTGTACTGTGACATCACTGTGTGTATTATCTTTGTACGGTGACATCACTGTGTGTATTATCTCTGTACTGTGACATCACAGTGTACATTATCTCTGTACTGTGACATCACTGTGTAAATCAGAGGTCCCCAACTCCAGTCCTCAAGGCCCACCAACATGTCATGTTTTCAGGATTTCCTTAGTCTTGCCCAGGTAATAATTGCATCACCTGTGCAATGCAAAGGAAATCCTGAAAACATGACCTGTTGGTGGGCCTTGAGGACTGGAGTTGGGGACCTCTGGTGTAAATTATCTCTGTTCTGTGATATTACTGTGTGCCTTATCCATCTACTAACATCACTTTGCACAATATCATTGTAATGTGACATCACTGTGTGCATTATCCCTGTACTGTGACATCACTGTGTACAATATCCCTGTAATGTGATATTACTGTGTACACTATGCCTGTACGGTGACATCGCTGTGTACATTATGTCTGTACTGTGAGATTACTGCAGGCCTTATCCTTGTACTGACATAATTTTGTGCAATATCTCTGTACTGTGACATCACTTTGTATATTATTCATGTAGTCTAACATCACTGTGTGCATTATTCCTGTGCTGTGTTATAACGGTGTGCATTATCCCTTTTCTGTGACATTGCTGTGTAGTAAATTATCCCTAAACAGTAATATCAATGTGTGATTTATTTCTGTACTTTGACATCACTGTGTGCATTCTTCCTGTTGTGTGATATCACTGTGCATATTATCCTTGTACTGTGACATCCCTGTGTGTATTATCCCTGTACTGTGACTTCACTGTGTGCATTACTGCTGTACTGTGACATCGGTGTGTACAGGGTTGGATTAAGGATAGCCAGGGCCCTGGGCTGTTCAGACACTGTGGGCCCCCCGGTCATGTGACGAGAACATGTGACGGGGTCATCATATACCTGAACAGATTATTCCAGAAAAATAGTTGCTGTGTGAAACTATAACCTGTCAAACATCCATTGATCTAGTCAATTTACCATTCAGTTAGGAAGAAAACAAAAAAAAACAAAAAAAAACAACACAATACTATCACCATAAGTGCTTGTATTCACAGGAGATCTGTACTTAGTATGCAGTGTCTGTGTAGAGGTAATACAGTGATCACCGGTGACATTATACACAGGAGCTCTGTATATAGTATACAGTGTATAGTGTCAGTGTATAGGTAGCACACTTACTCACCAGTGATGTCTCTAGGTGAAGTCCTTCATCTTTCATCCAGCACAGACCGCCATAACTTCATCCAGCCAGGACTCGTCTCTGCAGGAAATAACACAGTTATCTCGAGCTCCACTTGCAGAACACATTACTTAATTTTTCCCAACTTCTACATTTCACCACATGAAGAAAAGGAGGCAACATAGTGTCACTCTACACAGTAATAGGCCCGCCCCCCATTTAAAACATTGTCCTCAAAAAATAAAATAAATACATCACTGCAGTAATAATATCCCTTAATTAGCCCCTATGGTAATAATAATATCCCCCATCCTGGCCCCGTGTATCTCATTCCTGCCGTCAGCCATATGTCCTCCCACCCTGCCCTCATGAGTATCCAATCCTGCCCCATATGATCCTCCCCATCCTGCCCCATCAGTCTCCATCATACCCATCCTGCCCCCATGATCCTGCACGATCTGTGTCCAATCCTGCCCCATGTCTTTCATTCTGCCCCGTGTCTCCAATCATGCCCCAGATCTACGTTCTGCCCATGTCTCCAATCCTGCCCCATCTGTCTCCATTCCTGCCCCCAGTGTGTCTAGCATCTCTGCCCCCAGTGTCCAGCATCTCTGCCCCCAGTGTCCAGCATCTCTGCCCCATTGTCCAGCATCTCTGCCCCCAGTGTCCAGCATCTCTGCCCCAGTGTCCAGCGTCTCTGCCCCCAGTGTCCAGCATCTCTGCCCCCAGTGTCCAGCATCTCTGCCTCCAGTGTCCAGCATCTCTGCTCCCAGTGTCCAGCATCTCTGCCCCCAGGGTCCAGCATCTCTGCCCCCAATGTGTCCAGCATCCTGACCCAAGTGTGTCCAACATTCTGACCCAGTGTGTCCAGCATATTGCCCCCAGTGTGTCCAGCAATCTGCCCCAGTATCTCCAGCATATTGCCCCCAGTGTGTCCAGCATTCTGCCCCAGTGTGTCCAGCATATTGCCCCCAGTGTGTCCAGCATTCTGCCCCCAGTGTGTCCAGCATTCTGCCCCTAGTGTGTCCAGCATATTGCCCCCAGTGTCTCCAGCATATTGCCCCCAGTGTCTCCAGAATTCTGCCCCAGTGTGTCCAGCATTCTGCCCCCAGTGTGTCCAGCATTCTGCCCCTAGTGTGTCCAGCATATTGCCCCAAGTGTCTCCAGCATATTGTCCCCAGTGTGTCCAGCATATTGCCCCCAGTGTTTCCAGCATATTACCCCCAGTGTGTCCAGCATATTGCCCCCAATGTCTCCAGCATTCTGGCCCGGGCCTCCTGGATTGCCGTTCGCAATAAAAAAAAACGAGTTCTCCTCACCTGTCCGCGCTCCAGCAGCGAAGCTCCCTTCTCGCAGCTGAAGCGCGCACTCGCCGGCGACTGACAATGACATCTCTGCCCCCATTGTCCAGCATCTCTGCCCCCAGTGTCCAGCATCTCTGCCCCAGTGTCCAGCATCTCTGCCCCAGTGTCCAGCATCTCTGTCCCCAGTGTCCAGCATCTCTGCCTTCAGTGCCTAGCATCTCTGCCCCCAGTGTCCAGCATCTCTGCCCCCAGTGTCCAGCATCTCTGCCCCCAGTGTCCAGCATCTCTGCCCCCAATGTGTCTAGCATCCTGACCCCAGTGTGTCCAGCATTCTGACCCAGTGTGTCCAGCATATTGTCCCCAATGTGTCCAGCAATCTGCCCCAGTGTCTCCAGCATATTGCCCCCAGTGTGTCCAGCAATCTGCCCCAGTGTCTCCAGCATATTGCCCCCAGTGTGTCCAGCATTCTGCCCCAGTGTGTCCAGCATATTGCCCCCAGTGTATCCAGCATATTGTCCCCAGTGTGTCCAGCAATCTGCCCCAGTGTCTCCAGCATATTGCCCACACCACTGGGCCCTGGGCTAACGCCCAGTTTGACCTCATTATAATCCGCCCCAGGCTGTGTGCATTATCCCTGTACTGTGACATCACTGTGTGCATTCCGCTGTACTGTGACATCACTGTGTGCATTACCACTTGACATTGGTATTGTCGACCACCGTGAATAAGTGCCTCCAAATGGGGTCTCCGACCCCTCTTCTTCCCAACCCCAAATAACGACATGAGTCTTAAGTTGGATATAATTGGCCACAGCGGCCTTTATTATAAACAAACAAAACATATAACCGTAACATGAGCTGGGAAGGGGTCCTTGAAGCTAAAAATCTGGTGTTAACCATAGTATAAACAAGTGGACAGGAAAACCAACCGTAGATTACTCTAAGCCGTTACCCCACAGGCTCGAGAGCACCAAAATACCCCGAAGGGTTACCATTGTCCACTTCCAACTTAGGAATCTGGCCCACCGTTACCAAGATTCCCCCAAATCACCAGACCCGCAACCAAAACTTATACCAACTGGAGAATCCGTATCCCGACGGATCCCCCAGGCCAATTTAGCACCAACTCCAAGGACACCTCCCCCGCCTACAGCCACTATGACCCGAAAACATTGTACCAACCAAGTATTACCAATCACCACAACATATAGGGTGGGTGGGCGGGACTGCTCACAAGTCCTCTGAGCGGGAAGTGACCAGCTCCGTACTCCCACCGACCTATCCTCTGTACCACCGCAGGAGCCAAACCATTCAGCGCTGCCTCCGTAGCAGCCCCAATCCGAAAAGATTGAGAGGCAAACCTGGAAGAATCCACACCGATGGCCTCGAAAGACTGCCGAAAAACCGCTACAAACTGGTATTTAGAAAGAAAAGACCCATCCTCGTGACGCAACAAAGGCACAAAGGCCCATCACCACGCGGTTGAAGCCCATCAAAATTCTGCCAACAATGGACCGGACACATAACGGAACCCGGAACGGCACCCAAAACCACCTTTTTACCCCGTCCCGCCTGATCCGTCTTAGACTTCCAAATCCAAAATTGCAGCGACCCCCCGGTAACAAAAACGTCCCCAGCCCAAAGTCCCCCTTGACGAACAGTAGTAGGAGACACCAGCTCCCCAATCCTCAAAGCTCCAAAAAATGCAAACGAAAAGGCTAGGCATAATAGTGCGGCCTCGAAACTGGAAACGCATATATCACCCAGCCGTACCCTCAACTGCTCCAACATCTCAAAAGACACTGGGCGCCTGCGATCGCCTCGGCTACCTGCTCTTCTCAACCCCTTCGCAGCTTGCTTTACCAAAAATGACTTTGTCAAATCCTGTAGACCCTCGGAGCCTGAAACCAAAAGCCAAAGCCGCTATTGTCCTGCCGACCTTCGCTGCCGACCATCCCTGATCCGCCCCATGTCTCAACCATAACAACAATGCCCCAACTTGATCCCTACCCTTATCCGCAACTTCACATGACGCCAACCAACTCTCCCAAGTGCTCCATACTGAACGATAAACCGCCCACGTACTAGGAGCCAAGGACGCTTGAATTAAAGGTTCTGCAGTCCGGACACCACGCTCCAAAGCTACACCGGGCATTCCAGCCCCGTCTCCTCGGCATCCGGAGCCAGCGACAAAAAACGCTCCCACTGGAAACGAGACAAAGAGTCGGCAATGCAATTATTAACACCGGGCACATGTGATGCTGTAAAATAAGCATTCAAGGATAAACAAGACAAAACCAACTGCCGAAGAACTCTGATCACAGGGGGCGAAGCTGTTGTCAAACTGTTAATGGCACACACAACCGCCATATTATCACAATTAAAACAAACCCTTTTATTTCGAAAATCGTCGCCCCATAGATGCACCGCCACCAAAATCGGAAAAATCTCCAACAAAGTAATGTTCCGTACCAACCCTGTTTCAAACCAGTCTTCCGGCCATCGAGCAGCACACCAACGGCCCTCAAAAAAGGCCCCAAAGCCAATACCGCCTGATGCGTCGGTAAATAAATCCAAGTCAGCGTTACCCACTGCTTCATCCATCAACAATGAACGCCCGTTGTTACAGGACAAAAAACGGTCACAAACCTCCAAGCCGTGTGTTCAGCCGACAAACGAACAAAATGATGTGGGGCGGTAATCCCGGCCGTAGCGCTAACCAATCTGCATGAAAAAACCCTCCCCATTGGGATAATTCTGCATGCAAAATTCAATTTTCCCAGGAGCGACTGCACTTCGCGCAGCGGCAATTTCTTCAAACGTCTAACGCAGGCCACCTCATTTCTCAAGCCCAGCACCTTGTCAACCGGCAACCTAAATTCCCACTTCACTGAATCGATGACAATGCCCAAGAAGGACAGATTTGTGCACGGACCCTCAGTCTTGCCTGGTGCCAGGGGGACCCCAAAACGCTCAGCGACCCAAACAACCGTCCTCAACAGGACCTCGCAACATTGAGACTGATCAGGACCTATGCACATGAAGTCATCCAGATAATGAATCACTGAGTCCAAACCGGACACATCCCGAACCGCCCATTCCAAAAAGGAACTAAAGGCCTCAAAATAAGCACACAACAGTGAACAGCCCATCGGCAAACATCGGTCAACATAAAACCCGCCGTCCCAATAACAGCCTAACAACCTCACGCTATCGGGGTGAACCGGCAATAAGCGAAAGGCCGACTAAATATCGGTCTTAGCCAACAATGCCCTTACCACAACTGTGCACCCACTTGGCTGCCTCATCAAATGACGTATAAACCACCGAACAAAGCTCTGGATCAATCCCATCATTCACGGACCTCCCTTTTGGGTAAGACAGATGCTGAATGAGCCGAAATTTATTAGGCTCCTTCTTGGGGACCACGCCCAAAGGCGACACAACCAAGTCATCCAAAGGAGGTATGGGAAAAGGTCCAGACATCCTACCTAAAGCAACCTCTTTGCTTAACTTTTCTGACACGACCGATGAATGCAACTCAGCCGATCTAATGGTTCTTAAAACTCGGTGGTACCACAAAAGCCAGAGCAGGTATGCAAAAACCAACTCTAAAACCGGCCCAGAGCAACTCCGCCCTCTCCCTGCCGGGGAGCCTATTTAGATAGGGGGCCATCGCATCCAACCTCACCGGCGTCACTCCCTTTTGAATTACTTTCTGGCTTCCCTTTTTTCTTAAAACATCTGGAAGCTCCATGGGAAGCACCATTGCAGTGCGAGCACAAATGCTTGAACTTACAAGTTGCTCCGAACTTACACTGGCCCTCATTGAACTGCCAGCACACACCGTGCTGCTGACCGCCGGATTGTCCCGATTGACCCCCGGTTCCTGAAGAGCTACCTTGCGAAGCGCTTTGGCCGGAAGTTCTGGCCTTGCTTTGAAAGGAGTGACCAAACTTCGTTGGTGCCATCACGCGCAACCACAAACCAATGTCCTTCTGATCCCACCAGATCGCAGGACAAACCGCCTTCCGCTGCCGAAACTGCTTGTCGTACCGTAAGCATGCTTGACCTCCATAGGCCCTATGCGCCTCACCTATAGAATCCATGTAGCAAAACAAAGCAGAGCAATTCCCAGGAGCCTTCTCGCCAATAACGCTCGCCAAAATCGCGAATGCCTGAAGCCAATTCACAAAAGTCTGAGGAATAAGGCACCATCGACATTTTTCCTCATCCTCCTTCTTACTATCCTCCTTCTTACTCTTATCAAGGTTAAATTTTTCCAGCGGCAAAAGCGAAAATATCTCCACGTACTCATCTTTCCAAATCTTTTCACGCACTTCCTTCTTCAAATGCGCCCCTAACGGCCCCTCAAAACAAACATATACCTCACCACGCGCCTTATCATCCAGCCGAATGCCCCCTTCTTTCTCTTTTTCTGTCTGCACGGATACCGAAACCGGTTCAGCCGACCTGCCCCGCTCCGTAGAACCGCTGCCGGACAACTCCAACCCCACATCGGACGATCCGACCCAGGCTGACAACAGGGACGGCCCTGGCCTGCCACTGCCCAACCGTGACAACAGCTCTCATACACCCGACAACAACTCCCCCACCCTGTCATGATCCCAATGGCAGGGGATCACAAAAGGACAAGCACAAAAACAAAACAAGCTCTAGGGTGATGGAACCTGAGCTGACCGCGATCCTGAACCTAAACACACAACTAGCAGTAGCCGGGGAACGTGCCTACGATGATTCCTAGACGTCTCGCGCCAGCCGAAGGATTAACTTCCCCTATAAGAAGAAACACAGACCTCACTTGCCTCCAGAGAAACACCCCACAGAAATAGCAGCCCCCCACATGTAATAACGGTGAAATGAGAGGAAAGCACATACGTAGTTATGAAAATAGAATCAGCAAAAATGAGGCCCGCTAAAGCTAGATAGCAGAGGATACAAAAGTGAACTGCGCGGTCAGCGAAAAACCCTTCAAAAAACCATCCTGAAATTACTTGAACTCATGTGCCAACTCATGGAACATGAGGAGTAATTTCAGCCCACTAGAGCAACCAGCAGCAAGGAATCACATCTCTGCAAGCTGGACTAAGACAAAAATTAAGCAAAACGTGGAACAGGAAAATCAAAACTTAGCTTGTCCTGAAGATAACAAACGCAGGGAGCAGAGGTAAAAAGACACGCTGATTACATTGATAGCCGGCGAGGAAATGACAAAAAAGCCAGGTTAAATAGGAAACTCCCATAACCTGATGGAACAGGTGGACACCAGAGACCGCAGAGAACACAAGTCACCCAGTACCATCAGTAACCACCAGAGGGAGCCCAAAAACAGAACTCACAACACCACCCCCTCACAACTCCCACCTGCATACTGACTCCATCACCCCGCTCTACATACCCCCCAACCCCAACTAAAGAAATCGAAGTAGGCGTCGAAAACTTCGGGGACAAAGGATACATAGATGGGTTCTCACCAGGCTGCAGGGGAGCTGTGATCCCCCAGCCGCAGATGCTGTCGCCATCCAGCCGTCTCTCGATCCCGAAGCCATCCTTGGGCCCTCCGGGACGTTAACTTCACTCCTCAATGCAGCTCCAGCTGACCAGACCCCTGCAGAGGGGACCGTGATGACCCCATCAGCCGAGGGGGCAGCCTGGTGTCCTGTAGCCCCAGACCCAGACCCGCCGTCCGAAACATTGCCGTCTGTCCCCGCCACACGAAAGGATGCAGGCCTGGTCGCAGGTGTGGGAAGGGAATGGTGCTCCCTGGCCGTGTCCAGCAGCCCCGCTGGATCTGCGGCGCTGCCCGCCACTGCCGCTGGAATGCTCCCCCGCCGTCTCATGCTGCCGCAGGAAGCAGGCCGCCTGGCCTGGTCATCACCGCGATGTCCCACCGCGACGTCACTCCAGCCGTTGGTGGCTTTGGCGCGCGTAGGCCCCGCCCCTGAAGTGATGGGGGAGAAGGCCCAACTGCCGCTTATGAGCAGGCGCGCGGCATGGAGGGTCCCCGGAGGGGCTGCTGCGCTGCCACTGGGATGCCGGGATGAGATTGGGGGATAGGCGCTCCGGGGGCCGCACTCGCCTGGACCACCGCTCACCGGGCCCAGCCGCCTGGGGATCCGCAGCGCTGCCGCTGCCGCCACTGCCGACAATGCTGGGCACCTGAGCCTCCAACCAGCCGGGAGGCTGTGACGCCACCGCCTGCAGCTGTGCCAGCACGTGGTCTATGGAGGCCATCAGGTAAGCGCTGGTGTCCAGCTCACAAGTCCTCTGAGCGAGAAGTGACCAGCTCCTCCCCCTCACTCACCCCATAACCCTCTCCGGCCAAAAATAGCCCTCCCCTTGGAGCGAACCCATCGCCCCCTTATTCCTGTTCCAAACCCCCCTGTCATGGCGGCTTCTACGTACGCCACCCGGGTGAACGGGGTGGGGCGGCTCGCTCCAGCCTGGTCTGTACTGTGACAATATTGTGTGTACTATCCCTGTACTGTGACACCACTGTGTGTATTATCCCTGTATTGTGACATAACAGTGTGCATTACCGCTGTACTGTGACATCACTGTGTGCATTATCCCTGTACTGTGACAATATTGTGTGTATTATCCCTGTACTGTGACACCACTGTGTGTATTATCCCTGTGCCTTGACATCCCTGTGTGTATTATCCCTGTACTGTGACATCACTGTGTGTATTATCCCTGTACTGTGACATCACTGTGTGTATTATCCCTGTACTGTGACATCACTGTGTTTATAATCCTCGACCTGACACCACTATTTGTATTATCTTTTAGTTGTGACAACATTGTGTGACGTTTGCCCAATCTGTGACATCATTCTGTGGCCTATCCCTGCACAATGATAACACTCTGTGCCGTTTCCATATGCTTTGAGATCACTGTGCCATGTCATTGTGCTTCATATTTATCAACTTGTGCATTACAGAAGACAGACAGCACCAGAGAGATATCAATATGACCCCAAACCTTGCTATGGGGTATAGTTATTTGTTATATCACTGACTACATACTGTATCTACTCAATCAAAGTGTTTGCCACATCCCATTCAAACACAAGAGCTTCCGAAGCAATCAACTGATCGTCATGGGTTCTGCTTCTGAGAGTTTATCAGTTACTCCCTATAGTGGCCACTACAGAGGAAATGTAGGATTGCATGTAGACTTTTAGGCTATGTGCACACGTTCAGGTTTTTTCTTTTTTTTTTTCACGTTTTTTCGCGCTAAAAACGCTATAAAAACTCATTAAAAACGCATACATTATGCATTCTATCATTTAGAATGCATTCTGCATGTTTTGTGCACATGGATGCGTTTTTTTTCCGTGAAAAAAACGCATCGCGGTAAAAAAATGAGCATGTTCATTATTTTTGCGGATTTTCTGCGTTTTTCCCGCAATTCTATGCATTTGGGAAAAACGCACAAAAAACGCACCAAAAACGCATCAAAAACGCGGTACAATCGCGGTAAAAACGCATGCGGATTTCTGGCAGAAATGTCCAGTTTTTGTCAGGAAAATTTCTGCAAGAAATCCTGACGTGTGCACATACCCTTAAATCAATGATTGGCTATATTAAACATGGATGGACAAAATCTGCCAAAGAGCGAGAGAGCTGCTGCCTGTTAGAATGGATCCCAAAAATATGAGGTGAGTCCCCTTTATCAAATTCTCAATGTTTCCTCAAAAACGTATTTTCATACTTTTGTAGAGACAGTGCAATAGTGGTTTGTGTTCGGACCCCTACCGTGAGCGATTTGCTGATATCTCAGTCTCAAAAGTTTTATGTGGTTCTATCTGGACCTGGTCTGCATATCTCATACTTCAAGTCCTGAAGATTCCCAGCTGGCTCCTCCAGCCTCTGCTCCTGTCCAACCATGCGTTGCAATGAAAACACAAGGAGGAGGACAGAGTATTTGTGGAGGGGATCTTCAAACACTGGCCTGCTAATTAAAGGCCCCCAGAGCATGTTATCGGATCTGGAACAAGGAAGGCCGATCTTCAGGGGGATCTGGGTGTGTTTGTTTGGTTTTAATTTAAATTCCATTTGAAGGGATATGTTCATGTAGGGAGTAGAGCATCCAAGCTGTGGTCTACTACCACCTCCATCATTCTAAACGAAACTGCACAGCACATTGAGATAACAATTTCTATTAGCTGGGAACTCAAAAGGTATTAAACATGTATAGTATCTACTTTAGGTTTCAGACAACCCAGTATTCAAGATCACTGCAATCTAAGGTTAAGTTAGTCTAGGTTGACTTAGAGTTCCCCCAAAGACAGGATTTTTCCACTCCCTCTATGAACTATGTGAGGACAAAAGAGTAAGTTCTCACTATTTCTGCAGCACACCCGCAGGTTAAAAATAGTACTACATGCTTCTTATTGAAATCAATGGAGCACTGGGTCCTCCAAAGAGAGAGTTCCTCTTAGTAGCAACTCTAGTTAAAACACGAGGGTACTAAACAGAGAATCTGTGAAGTGTTAGGGCAAATTATGAAATATTGTACCTCCTATTCAAATTACTTAAACTTATTGTGTTTGTGAATATCTTTAAAAATGTGCTGTCCCACTGTTTATATCTCTGCTAATCATCAACAAAATATATGGGGACAGATAAGCAAGCATTCACTTTTTTTTGCAGCAGTCCTGCAGGAGAAACAAAATATTACAATTCTCATTTAAATCAAACTATTATTGGGACCTCCAAAGAGAGAGCTGCTCTTTGTGGCAAATTTGGCAAAAAGATTACAGAGAACCCCTCTCTGATATTTCAGAAATCCAAGCTGTTCTGTGTTGGGAGGAAGTATAAAATATTGTACAAACCAGTTAACTTCTTAAACCCTATTTTGTTACTGGATCTCCTCAAAGGCTGATCATTTGCGATGTGGGGATAGGTAAGCTAGGGATTACTTTTTTTGAAGCTCCCCCACAGGAAAACAAAGGTATTACACAATTCTCATTTAAATCAATGAAGTGTCAATTGCCTCAAAAGTAGCACTTTGAAGCAATTCTGCTTAAAAGATGAAAATACCAAACCAAGAACCCCTCTCTAATATCTCAGAAACACAAGTTATGAAGTGTAGGGTCAAATTATAAAATATTAGACCCCAATTTTACTTATTAAAGGTGTTTCAACCCCTTTTTTAAGAGCATATTCTCGAACATAGGCTGATCTCACTGATCAAGCCTCTGCTGATTATTTGAAAACTATGTGAAGACAGGAAAGCAAGTAATCATTTTTCCTGCAGCACCCCAACGGGAAAAACAAAGTATTACACTGTTCTTAATGGAATGTCAGGTCCTCCAGGGCAAAAAAGTGTGTCTTTTGTAGAAACTCTGACAAATCAATGAGTGTGCTGAACAGAAGATATTCCTCTTTTATCCAAGAATTATTAAATTAATTTTGAATTTTTTTAAATCAAACTTGAATATTCCAAACACCATCATAAGTAACACAAGTCATACTCCCAGAATCCTTCTTCGCTGTCATTCCTTTGTTATCAAATTGAGAAGCACAAGCCCCAGGAGTAAGATGGGGAAGACAAAGGAGAAGAGGTTTTTCCATGCTCATTCATATGAAGACAATTTCATAGTCACTGGAGTGAAGAGGCGTCGACTCAGATGGGAGGTCTTATTAGGGGTCTTGCTTTCTTTTTATGGTTGGTGGTATCTACTTATATCCCAGCAGGACTAAAGCTTCATTAAGAGTCTGTGATGTCTTTGTTGGCCTGGAATTTATAAGATGGAGATAGCTTAGATTCAGTTATTTAGTTTTTCTCCAAAGCTTCATCTCCAATGGTACTATCACCGTTGCGATGTTATGTCATACAGAAATTCTTCCATCAGGCTACTAGATAGTAATGTTTAATCCATCACCCCAATAACACTGGCTTTACACCAGTCCTGCAGCCACATGGCATTGAGCATGGTGTTCATTGTTGCTACTGTTCGACTAATAAAAGATCTCAATTTTTTGCCTATCTATTTATCTATCTATCCAGTGGTTCTTCATGATGGTTTTTGTTTATTCCCGTCCTGGTCATTTAGTAACCATATTAACAAATAACTTATCCACGACACAAAGGCTTTCTCTCACCGTGAAGATAAACGTTTACAGGCCTTTCGAGCCTGAATGGGTTAATCTTCCAATGTAATTTGCTGAAGACCCCATCTACCAGCAGTTAAAGGTTGATTTATTTAAGCAACATTGTGATTCCTCAGTGCCAGAGGTGCTTCTTTTTCTTGAAGGGGCTCTTAACTAGTTTAAATAGAAGGTGTTTTGTATGGGAAAGGCCAGCATCCTGCTGGGACTTTGTCTGAGGTCAATGGAGAAGCAACATCAGCTGTATGGAGTAAAAGTGGAGCTGCCCTGACAACCACTGGGACCATCATTCACTCTACCACTAGAAATGGGGACAAGAAAGAGGAAGAGAAAAAAGATGCTTGCACTCCTCCCAAGACTTTTGACGGGTAAATTACTGAAGATTTGCCTGTCCAACTCCTCAGAGATAAACCAACAGATCAAAAAACAAGAACATTAGATCATGAACCTAGATAGCATCATAATCAAAGACCAATACCCCATCTCTAGCCAGTGTCTTATCTACGGTATCTGTCATTTATGAAATAATTATTTCCAAGAAAATTCATAGAATTATGGAAACCACAGGATTAGTATCCAAGCTAATGATATGCAAATTATGAAACAATGGAAACAACATTTTCAAAATATCTCAGTTTATTCTGTAGCATTTATGAACACCACAAGCAGAAATCTACGCACTTATAAGCGGTGGCTGCTTTCAGTGAGGTTATTACTACATCTGGGCAATAAAAATGAAAAAAGCATATACAGAATGGGAGGAATAGGGCTAAGTAACAGCACATGTGAAAAAGACTTGGGTATACTAATAGATCATAAACTGAACAAGTCAACAGTGTGATGCAGCAGCAAAAAAGGCAAAAACAATTCTGGGATGTATTAACAGAAGCATACAGTCCACAGTGAAGTTATTATGGCCCTCTACTCCTCATTGATCAGACCTCCCCTGGGATACTGTGTCCAGTTTTGGGCACCACATTTTAAAAAAGACATCAACAAACTCAAGCAAGTTCAAAGAAAAGCGACCAGAATGGTGACCTGTGTGCAAACCATGTCCTATGAGGAACAGTTACAGGATTTGGGAATGCTTAGCTTGCAAAAAAGAAGACAGAGACTTAATAGCTGTCTACAAATATCTCAAGGGCTGTCACATTTTAGAAGGATCATCCTTATTCTCATTTGTGCAAGGGAAGACTAGAAGCAATGGGATGAAACTGATTGGGAGGAGACACAGATTACAGTAGATATTAGAAAAAAACTTTTTGACAGTTAGGGTGATTAATGAGTGGAACAGGCTGCCAGGAGAGGTGGTGAGTTCTCCTTCCATGGAAGTCTTCAAACAGAGGCTGGACAGACATCTGTCTGGGATGATTTAGTGAATCCTGCTTTGAGCAGGAGGTTGGACCAGATGACCCAGGAGGTCCCTTCCAACTCTACCATTCTAGAATTATACGATTCTATGATAATGGTCATGTCAGGAAGGTTCTGAACATGGGCAAATCATCAAGATCCACTGCTGCCAGTTCCTGTGCAATTACTAACCAAGAACGTCCCATATGTGCTCAACGGAGACAAATCCTGAGACGCTGTAGACCACTTTAGCAAGTTTAGGTCCCACAGGCTGCTCACAGTAGCACAAGCAACATGCAAACTGGCACTGTCGTGTTGAAAAATGACTTGTGGGAAGGCTTCTAATCGTACTACTGGTTCTACTACCAAATCAATATAACACTGAGCTGTTAGTGCACCTGGCTAAAGGGTTCCAACTAACGTAAATTATGCCACCTCACAACATAATTCCTGATCTGGTGTGACGTTCCCATGTAAAGGCCTCTTTAGCGCATTGGCCACTTAGTCTCCAGATTGAGACGAGAGGATGAAATGGAAGTCTATCTTCTTCATCAGGAAGGCCCAATTTTGTCTTGGAAGCAATGATAACCAAAGTGGTTTAGAGACCACGTGGACAAAGCCATTAAAAGACCTTCATAAAGGAACATCACACAGGTCTTACACATAGGATTATGGTGTGGGGTGATATAATGTACAATGGCTGATCCCCATTAGTTTTCATTCCACACGGCATTACACTGATTTGGTGGTGACTTGGTAATGGAACCGTATGTGCAGACATTTCTCTGGAGCATCCCAGGATCTCTTTTTCAACACAACAAAGCCTGGCGGAATGTTGGTTGTCCTAATATGAGCATCCTGCATGGCCTAAATGTGTTACCATGATCTTGAGTATCTGTGGACTTGGACTGAATGTATCTCTTGGAAAACTGCATAAATTCAGTTTCCTAGTATGATGCTATTAGAGAAAAATCTGTACATTAAGACCCAAATTTGTTCCTGTATTTGAAATTGTGACTTCTCTATAATCTACAGGACAATGTCTCTGGTCTGGTGACGTAGTGTTACGTCTCCCCATCTCCTGCCGCCATCCTTCTGAGCAAGACTGGAAGAATGCTGGTACAGTTCTCCCTGCAGACAATGCTACTCCTCGCTGGGTGCTTTTCACATTTTCTCTCTCTCACTTAAATGTCCCTTTTTGTTTGCAGTCGCTGGACCAGAAAATGTCTGACATCTGCTTACTATGAAGCTGGGTTCTGCCTGTCAAAGACACATTTATGAATCCACAATGTCCCACTGAGGGTGTCCAGCAGGAATCTAGCAGCCCAGATGAAGTGCTCTGCAGGAAGAACCCCAGGACAAGGCGGCTTTTGCCAGAATCCTAACATTCCGGAGGAAGGAACATAACTGTGGCCATTTTTAAAAGGACAGCATGACACTATAGTAAAAACAAAACAAAAAAGGGAGGCGAATACAAATGGTAGAAACACAGGGAGAAAACAATAGGACAATCTTCTTTAAATCCATAAATCTCACAAGTCATATTATTAGAGGAGGATGAAGTTCAAGTAATTTATAAGTGATCAGAAAAGGATTATCCACTATTGGCTAAAAAACAGCACCAATTTTGCTTATGGCCATATGTGCTATTGCAGCTCATGTAAACACTGTAATATTACATATAGCTCATGGGCAAGCGATTAGTTAAATTACCTGTCACTTTCTATAAATATCTAATTACTTTATGTGATGTAAATGCTGCTGTTCCCCGGACTCCGCCGATGTTTTTGTTTTGTTCCTGCGCCTCTCCGTTCCCAAGTTATGGCCTACTTTTACGTGTATATAAATCTAATCTATTTAGCCAACGAGGTGTGTTCCTGAGAGACTGACCACAGAGAATAGTTAGTGACCAAACCCACTTGATAGATTTACCTGCATAAGAAGGAGCAACATCTCAGGAACAGAGAGGCGCAGAAACAAAGGAAATGCGCCGTTGGATTCAGGAGAACAGTGGCATTTACACTAGGTAAAAAATATATATATTTATGGTTTGTCTGGTGTTGTTTTATCAATTTTGACAGTAATTCACAAATTCAACATTTTCTCATTGGTGCCACAAATGTAACTTTATTGGGGGCTTATAAAAAAAATTGTATATACAAAGAAAAATACATCTTTATTCTAATTGAAAGTGCAAAATTAAGGTACTCATAAGGAATAGAGAAAACTTGCCAGCCTTGGTGGGACCGGCCAACCATCTAATGTGTATGATGGCCTCCTGACTCTCCTTTAATAGGTAAATGAAGGATTGGGTGCATGGAATTTGAACACCCAATTATTTTGAGGCATCTGTCAGGGTATATGCACACGTCAGGATTTCTTGCAGAAACTTTCCTGACAAAAACCGGACATTTCTGCCAGAAATCCACATGTGTTTTTACAGCGATTTTACCGCGTTTTTGATGCGCTTTTGACGCATGTTTTTTTTTCGCGTTTTTGACGTGTTTTTTGTGCGTTTTTTTTCCCAAATGCATAGAATTGCGGGAAAAACGCAGAAAATCCGCAAAAATAATGAACTTGCTCATTTTTTTACCACGATGCGTTTTTTCGCGGAAAAAAAACGCATCCATGTGCACAAAACATGCAGAATGCATTCTAAATAATAGAATGCATAACGTATGCGTTTTTAATGACTTTTAGCGTGAAAAAACGCAAAAAAAACGTGAACGTGTGCACATAGCCTAAGTGGTTTACTCTTCTCTTATCCTAGCCAAAACTGAGTGTACCTGTCAATACAAAGGTTAGCCAATAGAATTTGATGTGTGGGCACTTTTTCTAACCAGAGATTGTGTTGGGTGAAGCTGGCCAGACATAAAAGATTTTATCTAACTGTCCAACCAGCAATCCCATTGTCTTTGCTAGATGTTTCACTAAAAAAAAAAGCTCAAACCAAATGCTGATAATCCACTAATGTAACATGGTTGAATGCCTTTGTCTTCTTCATGTTTTGCTGAGATGGTGGGGGCCGGCACTTTGAGTGGACATGTCAACAGGCCTCTTATAAAGAACCCTCATGCTCTTGGGGAACAAGGTGTTGAAGCATGTAAAGAGGAATGGATGAATACAAAGATATCATTCTTCATAAAAGTTTACCCCACCCCTTGCCACATGAATAACCACCCATGAGGTAAGGTAGCAGATCAAAGACCAGGAGTCACAGATTAATACCTCTCCAGGGCTAATTCTTTTCATTAGATCTTAAATGTCAGTGCAGGGGAAAGCCCTCCACCCCTCTGCATTCATAAACACATCGCCTGATAAGAGGCAGTGTAAAGAGTAGAGTTCACTCTTTCATGGAGAAGTAAAGTGCCACTCTTGGTAAACACACCTATCCATCGTTAGCCTTTTTTTCATGGTGACATGATAGCAAGCTGTGACTAAAGCCTTCTTCTGAAAACCGGCTGAGTTAAAAACCTACCTGTCAAAATAACAGAGAAAAAATGCTGGTTAAGAGAATAAAACTAGAACACAACTTTCAATTCATGAGCACCAAGTTTCCAAGACCCTCTTGAATTTTCTTCAACCAATTGGAGAACTTATTCATAAGGATCTCCTAAACCCTTGGCTATCTTCAGAAAATCCATGACCAGAACATGCAACTAGTCCCACAATGTGTTATTATCTAGGTCAGTGTTCCCCAACTCCGGTCCTCAAGAGCCCCCAACAGGTCATGTTTTCAAGATTTCCTTAGTATTGCACAGGTGATGGAATTATTGCCTGTGCAGGTGATGCAATTATCACCTGAGAAATACTAAGGAAATCCTGAAAACATGACCTGTTGGTGGCTCTTGAGGACCGGAGTTGAGGATCACTGATTTAGGTCATATCCATTGTGCCATCTCTCCCAGAATATACATGAAACTCCTAAAAAGAAGAAAGACCTCCCACACTCACGGAAGAGTTGGTAAATCTATTTGAGCCACTAAAACTTCCCGAAACCACCCAGAAAGCAAGTCTTCTAGCTTCTTGTGATGAACACCAGGATTCTCCTTAATTCCGGGGTGGCCTGAAAAGGGGCTTGCCAAATGTTTTAACAAATTTCCTCTTGGTTGTGCATCTTTCAAAGTTGGCTAATATGGCCATATCTAGAATTCTGCAAATCTCCCATTAACAATGAGCAGTGTATTGTGAGAGCTGACATGGAACATAATGTCATATGTTTAACAAAGGGGTGGAGCTAAATTGTTGTAAATTTCCAAGCAAAACAGCAGAATTTTGGAATGCAGATGTTAACTACAGATGAAAAAAATGGCTTGAAATAACCCCAAAACAGCAAAAACATTCCAATTATTTGTATTATTTTATTGCTCTTGTGTAAAGTTCCTTTTTTATTTCAATGAGAATGCTATGATAAGGGGTCCAACCTTTCGGACCACAACCAATGTTGAGAACCAATGGATATGAAAACAGGGCATCGAAAGACATGTTTTTTTTTTGTTGTTTTTTAAAAAAACTGGAATAATTTTTTTCCATTACTTTTTTTTTATTGATTGTAGTTGTATGGCCTGGTATTCCTGGAAAGTTTAGAAACATTAGATTATCATGCCAATCAGATCATGGACCATATCAGATGATGCCTAAAACAAATTGCTGATTACCTACCATTTATTGGATCCAATTATCAATATTGCCGAACTAGTGGACAAATATAAAAAAAAGAGAAAAAATTACTAAAATTAGAAAAAAAGTCAGGAATTTTATCTTGGCTTAAAGTCTTCTGACTTTTTCTGGCAGAAACCGATGATCAAACTTCTACATTTTGAAAAATTACCAATATTTTTACCAAAACTAAACAATTCAGCCCCCCAAAAAATGATCTGGAATTTTGTTTAATCTACAGTAATCCAAAAAGATTCATGGTCAGAAACCTGTGGCTCATTGACACGTCTGCATTAATCTGTCCGTAATCTACAAAGCATTCAGTGCTGTCAGGACACCATATTTCCTCCGTCATCTCTAAGTGACCTCCAAAACATCTGTTCTACACCTGATGGCTTTCTGGTTTCATCGCTGTTCACCTCTTCACACCCAAATGTTTAGAATTTCTTTTGTTCAGTTGTTTGTTATTTTATATCACTCTCTTCTTTATAATGTCTTGTGTTTTTTATTATTATTATTATTATTATTATTATTATTATTATTATTATTATTCTAACTCATTTTGTTTTTTCCTTTACTATTATTGAATGTTATTTATTTCATTATCAGCATTACTTTTTTCTTGATTATTTCTTTAATAATATGTTCTTACTTTCTTTTTTTCTTTTTCTTTTTAATATTCTTACCTTTTTTTTTTTTTTCATTTAACGGGATTAAATATTATTAATTTCATTATTGTAGTTCTTTTTTTCTTTATTGTTTATTTTGTAATATTTTCTTATTTTTATTTTTCATTTATATACAGTATATTATTATATACAGTGGGAAAAATAAGTATTTGATACACTTCCAATTTTCCCACCTGCAAAGAATGGAGAGATCTGTAATTTTTATCGCAGGTACATTTCAATTGTGAGAGACAAAATCTAAAAATAAGTATCAGAAAATAACATTGTATGATTTTTAAATAATTAAACAGCAATTTATTGCATTAATTATTTGATCACCAACCAACCAGAAAGAATTCTGGCTCTCACAGACCTGTTAGTTTTTCTTTAAGAAGCCTCCTACTCTGCACTCATTACCTGTATTAATTGCAGCAGTTTGAACTTGTTACCTGTACAAAAGACACCTGTCCACACACTCAATCACACACCAACCTCTCCACTATGGTCAAGACCATAGAGCTGTCTAAGGACACCAAGGACAAAATTGTAGACCTGCACAAGGCTGAGATGGGCTACAGGTCAATAGACAAGCAGCTTGGTGAGAAGGCAACAACTGTTGACACAATTATTTGAAAATGGAAGAAACACATGATGACTGTCAATATTTCTTGGTCTGGGGCTCCATGCAGGATCTCGCCTCGTTGGGTAAGGATGATTCTGAGAAAGGTCAGGAATCAGCACAGAACTACACTGGGACCACAGTTTCATATATTACCGTTAGCATCACACTAAGTCATCATGGATTCAAATCCTCCAGGACATGAAAGGTCACCCTGCTCACGCCAGCACATGACCAGGCCCATTTGAAGTTCACCATTGACCATCTGGATGATTCGGGGGAGGCATGGGAGAAGGTCATGTGGTCAGATGAGACCCAAATAGAACGTTTTGGTGTCAACCCCACTCACCTTGTTTGGTGGAAGAAAAAGGATGAGTACAACCACATCTCAACCGTGATGCATGATGGGGGAAATATCATACATTGAGGGTGCTTTTCTACAAAGGGGACAGGACGACTGTACCGTATTGAAGGAGGGATGAATGAGGTCATGTATCACAAGATTTTGGCCAACAACTTCCTTCCCTCAGTAAGAGCATTGAAGATGGGTCATAGCTGGGTCTTCCAGCATGACAATGACGCAAAACACACAGGGCGACTAAGGAGTGGCTCTGTAAGGCCGGGGTCACACTTGCGAGTTGAATGCGAGAAGCTCGCGTGAGTCTCTCGCATCAAGTCCCGACACTGCCACCACACTCGGGACCGGAGTGTATGGCTGCATGTTTTTCTATGCAGCTGAATGCTCCATTCCCAAGTGACGGGACTTGATGCTAGAGACTCACGCGAGTTTCTCACATTCAACTCGCAAGTGTGACCCCGGCCTAAGAAGCATTTTAAGGTCCTGGAGTGTACTAGCCAGTCTCAAAACATAATTCCAATAGAAAATCTTTGAAGGAAGCTGAAACTCAATGTTGCCCTGTGACAGCCCCTAACACTGAAAGATCTGGAGAAGATCTGTATGGAGATGTGGGCCAAAATCCCTGCTGCAGTGTGTGCAAACTTGGTCAAGAACTACAGGAAATGTCTGACCTTTGTAATTGCAAACATATATGAGTATAAGATAATGGATGCGGCACTCACCAGTTCAGAAATCAAAAGTAGTCCTCGCTACACTCATCAGGAGGGCGTTAAACTAGAAGAAGAGGGGACGGGAAGAAAAACATTAGACTCGAACAAAGAAGACCCAGGAAAACATACTCAGAAGGGAGGTAAGAACATTTCTAAAACAATCCACAGCGAGGAGATTGGAACAAAACAAAATCCTCTAAACTGCATGCTCGCAAACGCCAGAAGCCTGACAAACAGGATGGAAGAACTAGAAGCAGAAATATCTACAGGTAACTTTGACATAGTGGGAATAACCGAGACATGGTTAGATGAAAGCTATGATTGGGCAGTTAACTTACAGGGTTACAGTCTGTTTAGAAAGGATCGTAAAAATCGGAGAGGAGGAGGGGTTTGTCTCTATGTAAAGTCTTGTCTAAAGTCCACTTTAAGGGAGGATATTAGCGAAGGGAATGAGGATGTCGAGTCCATATGGGTCGAAATTCATGGAGGGAAAAATGGTAACAAAATTCTCATTGGGGTCTGTTACAAACCCCCAAATATAACAGAAACCATGGAAAGTCTACTTCTAAAGCAGATAGATGAAGCTGCAACCCATAATGAGGTCCTGGTTATGGGGGACTTTAACTACCCGGATATTAACTGGGAAACAGAAACCTGTGAAACCCATAAAGGCAACAGGTTTCTGCTAATAACCAAGAAAAATTATCTTTCACAATTGGTGCAGAATCCAACCAGAGGAGCAGCACTTTCAGACCTAATACTATCTAATAGACCTGAGAGAATAACAAATCTGCAGGTGGTCGGGCATCTAGGAAATAGCGACCACAATATTGTACAGTTTCACCTGTCTTTCACTAGGGGGACTTGTCAGGGAGTCACAAAAACACTGAACTTTAGGAAGGCAAAGTTTGACCAGCTTAGAGATGCCCTTAATCTGGTAGACTGGGACAATATCCTCAGAAATAAGAATACAGATAATAAATGGAAAATGTTTAAGAACATCCTAAATAGGCACTGTAAGCGGTTTATACCTTGTGGGAATAAAAGGACTAGAAATAGGAAAAACCCAATGTGGCTAAACAAAGAAGTAAGACAGGCAATTAACAGTAAAAAGAAAGCATTTGCACTACTAAAGCAGGATGGCACCATTGAAGCTCTAAAAAACTATAGGGAGAAAAATACTTTATCTAAAAAACTAATTAAAGCTGCCAAAAAGGAAACAGAGAAGCACATTGCTAAGGAGAGTAAAACTAATCCCAAACTGTTCTTCAACTATATCAATAGTAAAAGAATAAAAACTGAAAATGTAGGCCCCTTAAAAAATAGTGAGGAAAGAATGGTTGTAGATGACGAGGAAAAAGCTAACATATTAAACACCTTCTTCTCCATGGTATTCACGGTGGAAAATGAAATGCTAGATGAAATCCCAAGAAACAATGAAAACCCTATATTAAGGGTCACCAATCTAAACCAAGAAGAGGTGCGAAACCGGCTAAATAAGATTAAAATCTCCGGGTCCGGATGGCATACACCCACGAGTACTAAGAGAACTAAGTAATGTAATAGATAAACCATTATTTCTTATTTTTAGGGACTCTATAGCGACGGGGTCTGTTCCGCAGGACTGGCGCATAGCAAATGTGGTGCCAATATTCAAAAAGGGCTCTAAAAGTGAACCTAGAAATTATAGGCCAGTAAGTCTAACCTCTATTGTTGGTAAAATATTTGAAGGGTTTCTGAAGGATGTTATTCTGGATTATCTCAATGAGAATAACTGTTTAACTCCATATCAGCATGGGTTTATGAGAAATCGCTCCTGTCAAACCAATCTAATCAGTTTTTACGAAGAGGTAAGCTATAGGCTGGACCACGGTGAGTCATTGGACGTGGTATATCTCGATTTTTCCAAAGCGTTTGATACCGTGCCGCACAAGAGGTTGGTACACAAAATGAAAATGCTTGGTCTGGGGGAAAATGTGTGTAAATGGGTTAGTAACTGGCTTAGTGATAGAAAGCAGAGGGTGGTTATAAATGGTATAGTCTCTAACTGGGTCGCTGTGACCAGTGGGGTACCGCAGGGGTCAGTATTGGGACCTGTTCTCTTCAACATATTCATTAATGATCTGGTAGAAGGTTTACACAGTAAAATATCGATATTTGCAGATGATACAAAACTATGTAAAGCAGTTAATACAAGAGAAGATAGTATTCTGCTACAGATGGATCTGGATAAGTTGGAAACTTGGGCTGAAAGGTGGCAGATGAGGTTTAACAATGATAAATGTAAGGTTATACACATGGGAAGAAGGAATCAATATCACCATTACACACTGAACGGGAAACCACTGGGTAAATCTGACAGGGAGAAGGACTTGGGGATCCTAGTTAATGATAAACTTACCTGGAGCAGCCAGTGCCAGGCAGCAGCTGCCAAGGCAAACAGGATCATGTGGTGCATTAAAAGAGGTCTGGATACACATGATGAGAGCATTATACTGCCTCTGTACAAATCCCTAGTTAGACCGCACATGGAGTACTGTGTCCAGTTTTGGGCACCAGTGCTCAGGAAGGATATAATGGAACTAGAGAGAGTACAAAGGAGGGCAACAAAATTAATAAAGGGGATGGGAGAACTACAATACCCAGATAGATTAGCGAAATTAGGATTATTTAGTCTAGAAAAAAGATGACTGAGGGGCGATCTAATAACCATGTATAAGTATATAAGGGGACAATACAAATATCTCGCTGAGGATCTGTTTATACCAAGGAAGGTGACGGGCACAAGGGGGCATTCTTTGCGTCTGGAGGAGAGAAGGTTTTTCCACCAACATAGAAGAGGATTCTTTACTGTTAGGGCAGTGAGAATCTGGAATTGCTTGCTTGAGGAGGTGGTGATGGCGAACTCAGTCGAGGGGTTCAAGAGAGGCCTGGATGTCTTCCTGGAGCAGAACAATATTGTATCATACAATTATTAGGTTCTGTAGAAGGACGTAGATCTGGGGATTTATTATGATGGAATATAGGCTGAACTGGATGGACAAATGTCTTTTTTCGGCCTTACTAACTATGTTACTATGTTACTATTCCATACAGTGGAAACAGCTTTGGCTGGAAGGCCAGCAGTAACCAAGCGAACAGCCCGAGTCTGAGCAAGACGCAGACACCAACGTCTTTGCTGAGCAGCCCCTACTGCAGCCGGAGCAGAATGGGAGACCACAGAGGCAGACAAGGCTTGGGATCTACCCCATGCAAAGGGAGAATCCGATGCCTAACATTACTCCCCCCATTAGGCTCCAACCGGCGACGTTCATCACGCTCGAAAACCGCAATGAGCTGGGGGGGCACGAATGTGCTCGATCGGCTCCCAGGTCCTATCCTTTGGCCCATGACCCTTCCAGTCCACCAAAAATAATTTTTTACCATGCACCAATTTGGACCCGACAATGGCATTGACCTCAAAATCGTCTGCGGACATATCCGAGCTCCAGGCAGCAGTCCCCGACCCCTAGGTCATATAAACAGGTTGACATGGAAGGTGTCAGCGATATTCAGATGTGAAGGAAGGCTGAGAGGATATACCACAGGATTCACCTGTTCCAGGACCTTGAAAGCACCCAGATAGTGGGGAGCAAATTTAGTGGACTATACATGCAGCCTGATATTCCGAGCAGAGAGCCACACAAAATTGCCAGGGGCAAAAACCGGAGCGGGACGGCGATGCGCGTCGGAGGAGACCCTCATCATCTCCTTAGAGACTTTAATGGCATCCTGCGTGCGATCCCAGATGTCATGCGCTTCCACTGCCCAATCCCCCACCCTAGGGTCAGAGGACGAGACGGGCATGGGCACAGGTACCCGAGGATGCTGACCGTAATTAAGGAGAAACGGCATCTGCCCAGTGGAATCAGAGACAGAGTTGTTTAAGGCAATCTCCGCCCAGGGCAGCAAAGATGCCCAGTCATCATGTCTGGCAGAGACAAAATGCCATAGGTATGTGATAAGAGTCTGGTTGGCCCTCTCCACCAGTCCATTCGTCTCGGGATGGTACACCGAAGAGAGAATGAGCTCTATATTGAGAAGCCAACAAAGCTCCCTCCAGAACCGAGATGCGAACTGGGGACCCTGATTGCTGACAATCTTGTCAGGCATCCCATGAAGACAAAAAATATGCTTAATGAAAAGCACCGTTGAGGGACCAGATGTACCATTTTGGAGAAATGGTCGGTAACAAACCAAATAACCCGGTTGTTGCAAGACTTTGGCAAGTCCACAATAAAATCCATCCCAACCATCTCCCAGGGTCTATCTGCCACTGGCAAAGGATGTAACAAGTCCGTGGGTCTCTGCCGAGGAGACCGATTCCGGGCACATGACACGAAATCCTGAAAGTAATCCCTTACATCTTGCGCTATTCGAGGCCACCAATTTGTTCTCGCCAACAGCTCAGTGGTACTCTTGATACCAAAATGCCCTCCCAACCTGGAGGAGTGAGCCCAAACAAGGACATCCGGGTGCAAGTTAGGTGCTACATAGGATTTGCCCGGAGGCACCTGCTCCAGAGACACCGGAATCACTGTTCGGAGACTCTCCGATGGTCAATAAGCAATAGCTCGTCTCCCTCCTCAGGTGAGACAACGGAATGGGATAGGGCATCGGCACGTTAATTGTTCTCCCCGGAGAGAAAGTGAAGAGTACAGTTAAACCGAGAGAATAATAAGGACCACCTGGCTTGGTGAGAATTCAGCCGCTGGGACGTTTGCAAATAAAGCAGATTTTTATGGTCAGTAAAAACTTGAAAAGGATACCGAGCGCCCTCTAGGTGTTGTCTCCACTCAGAGAAGGGTAACTTCATAGCCAGCAACTTCCTGTCCCCGATGGAATAATTCCTCTCCGCTGGTGAGAAGGTCTTTGAAAAGAAGAAACATGGGTGTTTCCGACCTTGAGAATCCTTCTGATATAGGACTGCATCGACCAAGAGGCATTCACCTGTAAAATGAAGGGCTTGTCCACATCGGGCCGATGGAAAACGGGAGCCCAGGCAAAGTGGAACTTCACAGACGAAAAAGTCCCGGGGACCTCCTCTGGCTGATGTTATGGTTAGCTCCCTTCTTGCTGAGGGCTACGAGAGGAGCTACTAGGGTAGAGAAGTAGGGAAAGAACTGGCAATAATAGTTTATAGATCCCATAAAGAGCTGCACCGCTTTAAGGGAAAGCAGCTCTTGCCAGTTCATCACGGCCTCCAGTTTGGCAGGATCCATGGCCAGCCCCTTGGCCGAGATAATATACCCCAGAAAAGGCAAAGATTCCTGCTCAAACACATACTTCTCTAATTTAGCGAAAAGGGAATTAGCGCGTAGAAGCTCAAAGATTTTACAGACATCTTTTTGGTGGGTATCAATATCTGGAGAATAAATAAGTATATCATCCAGATATAAAACTACCCAGGTGGATAGTAACTCCCGCAAGTTGTCATTAACAAAGTCTTGGAAGACGGCGGAAGCGTTACAGATCCCGAACTTCATTACGACATACTCATAATGATCATCTCAAGTGTTAAACGCGGTCTTCTGTTCATCCCCTTCTCGAATACGTATTAAATTGTAAGCCCCACGCAGATGTAACATGGAAAATACCCTAGCCCCTCGCAGTCTGTCAAAGAGCTCCGAGATGAGCGGCAATGGGTATTAATTTTGGTGGTGATAACATTTAACCGCCTATAGTCAATGCATTCAAAAAGTTCCCTGTTCTTCTTCTGAACATAGAAGAACCCAGCCACAGCAGGAGACACTGACTTCCTAATAAACCCCCTAGCAAAATTCTCCTTGATATATTGAGACATAGCCTTAGTCTCTGGGAGAGACAGAGGGTAGACACGCCCACGGGGAGGCTCAGAACCCAGAATGAGTTCTATAGGACAGTCATAGGGGTGATGTGGAGGAAGAGTCTCCGTGGCTTTTTTGGAAAACACGTCTGCATATTGCCAATAATGTTTGGGCAGGGGAATTAGGTCTGTGGTAACCTCAGATGATCAGAGCTGAACTTGAGCCCTCAGACACCTTCCCTCACATGACCTACTCCATCCAAGTATGCTCCCAGTAGCCCAGTCAATATGAGGTGAATGGTGGCGTAACCAAGGTATGCCTAACAATACCTCGTCAATACCCTCAGGGATGACCAGCAGAGAAACTATCTCTTGATGTCCTGAAGAAATTTCAAGAGAAAGGGGGATGGTCTGATGTGTGATCTGAGAGGATAGTGCGGACCCATTTACCACCTGGATGATGATCGGCTTGGAGAGCATCACTACAGGTTTTGTGTGACGTTGAGCAAAGACGGAAGACATAAAATTACCCTCAGCCCCGGAATCCACGCAAGCCTCTGTAGAGTGTGTGATCGATCCATAGGACAGTGTCAACTTAAGGCTGCCGTCACTCTAGCAGTATTTGGTCAGTATTTTACATCAGTATTTGCAAGCCAAAACCAGGAGTGGGTGATAAATGCCGAAGTGGTGCATATGTTTCTAATATACTTTTCCTCTAATTGTTCCACTCCTGGTTTTGGCTTACAAAAACTGATGTAAAATACTGACCAAATACTGCTAGTGTGACGCAGCCTAAAGTTTAGTTTGCAGGACACGTCCGACGAATCTAGAGAGCCCCCTCCAATGGCCACAAGAGTCGACCGTTGTCTCTGACGCCTGGGACACCTATTGACCCGCTTGCCCACAAACAAAACAAGTTTGTGGAGAATGTAAGGAGCGGGATTTAGCCTCCACCCGATAATCCACCATTCGTCTGAGTCGGAGACCCCAAAGGATTGGAAAACGAGCAATTGTGGCCTCAGTCAGCTACAGAATGTGGAGTCTGTGGAAGCGAGCAACGATGGCCTCAGTCAGTGACAGTATGCAGATGGGCAGCACGGTGGCGCAGTAGTTAGCACTGCAGCCTTGCAGCGCTGGGGTCCTTGGTTCTAATCCCACCCAGGACAACATCTGCAAAGAGTTTGTATGTTCTCTCCGTGTTTGCGTGGGTTTCCTCCGGGTACTCCGGTTTCCTCCCACATTCCAAAGACATACTGATAGGGAATTTAGATTGTGAGCCCCAGCGATGATAATGTGTGCAAACTGTAAAGCACTGCGGAATATGTTAGCGCTATATAAAAATAAAGATTATTATTATTATTCATTGGAAGTGAGCAATGGTCGCCTCATTCAGGGACAGTATGTAGATTCAGTGGAAGTGAGCAATGGTGGCCTCATTTAGGGACAGTATGTAGATGCAGTGGAAGTGAGCAATGGTCGCCTCATTCGGGGACAAAATATAGATTCAGTGGAATTGGGCAATGGTAGCCTTATTTAGTGACTATGTAGATCCAGTGGAAGTGAGTAGAGATGATGGAAGCTTTCAAGGCTCTGTTTGGTTCTGTAACACCCCAGGTAACCGGCTGTTACAGTGGCATTGCTTTCCTCATGGGGAGAGTGATGCCATGTTTGGAAGCGAGGAAGGATACCTTTCACAGGTATTCACATACATGCAACATGTTCTGACTCCACACCAGAAGGGGAAGCTCTGAACCCGGTTTCAGGGGAGCTTCCCTAGATAATATATATTCTGGCCTTGGGGAGGAGTTAGTGAATCTGTCAGAGGGAGAGATAGAGAGAGGAGTCTGTGAGAGGAGAGTGAAGAGAGAGGAAGCAGATGGAGAGAGTCTAAGAAAGGAAAGCTGGAGCTGTGCAGCCACGTGAGGTGCTGCAGCTCCTGAAAGGAAAGAAAGGAACAGAACAGTTGTAGAGACAGTGAAGGAGGAAAAGGAGCACAGGAGAAGGAAGGAGCTGGAGGGTAGCTGCAACTGGGCTCCCTCCACACTGAAGCACAGATACCGGTAGCTGGAAGGCTGAAGTTGTGGGGGTAACTTCATGCCCCACGACAGAAACCAGTTGACAGCAGATTGCAGGTCTCTTGTCCACCATTAACCATTGTCCACCAATAGCACCGAGAGCTCAGCGTCATCTGAAAGACCCTGTAAAAAGGCTTGAGTTACCTGTCATGCGGGTAGTGTTCTACCAATAAGGAGGACAGAAAGAATGTGAGGACTTTGTGTGAGGCCTAAGGCAGCAAGGGACTACAACACAGTGCAGTAATGGAAGGCATCCAACCCCACTTGGCTAGGGGGATTCCTGAGTCGCTTCCAAGCCGGCCGGACCATACCAATACCTGTGATCCGGTACCCTGGACTGTGGCTGCCTGAATGCTACAGTAAAAAAGGTAAAGAGACTGCAACCTTGTGTCCTCTGTTTCTTTATCTAGTACACCGGGAGCCCTGGGGACCCAGCTTCACATGTGGGAAGCCATACCATCCCAGCTGCAATAACATCACTCCAGTGGACCCCTTTAAGCAGCGTTGGTCATCCCTGACCGAGTACCACAGGTGGCGTCACGAACATTCTTATTCCTAAAAACACCTTTAAAGACCTTTCCTTTTATTTGGATGCCCAGGGCCACGGACCGGGTCACTGCCACTGTGACCACCCCATTAACGACAATTGGACCCGGTATCGAGTAACCCATAGGCCCTGGCGGACGCACCAAATCTTGGAGTCAGGATGGACCAACCCAGCAAACTGGGTCTTGTGCACCTAAGAGACTGTGCTTTATCAAGAGACTATTGAATTGTTAATTACCACCATTACCACAGCTTGTTTTTGTGGGCGGAGCTTGGAGAAACAGCACGAAAGTTATTGCTGCCCTTCATCGATATTACTATGTTCGACAGATTTGTCCATCCCCAAGAGAAGTCCACCTCCTGGTCTGGGATAGCAGGAATTGAAAAAGGAACCGTCGACAGAAGAGAACATGGGAAGAGCAGCAGGAAGGTGCGGTCCAGCACCCAGCCGGCAAGATTGCGATCGGAGGTCACCCGGAGGAAGGGGAGGAAGCAGGAAGCTGCCCCAGCCAATGGGAGAAGAGAGAAGACCAGCCATCAGCACTGAACCCGGAGGTTCTTGGAGCCGAAGTGCAGGAGCTGTGCTGTCAGATCCAGCAGTCCTGGTTCCGCGCAGCCATGAAAGTATGGGAACAGTGGAGGAGCGAGCACCCTGTAACCCAGCCTGCAATGGAGGAGTCCTGTAACGGAGACACCGCGGCAGCAGGTAAGGAGACCGATCCTGCCCCGGTAGCTGAGGACACCCTCATAGGGCCCATAGATGCTTCGACACCACTACCACCTGGCCGGGTATACGGACCTATTGATTGGGAGCAGCCCTGGGGTAGCATACACACCTCCACAGCCCTGCTACAGCCGACAAGAGGGCCCCACTAAGTGCATGGAGAATTGGTGATGTTCCAGTGGAAGCACTCCGGCACTGACCTGATGGGGTTCCCCGGGGAGGCCCAGACTGAGGGAGAATATCTGGAAGTTATAAGTAAAGAGGAATACTGCCAGCAGCAGGCGCTCAAATTGGAGCAGAAGGAAAGAGAGCGGAACCTCCGGCGCAGTGCCATAGAGGAGAGAAATTTGAGAGCTAAGGTTCAGGCCCAAAAGATCAAACATGAGTAGCGGAGCCCACGGAGACAAGAAACAGTAGTGGGGTTCCGTATAAAATCCGGCTGGGGATTCACTAAAGAAAACCTGGAATGCAGCTGGAAGTCTTTGTCACCAGGCGTGATGTGGAATCCCACCTTTTAGAGGAACACCCGGACAGGGATGGATCGCCCCCAGACACAGGGCCACGCGTTTCGGCACCGGGCCTCTCTGGTTCGGTTCTGAGGCTGTCACGGTGGCTAGACCCGGTCCGCGACCCTGCTAAGGGGCGTCCAATGAAAGTAGTGGAACAGTCTGTCAGGGGTTCGTGACGCCACCTGTGGTGTTCGGTCAGGGTGACCGACGCTGCTATGGGGTCCACTGGGGTGATGGAATGGCAGCCGGATGGTATAACTTCCCACAGGTGAAGTATGTCCCCAGGGCTTCCCAGTGGTGTAGGTGGCGATGGTGTGAGGTGCAGTCAATAATGAGGACACAAGGTTGCAGTCTCTTTACCTCTTTACTGAGGGCTTCAGGATCCTCAATCCAGAGTACGTTTAACAGGGCTCTCAGAGACTGACCGGTCCGATGGGCACATCCAGAGTTTCCTTCGCAGATGGAAATCGTTGCCTACCACTAGCGCCTGTGTGTTGTAGTCCTACCCTGCTGAGCATTCGGAATAGTCCTCACAACTGCTGTTCTCGCTCGTTCGTTCGTTCTCTACAGCTCTCTCTCGTTCTCTTTAGTTGCAGATGTTACTAGTTTCTCGTCCCCCAGGTATATTTTGGCTAGGACGCACCCGTATGACGGGAAGGCTTGGAGGTCTTCCGGGACCCTAGAGATGCCCCTCTCCCAATGTTGCCACCTATGTCTTCTTAGTAAATTTAAGGTAGACAGCCAACCTATAATTAACTGTCCAGCGGAGTTTGAAGTAAGGCATGAAGTCAGTTACTCCTACGGTGTTCTGGCCACCGACTACGCGCCTCAGTAAGATGTTGCCTCTCTCTCTCTCTCGGCACGTCTCTTACTGGCTCTCCTTTGTGCTTGATCTCGTTTACACTGTTCCACAATATCCTTCCCTTTGTGTCTCTCTCTTAGGATACCGCCGCAGGGTGTGCAGGCGCGGTTCCGTTACGTTCTGTTCTGTTCGCTAGGCACCTGCCAGGTTCCCATGCCTGACAGGTACCCCCCTGTGCCTTCTCCCTGCAACACCCCTTGCCACAGGATGTTGCCTGAATCCAACCCAGTCAGCTTCTGACTAACTTCCTCCCCAGCCCCTAGTTTTACCAGTGTGAGGAGTGGCCCAATAAATAAAGCCTTTTTCTCCCCCTAGTGGCCGGAGTGTGAAGTGTAATGTGTTCTGGTGATACCTGGTCAGGAGAACTCCTTAGTGCCATCAGACGTACCGCCACTCCCCTTAGCGGCAGAGTGCCATACTGCAATGACCAGGTCTCTGGGGCGCTGCAGGGACCTCTACCCAGGAGACCGTGTCACCTACACCAGACACTGGGGAGAACAGGGGTGGTATGCACTGCACATTCACAAATGCGCCCCAAAAGGAACAGTACCTAGATCACCCGCAAGTGATCCAGAACCATCAGCTCCATTACCTGGCCAGGTAACCTCTACACCTACAGATGTAAGCGAACCAACCAAAGTGTGTTCCAGAGCTATGCAGGCCACAGTGGAACTAAATTCTAAGAGCATCCTGACTGCAACAGTGGGTACTGACCAACTGTATGTTGTGCCTGGCATAAGACTGAACTCCCGGCAAGGAGACTGCAATGACCAGATAAATCCTTGGAAGTATCAGGGTTAATAAAGAAGCAAAATTATAACTGTAAACAGTTAAAGTTTCTTTAACCTGGCCAGGTTTCTGTTTAAAAGGTTCATTTGTTTGAAAAGACACTGTGGCCATGGACAGTGAATGGTCCACAAACATTCCTTGTAAATAGTTGGCACTTCTTTAGGTGCTTTCCACTGGTTTTACATGGAACCATTAAATAAATAGTTTTTTGTTGTTTACATTAAAGAGTTGTTTGTCTTAAAGGGACTGAGAAAAAAACTGTTAGGCGTGGCCGAAGAAGCGGTCCAAAAAGGAGACCACTTATGCCTTGCAGCCCGCCCAACCCGTACATTGGGGGTTTAGAACGGGTCCCCCGCATCAATGCATTACTTCTGTTATTGGTGAGAGAGATCTCACAATTTGATGAAACTGAAACTGTTATTGATACTTGAAAGTTTGATGGCACTGTATTTAACCCGTAAAAAGGTGATTGAATTGAAATTAATATGTCAGTAGTTAAAATATGCCTAGGTAATATTTGGTATTACAGAGAGTTTTATATTGCTAAGAAAAGCTAATGTTTTGCACTATATATATATACAGTTTATATATATATATATATATATATATATATATACGTATATATATATACCGTATATATATATAGTTATATAACGTTTAAGAAACAACCTCCCATAAAGGGAAGCAAAAGTTTTATGCCTGTTTAACCTGTTGAAAGCACTTCAAAAATGTTTTGCACATATCTTTAACCTGTTATTGTGTTTTTGTTTTCCCAGTCCGGGAGTACTGGATTTAATGGGGGGGGGTGTAACACCCCAGTTAACCAGTTGTTACAGTGGCATTGCTTTCCTCACAGGGAGAGTGATGCCATTGTTGGAAGCGAGGAAGGATCCCTTTAACAGGTGTTCACATGCAACCAACATGTTCTGACTCCAGGCCAGAAGAGGGAACTCTGAACCCAGTTTCAGGGGAGCTTCCCTATATAATAGATATTATCGCCTGGGGGAGGAGTTAGTGAGTCTGTCAGAGGAAGAGACAGAGTGAGGAGTCTGTGAGAGGAGAGTGAGGAGAGAGGAAGCAGGCGAAGAGAGTCTGAGAAAGGAAAGCTGGGACTATGCAGCCAAGTGAGGTGCTGCAGCTCCTGAAAGGAAAGAAAGGAACAGAACAGTTGTAGAGACAGTGAAGGAGGAAAAGGAGCACAGGAAAAGGAAGGAGCTGGAGGGGAGCTGCAACTGGGCACTCTCCACACTGAAGCACAGATACTGGTAGCCAGAAGACCGAGTGTTATGGACCTGGTGGTTAGGAGCACCCGGAACGACCTGATGGTTAAACTCACACAGGACAAGCTCTGGGAAGTGGGAGCTCTGCTGACCGCAACCCCTAATCCTATCACACAACTAGAAATAGCCGTGGAACGTACCTAACACGGCCTAGACGCCTCTTCACAGCCTAAGAGCTAACTAGCCCTAGAGATAGAAAATAAAGCCTACATTGCCTCAGAGAAATTCCCCAAAGGAAAAGGCAGCCCCCCACATATATTGACTGTGAGTTAAGATGAAGTCACAAACACAGAAATGAAACAGGTTTCAGCAAAGGGAGGCCAGACTTACTAAACAGACAGAGGATAGGAAAGGTATCTTTGCGGTCAGCACAAAAAACTACAAAAAGACCACGCAGAGTGTGCAAAAAGACCTCCGCACCGACTCACAGTGCGGAGGTGCCACTCTGCATCCCAGAGCTTCCAGCTAGCAAGGCAAAATCATGATAGCAAGCTGGACAAGAAAACAATGAACAAATAATTAACTAGCAGGGACTTAGCTTCTGCTGGAGTAGACAGGTCACCAAAAAGATCCAAGAGCGAACTGAACCAGTACAAGCACATTGACAGCTGGCATGGAGTAACGATCTGAGTGGAGTTAAATAGAGCAGCCAGCCAAAGAATAAACTACGTCACCTGTGGAAGGAACCTCAGAAGCAGCAGCTCCACTCACAGCCACCAGAGGGAGTCCATGGACAGAACTCGCCGAAGTACCATTCATGACCACAGGAGGGAGTTCGATAACAGAATTCACAACAGTACCCCCCCCTTGAGGAGGGGTCACCGAACCCTCACCAGAGCCCCCAGGCCGATCAGGACGAGCCAAATGAAAGGCACGAACGAGATCGGCAGCATGAACATCAGAGGCAAAAACCCAGGAATTATCTTCCTGACCATAACCCTTCCACTTGACCAGGTACTGGAGTTTCCATCTCGAAATATGAGAATCCAAAATCTTCTCCACCACATACTCCAACTCCCCCTCGACCAACATCGGGGCAGGAGGATCAACGGAGGGAACCATAGGCGCCCCGTATCTCCGCAATAACGACCTATGGAACACATTATGGATGGCAAAAAAAGCTGGAAGGGCCAAACGAAATGACACAGGATTGAGAACTTCAGAAATCTTATACGGACCAATGAAACGAGGCTTAAACTTAGGAGAGGAAACCTTCATAGGAACATAACGAGACGACAACCAAACCAAATCCCCAACACGAAGTCGGGGACCAACACAGCGCCGGCGGTTAGCGAAACGTTGAGCCTTCTCCTGGGACAATGTCAAATTGTCCACCACATGAGTCCAAATCTGCTGCAACCTGTCCACCACAGTATCCACACCAGGACAGTCCGAAGGCTCAACCTGCCCTGAAGAGAAACGAGGATGGAAACCAGAATTACAGAAAAAAGGCGAAACCAAAGTAGCCGAGCTGGCCCGATTATTAAGGGCGAACTCAGCCAAAGGCAAGAAGGACACCCAATCATCCTGATCAGCAGAAACAAAGCATCTCAGATATGTTTCCAAAGTCTGATTAGTTCGTTCGGTTTGGCCATTTGTCTGAGGATGGAAAGCCGAAGAAAAAGACAAATCAATGCCCATCTTAGCACAAAAGGACCGCCAAAACCTCGAAACAAACTGGGAACCTCTGTCCGAGACGATGTTCTCCGGAATGCCATGCAAACGAACCACATGCTGGAAAAACAATGGCACCAAATCAGAGGAGGAAGGCAATTTAGACAAGGGCACCAAATGGACCATCTTAGAGAAGCGATCACAAACCACCCAAATGACCGACATCCTTTGAGAGACAGGGAGATCTGAAATAAAATCCATGGAAATATGCGTCCAGGGTCTCTTCGGGACCGGCAAGGGCAAAAGCAACCCACTGGCACAAGAACAGCAGGGCTTAGCCTGAGCACAAGTCCCACAGGACTGCACAAAAGAACGCACATCCCGTGACAAAGAAGGCCACCAAAAGGATCTAGCCACCAAATCTCTGGTACCAAAGATTCAAAGGATGACCCGCCAACACCGAACAATGAACCTCAGAGATAACTCTACTAGTCCATCTATCAGGGACAAACAGTTTCTCCGCTGGACAACGGTCAGGTCTATCAGCCTGAAACTTCTGCAGCACCCGCCGCAAATCAGGGGAGATGGCAGACAAAATTACCCCCTCTTTGAGAATACCCACCGGCTCAGGAACACCCGGAGAGTCAGGCACAAAACTTCTTGACAGGGCATCAGCCTTCACATTCTTTGAGCCCGCAAGGTACGAAACCACAAAATCAAAACAGGAGAAAAACAGCGACCATCGAGCCTGTCTAGGATTCAACCGTTTGGCAGACTCGAGATAAGTCAAATTCTTGTGGTTCGTCAAGACCACCACGCGATGCTTGGCTCCTTCAAGCCAATGTCGCCACTCCTCGAATGCCCACTTCATGGCCAACAACTCTCGATTGCCAACATCATAATTGCGCTCAGCAGGCGAGAATTTTCTAGAAAAGAAGGCACATGGTTTCATCACCGAGCCATCAGAACTTCTTTGCGACAAAACAACCCCTGCTCCAATCTCAGAAGCATCAACCTCGAACTGAAACGGGAGCGAAACATCTGGCTGGCACAACACAGGGGCAGAAGAAAAACGACGCTTCAACTCCTGAAAAGCCTCTACAGCCGCAGAGGACCAATTGACCACATCAGCACCTTTCTTGGTCAAATCAGTCAACGGTTTAGCAACACTAGAAAAATTAGCGATGAAGCGATGGTAAAAATTAGCAAAGCCCAGGAACTTCTGCAGGCTCTTCACAGATGTCAGCTGAGTCCAATCATAAATGGCCTGAACTTTAACAGGGTCCATCTCGATAGTAGAAGGGGAAAAAATGAAACCCAAAAATGAAACCTTCTGAACACCAAAGAGACATTTTGACCCCTTCACAAACAAGGAATTCGCACGAAGTACCTGGAACACCATTCTGACCTGCTTCACATGAGACTCCCAATCATCCGAAAAGACCAGAATATCATCCAAATATACAATCATGAATCTATCCAGGTACTTTCGGAAGATGTCATGCATAAAGGACTGAAACACAGATGGAGCATTAGAAAGCCCGAATGGCATAACCAGGTACTCAAAATGGCCCTCGGGCGTATTAAATGCTGTTTTCCATTCATCGCCCTGTTTAATTCGCACAAGATTATACGCCTCTCGAAGATCTATCTTGGTGAACCAACTAGCCCCCTTAATCCGAGCAAACAAATCAGACAGCAGCGGCAAAGGGTACTGAAATTTGACTGTGATCTTATTAAGAAGGCGGTAATCAATACAAGGTCTCAAAGAACCATCCTTCTTGGCCACAAAAAAGAACCCTGCTCCCAACGGTGATGACGACGGGCGAATATGACCTTTCTCCAAGGATTCCTTTATATAACTCCGCATAGCGGCGTGCTCTGTCACAGATAAATTAAACAGTCGGCCCTTAGGAAACTTACTACCAGGAATCAAATTAATAGCACAATCGCAATCCCTATGAGGAGGTAGGGCACCGGATTTGGGCTCATCTAATACATCCCGGTAATCTGACAAAAACTCAGTGACTTCAGAAGGAGTGGAAGGCGACATTGACAGCAATGGAACATCACCATGTACCCCCTGACAACCCCAGCCGGATACAGACATAGATTTCCAATCCAATACTGGATTATGGACCTGTAGCCATGGCAACCCCAAAACGACCACATCATACAGATTATGCAACACCAAAAAGCGAATATCCTCCTGATGTGCAGGAGCCATGCACATGGTCAATTGAGTCCAGTACTGAGGCTTATTCTTGGCCAAAGGCGTAGCATCAATTCCTCTCAATGGAATAGGATACTGCAAGGGCTCCAAGAAAAAACCACAGCGCCTGGCAAACTCCAAGTCCATCAAATTCAGGGTATCGCCTGAATCCACAAATGCCATAACAGAATAGGACGACAAAGAGCAAATCAGAGTAACGGACAAAAGAAATTTAGACTGTACCGTACCAATGGTGGCAGACCTAGCGAACCGCTTAGTGCGCTTAGGACAATCGGAGATAGCATGAGTGGAATCACCACAGTAAAAACACAGCCCATTCCGACGTCTGTGTTCTTGCCGTTCAGCTCTGGTCAAAGTCCTATCACATTGCATAGGCTCAGGCCTATGCTCAGAGAATACCGCCAAATGGTGCACAGTTTTGCGCTCATGCAAGCTCCGATCGATCTGAATGGCCAAGGACATAGACTCATTCAGACCAGCAGGCGTGGGAAATCCCACCATGACATCCTTAAGGGCTTCAGAAAGACCCTTTCTGAAAATTGCCGCCAGGTCACACTCATTCCACTGAGTAAGCACAGACCACTTTCTAAACTTCTGACAATACACCTCCACTTCATCCTGACCCTGACACAAAGCCAGCAAGATTTTCTCTGCCTGATCCACTGAATTTGGTTCATCATAAAGCAATCCAAGCGCCAGAAAGAACGCATCTACATCACGCAATGCAGGATCTCCTGGCGCAAGGGAAAATGCCCAGTCTTGAGGGTCACCACGCAACAAAGAAATAATGATTTTTACTTGTTGAACGGGGTCACCAGAGGAGCGGGGTTTCAAAGCTAGAAACAGTTTACAATTATTTTTGAAATTCAGGAACTTAGATCTATCCCCAGAAAACAAATCAGGAATAGGAATTCTAGGCTCTAACATCGGATTCTGAACCACAAAATCTTGAATGTTTTGTACCCTTGCAGTGAGATGATCCACACAAGAGGACAGACCTTGAATGTCCATATCTACACCTGTGTCCTGAACCACCCAGAGGTTAAGGGGAAAAGAAAGACAAAACACACTGCAGAGAAAAAAAAATGGTCTCAGAACTTCTCTTATCCCTCTATTGAGATGCATTAATACTTTGGGCCAGCTGTACTGTTATGGACCTGGTGGTTAGGAGCACCCGGAACGACCTGATGGTTAAACTCACACAGGACAAGCTCTGGGAAGTGGGAGCTCTGCTGACCGCAACCCCTAATCCTATCACACAACTAGAAATAGCCGTGGAGCGTACCTAACACGGCCTAGATGCCTCTTCACAGCCTAAGAGCTAACTAGCCCTAGAGATAGAAAATAAAGCCTACATTGCCTCAGAGAAATTCCCCAAAGGAAAAGGCAGCCCCCCACATATATTGACTGTGAGTTAAGATGAAGTCACAAACACAGAAATGAAACAGGTTTCAGCAAAGGGAGGCCAGACTTACTAAACAGACAGAGGATAGGAAAGGTATCTTTGCGGTCAGCACAAAAAACTACAAAAAGACCACGCAGAGTGTGCAAAAAGACCTCCGCACCGACTCACGGTGCGGAGGTGCCACTCTGCATCCCAGAGCTTCCAGCTAGCAAGGCAAAATCATGATAGCAAGCTGGACAAGAAAACAATGAACAAATAATTAACTAGCAGGGACTTAGCTTCTGCTGGAGTAGACAGGTCACCAGAAAGATCCAAGAGCGAACTGAACCAGTACAAGCACATTGACAGCTGGCATGGAGTAACGATCTGAGTGGAGTTAAATAGAGCAGCCAGCCAAAGAATAAACTACGTCACCTGTGGAAGGAACCTCAGAAGCAGCAGCTCCACTCACAGCCACCAGAGGGAGTCCATGGACAGAACTCGCCGAAGTACCATTCATGACCACAGGAGGGAGTTCGATAACAGAATTCACAACAACCGAGGTTGTGGGGGTAACTTCATGCCCCCCGGGCAGAAACTGGCAGACAACAAATTGCAGCTCCCCTGTCCACCATTAACACCCAAAGGCACAGTAGCACCGAGAGCCTGGCATAATCTGAGAGACCCTGTAAAAAGGCTCGAGTCACCTGTCATGCTGGTAGTGTCCTACCAATAAGTATGGCAGAGAGAACGTGAGGACCTTGTGTGAGGCCTAAGGCAGCAAGGGACTACAACACAGCATGTAATGGAATGCTTCCAACCACACCTGGCTAGGGGGATTCCTGAGTTGCTTCCAAGCCGGACAAACCATACCAGTACCTGTGATCCAGTATCCTGGACTGTGGCTGCCTGAGCTCTATAGTATAAAAGGTAAACAGACTGCAACTTTGTGTCCTCTGTTTCTTACTACACCATCTTTATCTACTACACTGGGAGCCCTGGGGACCCAGCTTCACCTGTGAGAAGCCATACCATCCCAGCTGCCATAATATCACCCCAGTGGACCCCTTTAAGCAGTGTTGGTCATCCCTGACCGAGTACCACAGGTGGCATCACGAACATTCTTATTCCTAAAAACCCCTTTAAAGACCTTTCCTTTTATTCGGAAGCCCAGGGCCACGGACCGGGTCACAGCCACCTTGACCACCCCTTTAACGACCACAGGACCCATTACCAAGTAACCCCTAGGCCCTGGTGGGCACTCCAGTTCAGTTCGGCGAACGTCCTAATGTTCGCCGAACAGTTCGTCGAACATATCCAAACCTCATTGAATTCAATGGGAGGCAAAACCAAATAGACAATACATTCAGGGGAGGAAAAACAACTCAAATTAGGGGCAGACAATTGACCCAGAGTACAAATAGTATAATTTTGCAGTATGAATGTGTAGCAGTGGTGGGGGCTGGTGGTTTGATCCCTGACACTCCAAGGGTTAAATGCATTTGATGTTTATGTATGTTTTAAAAGGATGATACCCACTGGGGCTGCAGTTAACATTGACAGGGATAAATATATTAGCCGGCCCAGTTTGTGAGGGGGAACTGAGAGTTAGTGGAAAGTCCAGAAAGTGACAGGGCCAGTTAGTGTGTGGAGAGCAGTGTGCGAAGTAGCAGGCCTCAGTCAAGAGACTACTAGGGACCGCACGGGTCTATTACTCGGGGCAGTGGATTGCCAAAAATACCCTTCCGTGTGATTCCGTCTAATGGCCTGGGGCACAGGTGAACTCAGCCTGTGAAGCTACAGATGGACTCAAACTGCATAATGCGGAAGGTATTGCAATCCAAATATACTTGTCATGCACAGTGCAGGAAAGACTAAGCGCAACATGAAGGGATGAGGGGATGGGAGTCAACACTAGGGAAAGTGGGAGTGGAGACCCCTTGGCAGATCTAAAGTCAACCTGTCAGTCCAATACAGGTTCTGCACCTATCACCGAGCAGGAATGTAATCCCTACCTGACCCTGGCAATAAGCCCTACTTAGGGAAGGATGGGGTAGCACAAGTCGATCCCTACTTCCGCTAAAGACAGCTTCTTGCATACCCGTAACAATACTGCTAGTGGTAGAGAAGACTCCCTAGGGCTAGAGAATCCAGTGAGGGGGACATTCTACCTATACTGAGAACCAGGGCTGAAGTTATATCCGGTACCTGTGGGAAAGATGACAACCTGCTGGGCCTTATCCTCAACATCTGCCTGTAAATACTGTAAATACTGCTATTCACCAAGTAAAAGTTTGGTTGTTTTATGAACCTTGTGTTTCCTGGAATAATTGCTGCCCTGGTTCCAGAAGAGGGATTCCTGGACTCAGAAGAAGAGGCCTGCAGTGTTGTGAATTCTGTGATCAAGCTTCTGAGTTTCCTTCCTCAGGTGATGAGGTTAAGTTGTTAGGTGCTGCTCTATTTAACTCCACCTAGTGCTTTGATCCTGGCCTCCAGTCAATGTTCTAGTATTGGTCTTGCTTCCTCCTGGATTGTTCCTGTGGCCTGTCTGCTCAGCATTAGCTAAGTTCTGCTTGTGTTTCTTTTGTTGCTATATTTTCTGTCCAGCTTGCTTTAATTTGTTTTTCTTGCTTGCTGGAAGCTCTGAGACGCAGAGGGAGCACCTCCGTACCGTTAGTCGTTGCGGAGGGTCTTTTTTGCCCCTCTGCGTGGTTGTTTGTAGGTTTTTGTGTTGACCGCAAAGCTATCTTTCCTATCCTCGGTCTATTCAGTAAGTCGGGCCTCGCTTTGCTAAATCTATTTCATCTCTGTGTTTGTACTTTCATCTTACTCACAGTCATTATATGTGGGGGGCTGCCTTTTCCTTTGGGGTATTTCTCTGAGGCAAGGTAGGCTTATTTTTCTATCTTCAGGCCTAGCTAGTTTCTCAGGCTGTGCCGAGTTGCATAGGGAGCGTTAGGCGCAATCCACGGCTACCACTAGTGTGGTGTGATAGGATTAGGGATTGCGGTCAGCAGAGTTCCCACGTCTCAGAGCTCGTCCTATGTTTTTTGCTTATTGTCAGGTCACTTTGTGTGCTCTGAGCTTCAAGGTCCATTGTGGTTCTGAATTACCTACTCATAACAGTACTGGAGGCCAAAAGTACTATGCTTCTCAATAGAGGGAAAAAAGGAGTTCTGAGACCATTTTTTTTTCTTTGCACTGTGTTTTGCCTTTTTTTTCCCCTAGACATTTGGGTGGTTCAGGACACAGGTGTGGTGATGGACATTAAAGGTCTGTCTTCATGTGTGGATCTTCTCACTGCAAGAGTACAAGATATTCAAGACTTTGTGGCTCAGAATTCTATGTTAGAACCAAGAATTCCTATTCCTGATTTGTTTTCTGGAGATAGAGCTAAATTTATGAGTTTCAAAAATAATTGCAAACTGTTTCTGGCGTTGAAACCTCGCTCCTCTGGTGACCCATTTCAACAAGTTAAGATCATTATTTCTTTATTACGTGGCGACCCTCAAGACTGGGCATTTTCCCTTGCGCCAGGAGATCCTGCATTATGTAATATTGATGCGTTTTTTCTGGCGCTCGGATTACTGTACGATGAACCTAATTCAGTGGATCAGGCAGAGAAAAATTTGCTGGCTCTGTGTCAGGGTCAGGATCAGATAGAGATTTATTGTCAGAAGTTTAGAAAGTGGTCTGTGCTCACTCAATGGAATGAATGTGCTTTGGCAGCAATCTTCAGAAAGGGTCTCTCTGAAGCCCTTAAGGATGTCATGGTGGGATTTCCTATGCCTGCTGGTCTGAATGAGTCTATGTCTTTGGCCATTCAGATCGGTCGACGCTTGCGTGAGCGTAAATCTGTGCACCATTTGGCGGTACTATCTGAGCATAAACCTGAGCCTATGCAGTGCGATAGGACTTTGACCAGAGCTGAAAGGCAAGAACACAGACGTCAGAATGGGCTGTGTTTCTACTGTGGTGATTCCACTCATGCTATCTCCGATTGTCCTAAGCGCACTAAGCGGTTCGCTAAGTCTGCCACCATTGGTACGGTACAGTCGAAATTTCATTTGTCCGTTACTTTGATCTGCTCTTTGTCTTCCTATTCTGTCATGGCATTTGTGGATTCAGGCGCTGCCCTGAATTTGATGGACTTGGAGTTTGCTAGGCGCTGTGGGTTTGTCTTAGAGCCCTTGCAGTGTCTTATTCCATTGAGAGGAATTGATGCTACGCCTTTGGCCAAGAATAAGCCTCAGTATTGGACCCAGCTGACCATGTGCATGGCTCCTGCGCACCAGGAGGATATTCGCTTCCTGGTGTTGCAAAATCTGCATGATGTGGTCGTGTTGGGGTTGCCATGGCTACAAGTCCATAACCCAGTATTAGATTGGAAATCAATGTCTGTGTCCAGCTGGGGTTGTCAGGGGGTACATGGTGATGTTCCATTTCTGTCTATCTCATCATCCACCCCTTCTGAGGTCCCAGAGTTCTTGTCTGATTACCGGGATGTATTCGATGAGCCCAAGTCCAATGCCCTACCTCCGCATAGGGATTGTGATTGTGCTATCGAGTTGATTCCTGGTAGTAAGTTTCCTAAGGGTCGACTGTTTAATTTATCTGTACCTGAGCACGCCGCTATGCGGAGTTATGTAAAAGAATCTTTAGAGAAGGGTCATATTCGCCCATCATCATCGCCATTGGGAGCAGGGTTCTTTTTTGTGGCCAAGAAGGATGGTTCGCTGAGACCTTGTATTGATTACCGCCTTCTAAATAAAATCACGGTCAAATTTCAGTACCCCTTGCCGCTGCTATCTGATTTGTTTGCTCGGATTAAGAGGGCTAGTTGGTTCACCAAGATAGATCTTCGTGGTGCATATATACTTGTGCGTATTAAACGGGGCGATGAATGGAAAACTGCATTTAATACGCCCAAGGGCCATTTTGAGTACCTAGTTATGCCATTCGGACTTGCCAATGCTCCATCAGTATTTCAGTCCTTTATGCATGACATCTTCCGAGAGTACCTGGATAAATTCCTGATTGTATACTTGGATGATATTTTGGTCTTCTCGGATGATTGGGAGTCTCATGTGAAGCAGGTCAGAATTGTGTTCCAGGTCCTGCGTGCTAATTCTTTGTTTGTGAAGGGATCAAAGTGTCTCTTTGGTGTTCAGAAGGTTTCATTTTTGGGGTTCATTTTTTCCCCTTCTACTATCGAGATGGACCCTGTTAAGGTCCAGGCAATTTATGATTGGACTCAGCCGACATCTCTGAAGAGTCTGCAAAAATTCCTTGGCTTTGCTAATTTTTATCGTCGCTTCATCTGTAATTTCTCTAGTATTGCTAAACCATTGACCGATTTGACCAAGAAGGGTGCTGATGTGGTCAATTGGTCTTCTGCTGCTGTGGAAGCTTTTCAAGAGTTAAAGCGTCGTTTTTCTTCTGCCCCTGTGTTGTGTCAACCAGATGTTTTGCTTCCGTTCCAGGTTGAGGTTGATGCTTCTGAAATTGGAGCGGGGGCTGCTTTGTCGCAAAGAGGTGCTGATTGCTCGGTGATGAAGCCATGCGCCTTCTTTTCCAGGAAGTTTTTGCCTGCTGAGCGAAATTATGATGCTGGCAATCGAGAGTTGCTGGTCATGAAGTGGGCATTCGAGGAGTGGCATCATTGGCTTGAAGGAGCCAAGCATCGCGTGGTGGTCTTGACTGATCACAAGCACTTGACTTATCTCAAGTCTGCCAAACGGTTGAATCCTAGACAGGCTCGTTGGTCGCTGTTTTTCTCCCGTTTTGACTTTGTGGTTTCGTACCTTCCGGGCTTTAAAAATGTGAAGGTGGATGCCCTGTCTAGGAGTTTTGTGCCCGACTCTCCGGGTTTGCCTGAGCCGGCGGGTATTCTCAAAGAGGGAGTAATTGTGTCTGCCATCTCCCCTGATTTACGGCGGGTGCTGCAAAAATTTCAGGCTAATAAACCTGATCGTTGCCCAGCGGAGAAACTGTTTGTCCCTGATAGGTGGACGAATAAAGTTATCTCTGAGGTTCATTGTTCGGTGTTGGCTGGTCATCCTGGAATCTTTGGTACCAGAGATTTAGTGGCTAGATCCTTTTGGTGGCCGTCTCTGTCGCGGGATGTGCGTTCTTTTGTGCAGTCCTGTGGGATTTGTGCTCGGGCTAAGCCCTGCTGTTCTCGTGCCAGTGGGTTGCTTTTGCCCTTGCCGGTCCCGAAGAGGCCTTGGACACATATCTCTATGGATTTTATTTCGGATCTTCCCGTCTCTCAAAAAATGTCGGTCATTTGGGTAGTTTGTGATCGCTTCTCTAAGATGGTCCATTTGGTACCCTTGTCTAAATTGCCTTCCTCCTCTGATTTGGTGCCGTTGTTCTTCCAGCATGTGGTTCGTTTACATGGCATTCCAGAGAACATCGTTTCTGACAGAGGTTCCCAGTTTGTTTCGAGGTTTTGGCGAGCATTTTGTGCTAGGATGGGCATTGATTTGTCTTTTTCCTCGGCTTTCCATCCTCAGACAAATGGCCAAACTGAACGAACCAATCAGACCTTGGAAACATATCTGAGATGTTTTGTTTCTGCTGATCAGGATGATTGGGTGTCCTTTTTGCCGTTGGCTGAGTTCGCCCTTAATAATCGGGCCAGCTCGGCTACCTTGGTTTCGCCGTTTTTCTGCAATTCTGGGTTCCATCCTCGTTTCTCTTCAGGGCAGGTTGAGTCTTCGGACTGTCCTGGTGTGGATACTGTGGTGGACAGGTTGCAGCGGATTTGGACTCATGTAGTGGACAATTTGACCTTGTCCCAGGAGAAGGCTCAACGTTTCACTAATCGTAGACGCTGTGTGAGTCCCCGACTTCGTGTTGGGGATTTGGTTTGGTTGTCATCTCGTTATATTCCTATGAAGGTTTCCTCTCCTAAGTTTAAGCCTCGTTTCATTGGTCCGTATAGGATTTCTGAGGTTCTTAATCCTGTGTCTTTTTGTTTGACCCTTCCAGATTCTTTTTCCATCCATAACGTATTCCATAGGTCATTGTTGCGGAGATACGTGGCACCTATGGTTCCGTCTGTTGATCCTCCTGCCCCGGTTTTGGTGGAGGGGGAGTTGGAGTATATAGTGGAGAAGATTTTGGATTCTCGTGTTTCGAGATGGAAACTCCAGTATCTGGTTAAGTGGAAGGGTTATGGTCAGGAAGATAATTCCTGGGTCTTTGCCTCTGATGTCCATGCTGCCGATCTTGTTCGTGCCTTTCATATGGCTCATCCTGGTCGGCCTGGGGGCTCTGGTGAGGGTTCGGTGACCCCTCCTCAAGGGGGGGTACTGTTGTGAATTCTGTGATCAAGCTCCCTCCTGTGGTCACAAGTGGTACTGCGGCTTCTGAGTTTCCTTCCTCAGGTGATGAGGTTAAGTCGTTAGGTGCTGCTCTATTTAACTCCACCTAGTGCTTTGATCCTGGCCTCCAGTCAATGTTCTAGTATTGGTCTTGCTTCCTCCTGGATCGTTCCTGTGGCCTGTCTGCTCAGCATAAGCTAAGTTCTGCTTGTGTTTCTTTTGTTGCTATATTTTCTGTCCAGCTTGCTTTAATTTGTTTTTCTTGCTTGCTGGAAGCTCTGAGACGCAGAGGGAGCACCTCCGTACCGTTAGTCGTTGCGGAGGGTCTTTTTTGCCCCTCTGCGTGGTTGTTTGTAGGTTTTTGTGTTGACCGCAAAGCTATCTTTCCTATCCTCGGTCTATTCAGTAAGTCGGGCCTCGCTTTGCTAAATCTATTTCATCTCTGTATTTGTACTTTCATCTTACTCACAGTCATTATATGTGGGGGGCTGCCTTTTCCTTTGGGGTATTTCTCTGAGGCAAGGTAGGCTTATTTTTATATCTTCAGGCCTAGCTAGTTTTTCAGGCTGTGCCGAGTTGCATAGGGAGCGTTAGGCGCAATCCACGGCTACCTCTAGTGTGGTGTGATAGGATTAGGGATTGCAGTCAGCAGAGTTCCCACGTCTCAGAGCTCGTCCTATGTTTTTTGCTTATTGTCAGGTCACTTTGTGTGCTCTGAACTTCAAGGTCCATTGTGGTTCTGAATTACCTACTCATAACACTGCAGCCCTAAAGTAAATGTGATGCACCTCACACAAAACAGCACACCAGGAAAGGGATACGAGATGTCTGTAGGATGCCAAAGCAAGTGGAAACAGAAGCTTGCCCATGACTACATCTTACAGATGCATGGGACAGGGCCTGGGACATGGCTTAGACAAGCATTTCTACCTGAAACATTTCTCAGCAACTGGTTGATGAGTGACAGGTGTAGGCCTGGTGCTCTGAGAGGCCTATGAAATTGAGGCAACACACATGAATGAAACCCAACTTGTAGTCCAAACATTTCGAAAAACTAGAGGCAGACACCAAGAAAAGTGGCATCACTTGACCTACAGTAGAGATTTTATAATGGCATAGCAGCAGTCAGGCATGAGCCATTTATGATCCAGGATCTGGGCCAGCATTTACAGATTTGAATTTAAGTTCAAATTAGGATTTGGGTGAGGGACCGGTGTAAGTCTGCTCTGCTTGGAGCCCTGACACCTCATGCAACAGCTCAAACTGTTTATTTGCTTAGCCACACTTAAGTGACACAAATATCGGCTTAGTAGAGCACCAATATTAAAAAAATTAAGGATAGTAACACAGGTAGCTGACTGATCACTTCAACATTAGAAATTTTATAATGTCACAGTAGCAGTCATGGGCCAGCCATGCATAACGTATCGGGGTGTGGGCCATCATGTAGAGCTTTGAACTAAGTTTAAATTAAGACGAGGTGGGTGAGGGATTGGTGTAGGCCTTCTTTGGGAGCCCTGATACCTCATGCAACAGCTCAAACTTCTTTTCTGCTCAGCCACATTCAGGTGCCACAAATATCAGCTTTGTAGACTACTAATGTTAGGAACATTTAAGGATAGTAACTGCTATGATCCAGGTCAGGGTTTGCTTCTTGCTTCTCTTTCCCTGACCTGGTCATGGATGGGGTTAACTTTTCCTGCCTCTCTTTGGTTCTTGGGTGGCTATTTATTGGTGCTATTTTAGGTAGCCTTTGTCAGTGATAGTTCATGCTTCCAGGCTAGAGCAGCTGATCTGTATACCCTAGTGATCCTTCTGCCTGTGACTTCTCGTATGTGTGTCTGACCTGTTCCCTATCCCTGACTCAGTGTACATTTGGTGATTTCCCTAGTGTATGACTCAGCTTGAACTCTGAACTCCGCCTCCAGTTTTTCTGTCTGGTTTCATATCTAAAGAGGTCACCCTCAAGGTGGCGGCCCTACACCAGGAGCGTATTTCATGTGTTTTCTTGGAAATCTCCCTGCTGGTCTGGTGTTGGGGTTTCCCTGGTTGTAATTTCATAACCCTGTGATTGACTGGGGGTCCCGGGATATTGTGAAGTGGGGACCTAATTGTTCTGAAGCTTGCCTTACTATGTCTATATCATCTGTCAGTCTGGAGGGTATTCCAGAGTACCTGAGTGACTTTATGGATGTATTCTCTAAAAAAAAAATTGATTTTATTAAAAAGGTTTTGCCACCACACCGCCCATTTAATTGTACCATTGATCTTATTCCTGATGCTAAATTGCCCAAGGCCTGTTTGTATAATTTATCTGGTCACGAGCGTACGGCCATGAAGGAATACATTTCTGAGAGTCTTTGCAAAGGGCACATTCACCCTTCCATGTCCCCTGTGGCGGCTGGGTTCTTTTTCGTGAAAAAGAAAGATGGTGGCTTGCACCCATGCCTCGAATTCCGAGAGTTGAATAAGATCACTGTGAGAAATACTTACCCTCTCCCACCTATCCCTGATTTATGCAACCAACTGTCTGGGGCTAAGTGGTTTTCGAAATTGGATCTTCGGGGGCATACCATCTCATTTGTTTACAAGAGGGGGATGAGTGGGAAACTGCGTTTTTGTCACCTCTGCGGGGCTGTTCGGAAATTTGATTATGCCTTTTGGGTGGACTGATGCGCCGTCTGTTTTTCAAAATATTAGCAACCATATATTTTCTGACTTTATTGGGTGATTTTTGGTAGTGTATCTTGATGATATTCTGGCATACTCTGTGAAGAAGCAGGCCTACATAGTACTCCACAGACTCCGGGAGAACTGTCTCTTTGCTAAATCGGAGAAATGTTTATTTTTGGTCCAGGAGTTGTCCTTTCTGGGGTTCATCTTGTCTGCTGAAGGATTTCGTATGGACCCTAGACAGGTTCAGACCATTGTGGACTGGGTTCCACCCAGGGATCTTAGAGGTCTTCAGCATTTCTTAGGGTTCGCTAATTATTATAGAAAATTTATAAGGGGGTTTTCTCAAGTTGTTAAGCCCTCACTGATTTGACCCGAAAGGGGTCTGATATCAAGAATTGGCCTGCTCCTGCGGCAGTGACAATTTTGGAGTTAAAGAAGTGTTTCATGTCTTCCACCATATTTGGATGCCTCAGAGGTGGGGGTGGGGGCGGTACTGTCCCAAGGACCTTCCACTTTAACCAACTTAAGACCTTGTGCCTTCTTCTCAAAGAAATTCTCTTCTGCGAAAAATAATTATGATGTAGGTAACAAAGAGTTATTTGCCATTAAGCTAGCATTTGAAGAATGGAGGCATTTTTTGGAAGGGGCGGTCCATCGAATCACTGTGATTACAGATCATAAGAGTCTGGCTTACTTCGAGTCTGCCAAGAGGTTGACACCAAGACAGGTGGGATATTCACTTTTTTTCTCACGGTTTTCAATCCTCTATTACCTTTTGGCATGGTTCTAAAAACGTCAAGACTGATGCCTTATCCTGTAGTCTGGACCCGATATCACCTCCTGAACCTCCTTCCTCCATTCTTCAGCATGGTGTGGTTGTGGCTGGGGTGTCCTTGGTGTTGGAACGAGAGATTCGTGAGGCTCAGTCTCTTGCTCCTCCGTCATTGCCGGTTAATAAGCTCTTTGTGCCCATTCACTTTCATCTCAGGATACTTCGGGAGTTTCATGAATCTGCCCTGAGTGGGCATCCTGGAATCTCAGCTACCCGTAAAGCTGTTTCTAGGTTGTTTTGGTGGTCCTCATTGGCTTCGGATGTGGTTAAGTTTGTGTCATCCTGTGATGTATGTGCTCATGCTAAAAGTTCCCATAGCTGGCAGGGGAATTGGTGATTTTGCCAATTCCTGATAGACTATGGACTCATCTGTCCATAGATTTTATCACCGATCTTCCTTCTTCTAGTGGCAAAATGGTAGTGGTGGACAGATTTAGTAAGCAGGCACATTTTGTACCTTTGACAGGTCTACCTAATGCAGAGACGTTAGCTAAATTGTTTGTTGAACATGTGGTATGGTTGCATGGTGTGCCTGTGAGTGTGGTTTCTGACAGGGGAGTGCAGTTTGTGTCCAAGTTCTGAGGGCATTTTGTAAAAGGTTATCAGCATATCATCCTGAGTCTAATGGTCAGACAGAGAGAACCAATGAGTTCTTGGAACAAATCTTGCGTTGTTTGACCACTTCCCGGCAGGACGATTGGTGTTCCTCTTTGCCTGTGGCTGAATTTGCTTTTAACAATCACATTAATCAGTCCACGGGTACCTCTCCATTCTTCTGCAATTATGGGTTTCACCCTCATTTTGAATTTTCCTGACTCACTGACTATATTGATTCAGGGTGCCCTGGGGCTGACCTAGCTGTGCAACGTTTGGGGGAGGTGTGGCAGGAGGTTCAGAAGAATATTGGGGAGGCTCAGGGGAGGTATAAATTCTTTGCTCAGAAAAGGCGATCTGTGGGGCCAGTATTCTGGGTTGGGGATAAGGTTTGGTTGACCACCAGGAATATAAAGCTTAAAGTTCCTTCTGCTAAATTAGGGCCCAAGTTCATTGGCATTATGAGATTGTGGAGGTGGTCAATCCTGTGGCCTTCTGTTTGTGCCTTCCCCCGTCTTTATAGATTCCCAACGTGTTCCATAAGGCTCTTTTGAAACCATTGGGGTCTTCCTCTGGGGAATCTCCATCTCCTCCTCCACCCATTTCGGTGGATGGCCAAAATGAGTATGACGTAGAACGGATTGTGGACTCTTGCATGGTACATCGCTAACTCCAGTATCTGGTCCATTGGAGGGGCTACAGTGCAGATGACTAGGGTCCGGTGGCCCCCTTGAGAGGAGGGTACTGTCATGATCCAGGTCAGGGTTTGCATCTTGCTTCTCTTTCCCCGCCTTGGTCATGGAGGGGTTAACTTTTCCTGCCTCTTTTTGTTTTTTGGGTGGCTATTTATTGGTGCTATTTTAGGTAGCCTTTGTCAGTGATATTTCATGCTTCCAGGCTAGAGCAGCTGATCCGCATAACCTAGTGATCCTTCTGCCTCTGACTTTCCATGTGTGTGTCTGACCTGTTCCCTATCCCTGACTGGGTGTACGTTTGGTGATTTCCCTACAGTGTATGGCTCAGCTTGAACTCCGAACTCCACCTCCAGTTTTTCTGTCTACAGTACTGCGTTCCCTGACTGGCTTTTGACCCTCCGGCTTGGACCTTGACTCCTCTTTCCGTCTCACTTATGGATACCACACTCCTTTCTGGCTCTGACTTTTGGCTCGTCTCTGACCTTGTGCTTTGCTGTAACCTCTGGTACTTCATCTCCCTGTTTGTTGCTTACTTTGGCCTGTCTAACTACTCTGCCACCTCCTGGTGGCGGCCTGCACTTCTGCACCGAACTGATACACAGTAAGTGCATCCATTTTTCCTGTAAGATGGCCCTTGGTGGTGGCTGAGCGCAACTGCTCTGCAGTTGCATTACATTAACACAGGTTGTTGAGTGAAACTAAGTGCAGACCTGCCGGTCTGGGAGCAAGTAACACACGTAGGAGACCCAATTTGGAGTCCAAACATTTCCAAAATTTAGGGGTAGACACCACTAAATTGGCATCAATTTCCCCAGATTAGAAATAGTGTAATGGGGCTCTGATACACCTTCCACTACAGGCAACCCACCAAATGGAGACACAACTTGGAGTCTCTCCACATTTCAAAAAAATATCACCACACACAACTAAAGTGGCATCAATTTCCCCAGAGTAGAAATAGTATAATGGGGCTCTGACACCCCTTCCACTACAGGCAATCCACTAGATAGAGACTTAACTTGGAGTCTGCAAATTTAAAAAAAAAATTGTAACATCAGCAGTAGGGTTGAGCGAAACGGGTCGAACATTTTCAAAAGTCGCCGACTTTTGGCGAAGTCGAGTTTCATGAAACCCGATCCGACCCCTGTGCGTTGTCGGCCATGCGGTACGCAACTTTCGCGCCAAAGTCGCGATTCAATGACGCGAAAAGCGCCATTTCTCAGCCAATGAAGGTAAACGCAGAGTGTGGGCAGCGTGATGACATAGGTCCTGGTCCCCACCATCTTAGAGAAGGGCATTGCAGTGATTGGCTTGCTGTCTGCGGCGTCACAGGGGCTATAAAGGGGCGTTCCCGCCGACCGCCATCTTACTGCTGCTGATCTGAGCTTAGGGAGAGGTTGCTGCCGCTTCGTCAGAAGCAGGGATAGCGTTAGGCAGGGTAAATTAACCACCAAACCGCTTGTGCTGTAGCGATTTGCACTGTCCAACACCACCTTCGGTGTGCAGGGATAGTGGAAGCTACATTTTTTTATTTTTTTCTCAGCGCTGTAGCTCATTGGGCTGCCCTAGAAGGCTCCCTGATAGCTGCATTGCTGTGTGTACGCCGCTGTGCAAACCAACTGCTTTTTTCAAAGCACAAATCCTCTTGTTCCTTCCTTTCTGCACAGCTATCTTGTTTGTTTGTCCACACTTTTTATTTAATTTGTGCATCAGTCCACTCCTTATTGCTGCCTGCCATACCTGGCTGAGATTACTGCAGGGAGATAGTAATTGAAGGACAGTTCCTTTTTTTTTTTTTTTTGTGGGAGATTAAGATTGGCATTTCTGCTAGAGTGCCATCCCTGTCTGTGCCATCTCTCACTCAGTGGGCCATAGAAAGCCTATTTATTTTTTTGCTTGATTTGGGTTCTAAAATCTACCTGAAAAAATCACTACATCAATCAGTGGGAGAAAAATATTGGCCTCAGGGCTTGTGTGCCACTCCTGACTCCTGTGTGTGCCATCTCTCAGTCAGTGGGCCATAGAAAGCCTATTTATTTTTTTGCTTGATTTGGGTTCCAAAATCTACCTGAAAAAATCACTACATCAATCAGTGGGAGAAAAATATTGGCCTCAAGGCTTGTGTGCCACTCCTGACTCCTGTGTGCATCATCACTCACTCAGTGGGCCATAGAAAGCCTATTTTTTTTTTTTTTGCTTTATTTGGGTTCTAAATTCAACCTGAAAAAATCAATAAATCAATCAGTGGGAGATTAATATTGGCCTTTGGGCTTGTGTGCCAGTCCTAAGCGTGCCATCTCTCTCACAAATAGTGGGCCATAGAAAGCCTATTTTTTTTTTTTTTTTTTGGTTTTATAAATTCTCCCTGAAAAAAAAAAGGGAGATTAATATTGGCCGTTGGGCTTGTGTGCCAGTCCTAAGCGTGCCATCTCTCTCTCAGATAGTGGGCCATAGAAAGCCTATTTATTATTTTTTTTATTAGGTTTATAAATTTTCCCTGAAAAAAAAAAAAAAAAGTGGGAGATTAATATTGGCCTCTGGGCTTGTGTGCCAGTCCTGAGCGTGCCATCTCTCTCACAAATAGTGGGCCATAGAAAGCCTATTTTTTTTTTTTTTTGGTTTTATAAATTCTCCCTGAAAAAAAAAGGGAGATTAATATTGGCCTTTGGGCTTGTGTGCCAGTCCTAAGCGTGCCATCTCTCTCTCTCAGATAGTGGGCCATAGAAAGCCTATTTATTATTTTTTTTATTGGGTTTATAAATTTTCCCTGAAAAAAAAAAAAAAGTGGGAGATTAATATTGGCCTCTGGGCTTGTGTGCCAGTCCTGAGCGTGCCATCTCTCTCACAAATAGTGGGCCATAGAAAGCCTATTTATTCTTTTTTTTTTTGTTTTATAAATTCTCACTGAAAAAAAAAGGGAGATTAATATTGGCCTTTGGGCTTGTGTGCCAGTCCTAAGCGTGCCATCTCTCTCTCTCAGATAGTGGGCCATAGAAAGCCTATTTATTTTTTTGGTTGATTTGGGTTCTAAATTCTACCTGAAAAAATCAATAAATCAATCAGTGGGAGATAAATATTGGCCTCTGGGCTTGTGTGCCACTCCTGCGTCATCTCTCACACAGTGGGCCATAAAAAACCTATTTTTTGTTTTATTTGTTTTCTAAATTCTCCCTGAAAAAATCATTTTATTTTATTTGGTTTCTAAATTCTTCCTGAAAAAATCATTTTTTTTTATTATTTTTTTTTTCTAAAGTCTCCCTGAAAAAAAAAAAATCAAATCAGTGGGAGATTAATATTGCCCTTTCTGCTTGTGTGCCAGTCTTGACTCCTGGGTGTGCCATCTCTCTCTCTCTCTCCAATTGTGGGCCATAGAAAGCCTATTATTTTTTTAGCTTGATTTGGGTTCCAAAATCTACCTGAAAAAATCACTACATCAATCATTGGGAGAAAAATATTGGCCTCTGGGCTTGTGTGCCACTCCTGACTCCTGTGTGCGTCATCTCTCACGCAGTGGGCCATAGAAAGCCTATTTTTTGTTTTATTTGTTTTCTAAATTCTCCCTGAAAAAATCATTTTATTTTATTTGGTTTCTAAATTCTTCCTGAAAAAATCATTTTTTTTTATTATTTTTTTTTTCTAAAGTCTCCCTGAAAAAAAAAAAAAAATCAAATCAGTGGGAGATTAATATTGCCCTTTCTGCTTGTGTGCCAGTCTTGACTCCTGGGTGTGCCATCTCTCTCTCTCTCTCCAATTGTGGGCCATAGAAAGCCTATTATTTTTTTAGCTTGATTTGGGTTCCAAAATCTACCTGAAAAAATCACTACATCAATCATTGGGAGAAAAATATTGGCCTCTGGGCTTGTGTGCCACTCCTGACTCCTGTGTGCGTCATCTCTCACTCAGTGGGCCATAGAAAGCCTATTTTTTGCTTTATTTGTTTTCTAAATTCTCCCTGAAGAAATCATTTTATTTTATTTGGTTTCTAAATTCTTCCTGAAAAAATCATTTTATTTTATTTTGTTTCTAAAGTCTCCCTGAAAAAAAAAAAATAAATAAAAAAAAACAGTGGGAGATTAATATTTACATTTGTGCTTCAGTGACAGTCCTGCGTGTGTGGCATCTCTCTCATTTGTTGCCACCAAAAGCAGAGTGTGTAACATTGTGCCTGATTTTCGTTGTGGTCTCACCCACCTGTAAAGGGGTAGCTAAATCATACTGAAGTTATAGCTCACCGTGTAAGTTGTGTGACAGCAACAAATACCGTTAGTTTGGTTACGTTTTTAAAACAATGAGGAAGTCTGGTGGAAGAGGTCGTGGCCGGGGGTGTTCATTGTCAGCTGGTAATGAGGGTAGTGGTAGTGGTGGAGCATCAGGTGGTCGTGGGAAAAAAAATATTGCACCTAAGTCTGGAGCTGTGGAGCCAGGTTCGTCGTCTGGCTACACAAGGCCTCGAACGCTCCCTTTTCTGGGAGTAGGAAAACCGCTTTTAAAGCCGGAGCAGCAAGAGCAAGTTTTGGCTTATCTTGCTGACTCAGCCTCTAGCTCTTTTGCCTCCTCTCGTGAAACTGGTAAATGTAAAAGCAGTGCGTCGTTAGTGGATGTTCACGGTCAGGGACAAGTCGCTTCCTTGTCCTCTTCAGCAAAAACAACAACAGAGAAGAATGCAGCAGGCGACACAACGGGTTACTCCATGGAGCTCTTTACACATACCGTCCCTGGCTTAGAAAGTGAAGCAGTTAACAGTCCATGCCCATTACAAGTTGAATCTGACATGGAGTGCACTGATGAACAGCCACAGCCAGACTACTATGCTGGTCCTTTGACTCAGACCACAACATTGCCCTCGCAGGGTAATGATCAAGAATCAGACCCTGATGAGACTATGTTGCCCCATCACGAACGCTATACCACCGACCGACATGGTGACACAGACGAAGTTGCACATGAGCTACAAGAAGAGGTAATAGATGACCCAGTTGTTGACCCCGATTGGCAGCCATTGGAGGAACAGGGTGCAGGCGACAGCAGTTCTGAAGCGGAGGAGGAGGGGCCGCAGCAGGCATCAACATCGCAACAGGTTCCATCTGCCGGGCCCGTATCTTGCCCAAAACGCGTGGCAAAGCCAAAACCTGTTGGAGGACAGCGTGGCCATCTGGTTAAAGCTCAGTCTGCAATGCCTGAAAAGGTATCCGATGCTAGAAAGAGTGCAGTCTGGCATTTTTTTAAACAACATCCAATTGATCAGCGCAAAGTCATCTGTCAAAAATGTTCAACTACCTTAAGCAGAGGGCAGAATCTGAAAAGTCTCAATGCAAGTTGCATGCTTAGACATTTAACCACCATGCATTTGCAAGCTTGGACTAACTACCAAACGTCCCTTAAGGTTGTAGCACCCTCGGCCAATGAAGCTAGTCATCAACGCAACATCCCTTCCGGCAGTGTAGGGCCACCATTTTCCGCACCACCTGCAGTATCTGTGCAGGTTTCTTTGCCAGGCCAAAGCAGTCAGGGTCAGGGAATCACCAGTTTCGTAGTAGGAAACACTGCATCTAGGGCACCGGCGGCAACAATACCATCTCCCACCGTCTCTCAGTCTGCCATGTCCACCGGCACCCCCGCTAGTTCCACGATCTCCAGCTCTCCAGTCCAGCTCACCCTACATGAGACTATGGTTAGAAAAAGGAAGTACTTAGCCTCGCATCCGCGTACACAGGGTTTGAACGCCCACATAGCTAGACTAATCTCGTTAGAGATGATGCCCTACCGGTTAGTTGAAAGCGAAGCTTTCAAAGCCCTGATGGACTACGCTGTACCATGCTACGAGCTACCCAGTCGACACTTTTTTTCCAGAAAAGCCATCCCAGCCCTGCACCAGCATGTTAAAGAGCGCATCGTCCATGCACTCAGGAAATCTGTGAGCACAAAGGTGCACCTGACAACAGATGCATGGACCAGTAGGCATGGCCAGGGACGTTACGTGTCCATCACGGCACACTGGGTGAATGTTGTGGATGCAGGGTCCACAGGGGACAGCAATTTTGGGACAGTTCTGCCTAGCCCACGTCTAGGAAACAGTTGGCTGTAGCCGTTCGCACTCCCTCCTCCTCCTCCTCGTCCTCCTGCAGAAGCGAGAGCTCGTCCACAGACCGCAGTCGCACAACCACTCCATCCGCAGCTGCCACTGTTGCACACCAGGTCTCCCATTATGGGGCAGCTACTGGCAAACGTCAGCAGGCTGTATTGGCTATGAAGTGTTTGGGCGACAACAGACACACCGCGGAAGTTCTGTCCGAGTTCTTGCAGAAAGAAACGCAGTCGTGGCTGGGCATTGTAGATCTTGAGGCAGGCAAGGTAGTGAGTGATAACGGAAGGAATTTCATGGCTGCCATCTCCCTTTCCCAACTGAAACACATTCCTTGCCTGGCTCACACCTTAAACCTGGTGGTGCAGTGCTTCCTGAAAAGTTACCTGGGGTTATCCGACCTGCTCCTCAAAGTGCGTGGACTTTGCTCACATATCCGCCGTTCGCCCGTACACTCCAGCCGTATGCAGACCTATCAGCGTTCTTTGAACCTTCCCCAGCATCGCCTAATCATAGACGTTGCAACAAGGTGGAACTCAACACTGCACATGCTTCAGAGACTGTGCGAACAGAGGCGGGCTGTTATGTTTTTGTGGGAGGATACACATACACGGGCAGGCAGTAGGATGGCAGACATGGAGTTGTCAGGTGTGCAGTGGTCGAAGATTCAAGACATGTGTCAAGTCCTTCAGTGTTTTGAGGAATGCACACGGCTGGTTAGTGCAGACAACGCCATAATAAGCATGAGCATCCCCCTAATGCGTCTGCTGATGCAAAGTTTGACGCACATAAAGGATCAGGCGTCTGCAGCTGAGGAAGAGGAAAGCCTTGATGACAGTCAGCCATTGTCTGGCCAGGGCAGTGTACAGGACGAGGTAGCGGGCGAAGAGGAGGAGGAGGACGAGGAGGATGATGGGGATGATTATATTTTTAATGAGGAAGCTTTTCCGGGGCCACTGGAAATTGTTGGCGCGGCAAGGCCGGGTTCTGGTTTTTGGAGGGACACAAGTGACGTGGATTTGCCTGAAACTGCCCCTCAACCAAGCACAACCGCAAATTTGAGAACTGGAACTTTGGCCCACATGGCGGATTATGCCTTACGTATCCTCAAAAGGGACACACGCATTACTAAAATGATGAACGATGACGATTACTGGTTGGCCTGCCTCCTTGATCCTCGCTATAAAGGCAAATTGCAAAATATAATGCCACATGAGAACTTGGAAATAATATTAGCAACCAAACAATCAACTCTTGTTGACCGTTTGCTTCTGGCATTCCCTGCACACAGCGCCCGTGATCGTTCTCACACGAGCTGCAGGGGCCAGCAGACCAGAGGTGTTAGAGGGGCAGAAATCAGAAGTGGCGTTGGCCAGAGGGGTTTTCTGACCAGGTTGTGGAGTGATTTTGCTATGACCGCAGACAGGACAGGTACTGCAGCATCAATTCAAAGTGACAGGAGACAACATTTGTCCAGTATGGTTACTAACTATTTTTCATCCCTTATCGACGTTCTCCCTCAACCGTCATTCCCATTTGATTACTGGGCATCCAAATTAGACACCTGGCCAGAATTGGCAGAATATGCATTGCAGGAGCTTGCTTGCCCGGCAGCTAGTGTCCTATCAGAAAGAGTATTCAGTGCTTCAGGTTCAATACTAACAGAAAAAAGGACTCGTCTGGCTACCCAAAATGTAGATGATCTAATATTCATTAAAATGAACCACAACTGGATTTCGAAATCTTTTGCCCCACCTTGCCCGGCTGACACCTAGCTCTCCTATGAAAAGGTCTTGCCTGTGGACTATTATGAATGACTTTTCCAATATCGTAATTTGCTGCACCTGATTGTCCAGCATACGACATGTTTACACCTCCCTAAATGGCCAAACTCCCCACACGGGGCCGTGGTATCGCCACTTGGCGCCAGCACCCGTGAGAGTGCTGTTTTTTTTCTGAAGAGGTGGGTGTGCCCGCTTTTGGTCGACGGCACTGCCACTGGGTCCCTCATAGTACAATAAAGTGTCTCTGGCGGTGGTGGTGCGCACCCAACGTCAGACACACCGTTGTAATATGAGGGGCCCTGGGCCTGTACCGCCGGCCACAAGACAGTTCCCCCCCCCCAGCTCAAACAGTGCTCTACCACTTGCAAAATTATCTCTCACAGCTCCACCAATGTTTAGTCTATGCGCTGACATCCTTCAATGCCTGGCACTGACAATACCATTGTATTGACATTTTTGTTATGTTAGGCCTTCGAAGCCTGTCTGCGGTCCCTCCTTCCACTAGGCCTCCACTGACCATTGTACTGCTGCCCGTGTACCCCTGGAACCAATTTTAAATTGCCAACAGCCCAATTTTGTTATGTTAGGCCTTCGAAGCCTGTCTGCAGTCCCTTCTTTCTACTACTACTACACTGACCAGACCACTGCTGCCCGTGTACCCCTGGAACCAATGTTAAATTGCCTGCACCCCTATTTTTGTTATGTTAGGCCTTCGAAGCCTGTCTGTGGTCCCTCCTTCCACTAGGCCTCCACTGACCATTGTACTGCTGCCCGTGTACCCCTGGAACCAATTTTGAATTGCCAACAGCCCAATTTTGTTATGTTAGGCCTTCGAAGCCTGTCTGCAGTCCCTTCTTTCTACTACTACTACACTGACCAGACCACTGCTGCCCGTGTACACCTGGAACCAATGTTAAATTGCCTGCACCCCTATTTTTGTTATGTTAGGCCTTCGAAGCCTGTCTGCGGTCCCTCCTTCCACTAGGCCTCCACTGACCATTGTACTGCTGCCCGTGTACCCCTGGAACCAATTTTAAATTGCCAACAGCCCAATTTTGTTATGTTAGGCCTTCGAAGCCTGTCTGCAGTCCCTTCTTTCTACTACTACTACACTGACCAGACCACTGCTGCCCGTGTACCCCTGGAACCAATGTTAAATTGCCTGCACCCCTATTTTTGTTATGTTAGGCCTTCGAAGCCTGTCTGCGGTCCCTCCTTCCACTAGGCCTCCACTGACCATTGTACTGCTGCCCGTGTACCCCTGGAACCAATTTTAAATTGCCAACAGCCCAATTTTGTTATGTTAGGCCTTCGAAGCCTGTCTGCAGTCCCTTCTTTCTACTACTACTACACTGACCAGACCACTGCTGCCCATGTACCCCTGGAACCAATGTTAAATTGCCTGCACCCCTATTTTTGTTATGTTAGGCCTTCGAAGCCTGTCTGAGGTCCCTCCTTCCACTAGGCCTCCACTGACCATTGTACTGCTGCCCGTGTACCCCTGGAACCAATTTTAAATTGCCAACAGCCCAATTTTGTTATGTTAGGCCTTCGAAGCCTTTCTGCAGTCCCTTCTTTCTACTACTACTACACTGACCAGACCACTGCTGCCCGTGTACCCCTGGAACCAATGTTAAATTGCCTGCACCCCTATTTTTGTTATGTTAGGCCTTCGAAGCCTGTCTGCGGTCCCTCCTTCCACTAGGCCTCCACTGACCATTGTACTGCTGCCCGTGTACCCCTGGAACCAATTTTAAATTGCCAACAGCCCAATTTTGTTATGTTAGGCCTTCGAAGCCTGTCTGCAGTCCCTTCTTTCTACTACTACTACACTGACCAGACCACTGCTGCCCGTGTACCCCTGGAACCAATGTTAAATTGCCTGCACCCCTATTTTTGTTATGTTAGGCCTTCGAAGCCTGTCTGCGGTCCCTCCTTCCACTAGGCCTCCACTGACCATTGTACTGCTGCCCGTGTACCCCTGGAACCAATTTTAAATTGCCAACAGCCCAATTTTGTTATGTTAGGCCTTCGAAGCCTGTCTGCAGTCCCTTCTTTCTACTACTACTACACTGACCAGACCACTGCTGCCCGTGTACCCCTGGAACCAATGTTAAATTGCCTGCACCCCTATTTTTGTTATGTTAGGCCTTCGAAGCCTGTCTGCGGTCCCTCCTTCCACTAGGCCTCCACTGACCATTGTACTGCTGCCCGTGTACCCCTGGAACCAATTTTAAATTGCCAACAGCCCAATTTTGTTATGTTAGGCCTTCGAAGCCTGTCTGCAGTCCCTTCTTTCTACTACTACTACTACACTGACCAGACCACTGCTGCCCGTGTACCCCTGGAACCAATGTTAAATTGCCTGCACCCCTATTTTTGTTATGTTAGGCCTTCGAAGCCTGTCTGAGGTCCCTCCTTCCACTAGGCCTCCACTGACCATTGTACTGCTGCCCGTGTACCCCTGGAACCAATTTTAAATTGCCAACAGCCCAATTTTGTTATGTTAGGCCTTCGAAGCCTGTCTGCAGTCCCTTCTTTCTACTACTACTACACTGACCAGACCACTGCTGCCCATGTACCCCTGGAACCAATGTTAAATTGCCTGCACCCCTATTTTTGTTATGTTAGGCCTTCGAAGCCTGTCTGAGGTCCCTCCTTCCACTAGGCCTCCACTGACCATTGTACTGCTGCCCGTGTACCCCTGGAACCAATTTTAAATTGCCAACAGCCCAATTTTGTTATGTTAGGCCTTCGAAGCCTTTCTGCAGTCCCTTCTTTCTACTACTACTACACTGACCAGACCACTGCTGCCCGTGTACCCCTGGAACCAATGTTAAATTGCCTGCACCCCTATTTTTGTTATGTTAGGCCTTCGAAGCCTGTCTGCGGTCCCTCCTTCCACTAGGCCTCCACTGACCATTGTACTGCTGCCCGTGTACCCCTGGAACCAATTTTAAATTGCCAACAGCCCAATTTTGTTATGTTAGGCCTTCGAAGCCTGTCTGCAGTCCCTTCTTTCTACTACTACTACACTGACCAGACCACTGCTGCCCGTGTACCCCTGGAACCAATGTTAAATTGCCTGCACCCCTATTTTTGTTATGTTAGGCCTTCGAAGCCTGTCTGAGGTCCCTCCTTCCACTAGGCCTCCACTGACCATTGTACTGCTGCCCGTGTACCCCTGGAACCAATTTTAAATTGCCAACAGCCCAATTTTGTTATGTTAGGCCTTCGAAGCCTGTCTGCAGTCCCTTCTTTCTACTACTACTACACTGACCAGACCACTGCTGCCCATGTACCCCTGGAACCAATGTTAAATTGCCTGCACCCCTATTTTTGTTATGTTAGGCCTTCGAAGCCTGTCTGAGGTCCCTCCTTCCACTAGGCCTCCACTGACCATTGTACTGCTGCCCGTGTACCCCTGGAACCAATTTTAAATTGCCAACAGCCCAATTTTGTTATGTTAGGCCTTCGAAGCCTTTCTGCAGTCCCTTCTTTCTACTACTACTACACTGACCAGACCACTGCTGCCCGTGTACCCCTGGAACCAATGTTAAATTGCCTGCACCCCTATTTTTGTTATGTTAGGCCTTCGAAGCCTGTCTGCGGTCCCTCCTTCCACTAGGCCTCCACTGACCATTGTACTGCTGCCCGTGTACCCCTGGAACCAATTTTAAATTGCCAACAGCCCAATTTTGTTATGTTAGGCCTTCGAAGCCTGTCTGCAGTCCCTTCTTTCTACTACTACTACACTGACCAGACCACTGCTGCCCGTGTACCCCTGGAACCAATGTTAAATTGCCTGCACCCCTATTTTTGTTATGTTAGGCCTTCGAAGCCTGTCTGCGGTCCCTCCTTCCACTAGGCCTCCACTGACCATTGTACTGCTGCCCGTGTACCCCTGGAACCAATTTTAAATTGCCAACAGCCCAATTTTGTTATGTTAGGCCTTCGAAGCCTGTCTGCAGTCCCTTCTTTCTACTACTACTACACTGACCAGACCACTGCTGCCCGTGTACCCCTGGAACCAATGTTAAATTGCCTGCACCCCTATTTTTGTTATGTTAGGCCTTCGAAGCCTGTCTGCGGTCCCTCCTTCCACTAGGCCTCCACTGACCATTGTACTGCTGCCCGTGTACCCCTGGAACCAATTTTAAATTGCCAACAGCCCAATTTTGTTATGTTAGGCCTTCGAAGCCTGTCTGCAGTCCCTTCTTTCTACTACTACTACTACACTGACCAGACCACTGCTGCCCGTGTACCCCTGGAACCAATGTTAAATTGCCTGCACCCCTATTTTTGTTATGTTAGGCCTTCGAAGCCTGTCTGCGGTCCCTCCTTCCACTAGGCCTCCACTGACCATTGTACTGCTGCCCGTGTACCCCTGGAACCAATTTTAAATTGCCAACAGCCCAATTTTTTTATGTTAGGCCTTCGAAGCCTGTCTGCGGTCCCTCCTTCCACTTGGCCTCCACTGACCATTGTACTGCTGCCCGTGTACCCCTGGAACCAATGTAAAAGTGCCTACAGCCTGTCCAATTTGTTATGTTAGGCCTTCGAAGCCTGTCTGCGGTCCCTTCTTTCTACTACAACTACACTGACCAGACCACTGCCGCCCGTGTACCCCTGTAACCTATTTTAAAGTGCATACAGCCAATTTTTTTTCTCTATTTTACAATTATAAAGCCCAGATGGACTACGCTGTACCACGGTAAGAGCTACCCAGTCGTCACTTCTTTTGCAAGAAAAGCCATCCCAGCACTACAGCATCATGTAAAAATCTGCATTGTCCATGCTCTCTGGCTATCTAATAGTAGAAAGGTGCACCTGACAACAGATGCATGGACCAGTAGGCATGTCCACGAAAGGTTAGATGTCCTTTACGGCGCACTGGGTTAATGTTGTGGATGCATGGTCCACAGGGGACAGCCTACAAAGTCTGTCTGAAGTCCCAAATATAAATTGTCCTCCGCTTACCACACCAATGCTGCCTGTGTACCCCTGGAACATTTCATAAACTCCATTGACCAAAATTTGGGGTTTACAGCCTACTACCAGTGTCTGCCGCTCCAAGGTGTTCCCCGGGTTGCCTTTTCTGAGCTTTGATCTTCAGGCTCTTCTTAAGTAGTTGTTGAAAACAACACTGCATTCGGCCTACAAGTTGGGTCTGGGGTGTAGAGATGGTGTGTTCCACTCCAAGGTGTTCCCCAGGTGTCCTCGCCATTGCTGCGATCTTAATGCTCTCGTTTAGTAGTTGTTGGAAACTACAGTGCATTAGGCCTACAAATTGGGTATGGGGTGTAGAGAGATGGTGTGTTCCACTCCAAGGTGTTCCCGAGGTTTCCTCGCCATTGCTGCGATCTTAATGCTCTCGTTTAGTAGTTGTTGGAAACTACAGTGCATTAGGCCTACAAATTGGGTATGGGGTGTAGAGAGATGGTGTGTTCCACTCCAAGGTGTTCCCCAGGTTTCCTCGCCATTGCTGCGATCTTAATGCTCTTGTTTAGTAGTTGTTGGAAACTACAGTGCATTAGGCCTACAAATTGGGTATGGGGTGTAGAGAGATGGTGTGTTCCACTCCAAGGTGTTCCCCAGGTTTCCTCGCCATTGCTTCGATCTTCCTGCTCTCGTTTAGTAGTTGTTGGAAACTACACTGCATTAGGCCTACAAATTGGGTATGGGTTGTAGAGAGATGGTGTGTTACACTACAAGGTGTTCTCCAGGTTGCCTTTCCTGAGCTTCTATCTTCAGGCTCTCATTAAATTGTGGTTAAATGGAACAACTGCATTTGGCGTACTAGTTGGGTTGGGGCCTACTATCGGTGTCTGCCACTCCTTGCTGTTCTCCTGGTTTCCTGTTATGAAATTCCATTTTCAGGCTCTCGTTAAGTAGTTGTTAATGTTAGACTGCATTTGGCCTACTAGTTGGGTTGGGGCCTACTATCGGTGTCTGCCACTCCTTGCTGTTCTCCTCCACTGAACAAAGCTGTGCCGCCTGTTTACTACGGTTGCCAATTTTGAACTGCATTTCGACTACTTACTGATTTGGGCCTACTCTCTGTGTCAGCCTCTCATTCCAGTTGTCCTCCACTGCAATGCCCCCTGGTTAGTCCTGTGTTACCAATTTTGAACTGCATTTAGCCCACTTTATTCTTTGGGCCTATATCTGTGTTTCCTCCTCATCCTGCCCATTGCCCAGCCAGTGATAGATGAGTCTGCTGGTACATTGACCCATAACGCTAAATTCCCCGTGCACGCTACACAGCAAGATTGTGACCCTGCTGAAAGTCAGATTCCTCTTCCCGCATACCATACCACCTTACACGGGGACAAAGAGGAAGGTGCAGATGAAAGTGCAGGTTCCTTCATCAGGTGGGGGGAGGAATACTAGTTGGCGACGTCACTGGCACAGGGCCTCTCATAGTACGCAAAAGTGTTGCTGCCGGTGGGAGGCGCCCCCGCCGTGCAAACACACCGCTGTACTTTGAGGGGCCCTGTGCCAGTGCCAGTGCCAACGAGTGGGCCCCCCCTGCTTGCTCAGGATCACAGCACTTGCAAAGTTGAAATACTTTCCTCTCCCTGCTCCACTGCCGTGACGCGTTCCAGATTTCCTGGGCCCACTAATTACTTGAACCAGCCCTACCCCCCACAACTTTAGCCAAATGACCCCCAATTTCAAATGCCTTCCAATTATTATAAGCTAAATTATGATTGACAAGCTTCAGTAAAAAGAATGGATGTTTTTGCCATTAAAATGGGCAGTGTAGGTGTTTTCCTGGCCTCCACTCACTGCCGACTATGCTCCCCCATTGACTTGCATTGGGTTTCGTGTTTCGGGCGATACCCGACTTTTCGCGATAATCGGCCGATTCCACTCGACTCGACTTCTAAGATAGTCGGGTTTCGCGAAACACGACTCGACTCTAAAAAGGTCAAGGTCGCTCAACCCTAATCAGCAGCAGTAGCAACAATAGGCACAGAAGCCATAACAAAGGTGTCAAAGACTGCAATAACACGAGATCAATGCAGCACATTAAAAAGTGCACCATCGCCTAATCTGCCCAGTCTGCGACTGTGGTGCAAATGTTATTGGAGATCTATGACTTGTTCATCTGGATAAAAGTTAGGTGGTCTACACTTTTAGGGGACAGCTGGATGCTCTTATCTATCAGGACACCACCAGCCATGCTGAAAACACGTTCTGAGAAAACGCTGGCTGCCGGGCATTACAAAACCTCCAAGGCAAGACAGACGAACTCAAGCCAGTCTTCCATTTTTGAAGACCAGAGTGCAAAAGGGTCCAAATTCACCCTTATGGCAGTAATATTGAGTTCGAGATACACCTGCACCATCCTCTCCAGTAGTTCACAACGTGTCATACTTGTACTCTTTTATGCTGGTGCAGGGGCTGGTCTAAAAAAATGTGTGAAACAACTCACAGAAATTGCTTCTGCCACTTACCCTGCTGCTGATATTTTTGCGTTGATGACTCGACGTTCCCATAGTTGGAAGTCTGTAACTGTGATGCACATTGTCTGCATTGTCTGTTTTGATAATCCAGCATGCACGCTTCCCCTTCCAGGGGGGAGCTTCTGACAAAATTCACTCTTGGTCTAACAGAGTGTTAACCCAGTAGTCAGCACTATTTCTAATCCTAACAATACGATCATCATGTTGCAGATAGTGCAGCAAGAAGGCGCTCATGTGTCGGGCCCTTCTATGAAATTCAAGTCCATGATGTGTTGGTGGTGGGGTAACATTCAAGCTTCCTCTGTCTCCTCCCACCAACCACGGACAACAGAGAGGAGATCATTATCCTCTTCATCTATTAACTGTTGCGTGCCCATCACCTCTTCCTCCTCGTCCTCCTCCATTTATTCTTCGGCTCCTGCACCTTCACTAACAATTTGTCTGGTATTATGTTCCCCCCTCGATTGCTGTAATCCACCCTCCCATGGCACCCGCCAGTGCGACGGCAATCCGGAACTTAGAGATATGGTTATTCCTTCTGCATCCTCCTCTGCTTCCACCTCTTCTTCTGAGACCAGCACCTCCTCACGCAGACTATTCACAGTGTGCTCCAGCATGTAGATAACCGGAATAGTGATGCTAATGGTGACATAATCAACACTATCTTAGTAGCCATTTCAAAATTGTGCAGATGGATACAGAGGTCCTTCATCTGTGCCCACTCCGCAAGCATGACTTGCACCATGCATGAACTACGTTGGCGCAGGACATACTGCTCCAGGGCTCGTCACTGCTGCCTCAGTCGCTGCAACATGTGCAGAGTGGAATTTTACTGTGTCGGCACATTCGCATATCAAACTGTTAACCAGTAAGCTGAAAGACCTCTGTAATGATGCAAGTCAATGATCTGTGGGGTGTGAATAGCGGAAGTAAGCACACAGTGACCATGCTTTCTTCAGCAGAGCATTGAGGGCGGGAGAGCGGCAGAGAAATTGCTGTACCACCAGGTTGAGGATGTGAACCATGCAAGGAACATGTGTTCCACGAGGTGCGCACCATTGTCGTATGCTGCTTTCCCTGACTCCAAGTTCAGGTTCAGTGGAGACAGCCATTGCTCAAATTTGGCCTGCATAGCTGTCCATGACTCTCTGTTGGAACGCGTTTCTCATTATGGGAGAGGTTGAGGGCGCAGGTGGAGGCTCAATAGGAGGTCCCTGGGTTGACATCAAGTGCAATCTACAAGCTTATCGTCATCCTCTATATTTTTCCACTCCTCACCCTGAGAGTTACCCTTCACTTTTTCCAGCCCTGACAGCACACTACAGTCCATGTGCACCTTTGGTATCTGATTCTCATCAGGATCACCTCCACCCCCGGGGGTTAACATCTGGTTACGAGGGTCTGGATTATGATCTGACCCTGCTTCGTCTGACCCCAGATCCAACAGGAAAAAATTTGGGACATCGGTGCAGATGCTTTCCTTCTCTTGATTCTGTGAATCTTTGGAGCAGACCTCTAATACCCATGGAATAGAATGTGTGAAAAGCTTTGCAGACTGGCTCATCTGTGCTTCCCCAGTCAGTTGGGCGGTTGGAGAGTTGTGATGTGGAGGGAAATAAGGGTAATTGGGGTTCCACTTGTTAGGATTGTGTTGTGTGTGATGTTAAGGAGGAAGAGGAAGAGAGCCCACTTGATGCAGCACGTGCCATCCACTGGAGCACATGCTGTTTCTGGCCCTCTTCTACAAGCCATACTGCTGTGCGACTGCCAAGGAAAGGGAGTCAAGTAGTATGTCCAGTAACATATGTTGTCAGTTGTCTTTGGATAGGACGAGATGGTGCTTGCTCAATAGAGATTTCAGCAACATTACCACCTAACCAATGTACACGTCTAAGGGTATGTGCACACAATGTGGATTTCCTGCGGATCTGCAGCATTTTTTGCAGTGCCGAAATGCTGCAGATCCGCAAGTGATTTACAGTACAATGTAAATCAATGGTAAAAAAAAATGCTGTGCTAATGCTGCGGAAAATTCCGTGCGGAAACGCTGCAGATAAAAAGTAGCATGTCACTTCTTTTTTGCGGATCTGCAGCGTTTTTGTACCCATTCCATTATAGAAATCCGCAGGGGTAAAAAACGGAGTAAATCCGCACAAAATCTGCAGCAAAACCGCACAAAATGCGTCAAATCCTCACCTGCATTATCTGCCAAGAGATGCAGAATCCGCACCAGAAATTCCTAAGCCTAATCCGCAACGTGTGCACATAGCCTAACACCAAGCATATTCCCTTTCCACCACAAACTTGCTTTTTCCCACTCATGTTGGATGTACTCTTTCCCCACTGTTAACCAGCTGTTTCACAACCCTAGGCCCAGACCTGTCAGTCACCTGTCACTAAATCAGCAATCAGTATTTATTATCTGAGATAGTTTGTCTGGACCACACTATTAGCAGAAAGGATTCAGCATCCTCCCTGCACCACAATATTAGCACAAATGATTTAGATTAGGAAATGTGGACTGGTGCCCAGGGGTGGATTATAATAGGGTCAATCTGGGAGGTAGCCCAGTGGTGTGGGGGGCCCTGGGCTACCACTCAGATTGACCGCCGCCATCAAGGCATTACTGCCCTGACTGGCGTATGGGTATGGTGGGCAGAGGGGGCCCGCATCGGGACCCGTCTCTTCTGCTCACTGGGCCCCTACCGGGCACTGCGGCAGTTAAATGCTATTGATGTGTGGCCATGCGCCCGCATGTTAATAGTTAACAGCCGCCAGCCAATCGGAGGCTGGCAGCTGACCTCAGCCGCAGCGCGCACGTCACCGGCGTCTGATGTCATTGTCAGTCGCCAGCGAGTGGGCGCTTCAGCAGCGTGGAGGGAGCTTCGCCGCTGGAACGGCAATCTGGCGGGCCCGGGCCAGTATGCTGGACACTGGGGGCAGAAATGCTGAACACACTGGGGGCAATATGTTGGACACTGGGGGCAGAGACTCTGGACACACTGGGGCAATATGCTTGACACACTGGGGGCAATATGCTGGACACTGGGGGCAGAGATGCTGGACACATTGGGGGCAATATGCTGGACACACTGGGGGCAATATTCTGGAGAACACTGGGGGCAATATGCTGGACACACTGGGGGCAGGATGCTGGACACACTGGGGGCAGGATGCTGGACACACTGGGGGCAGAGATGCTGGACACACTGGGGGCAGGATGCTGGACACACTGGGGGCAGGATGCTGGACACACAGGGGGCAGAGATGCTGGACACACTGGGGGCACGATGCTGGACACACTGGGGGCAGGATGCTGGACACACTGGGGGCAATATGCAGGAGACACTGGGGGAAATATGCTGGAGACACTGGGGGCAGAATGCTGGACACACTGGGGGCAATATGTTGGACACTGGGGGCAGAGACTCTGGACACACTGGGGCAATATGCTTGACACACTGGGGGCAATATGCTGGACACTGGGGGCAGAGATGCTGGACACATTGGGGGCAATATGCTGGACACACTGGGGGCAATATTCTGGACACACTGGGGGCAATATGCTGGACACACTGGGGGCAGGATGCTGGACACACTGGGGGCAGGATGCTGGACACACTGGGGGCAATATGCAGAAGACACTGGGGGAAATATGCTGGAGACACTGGGGCAATATGCTGGAGACACTGGGGGCAATATGCTGGACACACTGGGGGCAGGATGCTGGACACACAGGGGGCAGAGATGCTGGACACACTGGAGGCAGGATGCTGGACACACTGGGGGCAGGATGCTGGACACACTGGGGGCAATATGCAGGAGACACTGGGGGAAATATGCTGGAGACACTGGGGCAATATGCTGGAGACACTGGGGCAATATGCTGGAGACACTGGGGGCAATATGCTGGACACACTGGGGGCAGGATGCTGGACACACAGGAGGCAGGACTGGAGACAGATGGGGCAGGATTGGAGACATGGGCAGAATGTAGATACGGGGCATGATTGGAGACACGGGGCAGAATTGGAGACAGATCGTGCAGGATGGATACGATGGAGACTGATGGGGCAGGATGGGGAGACCATATGGGGCAGAATGCATACTCATGAGGGCAGGATGTGAGAACATGTGGCTGGAGCCAGGAATGAGATACACGGGGCCAGGATGGGGGATATTATTATTACCATAGGTGCTAATTAAGGGATATTATTACTGCAGTGATGCATTTATTTTATTTTTTGAGGACACTGTTTAAAATGGGGGGTGGTCCTGTTACTGTGTAGAGTGACACTATGTTGCCTCTTTTTCTTCATGTGGTGTAATGTAGAAGTTAGGAAAAATTAAGTAATGTGTTCTGCAAGCAGAGCTCGAGATAACTGTGTTATTTCCTGCAGAGACGAGTCCTGGCTGGATGAAGTGATGGCGGTCATTGCTGAATGAAAGATGAAGGACTTCACCTAGAGACGTCACTGGTGAGTAAGTGTGCTACCTATACACTGACATTATGCACTGTATACTATATACAGAGCTCCTGTGTATAATGTCACCGGTGATCACTGTATTACCTCTACACAGACACTGCATACTAAGTACAGATCTCCTGTGAATACTGGCACTTATGGTGATAGTATTGTGGGTTTTTTTCTTCCTAACTGAAGGGTAAATTGACTAGATCAATGGATGTTTGACAGGTTATAGTTTTACACAGCAACTATTTTTCTGGAATAATCTGGTTCAGGTATATGATGACCCTGTCGCATGACCCCGTTGCATGACCCCATCACATGACCGAGGGGCCCACAGTGTCTGAACAGCCCGGGGCCCTGGCTACCCTTAATCCACCCCTGCTGGTGCCTGCAACACAGTATTAGCCCAGATGATTTAGATTAGGAAATGTGGCCTGGTGCCTGCAACGCAGTATTAGCCCAGATGATTTAGATTAGAAAATGTGGACTGGTGCCTACAACACAGTATTAACCCAAATGATTTAGATTAGGAGATTTGGCCTCTTGCCTACACCACAATATTAGCACAAACAGCTCAGATTAGGAAATGTTCCTCCTGCCTGCACCACAATAATAGCACAAACGATTTAAGTTAGGAAGTGTGGCCTGGTGCCAGCAACACAGTATTAACCCAAACTATTTAGATTATGAAATGTGGCCTCCTACCTGCACAATATTAAAACAAACTATTTAGATTAGGAAATGTGGCCTGGTGCCTGCAACACAGTATTAGCTCATGCGATTTAGATTAGGAAATGTGGCCTCCAGCCAACACCACAATATTAGCACAAACGATTTAGATTAGGAAATGTGGCCTCCTGCCTGCACCACAATATTAGCACAAAAAATTCAGATTATGAATGGTTCCTCCTGCCTGGACCACAATACTGTATTAGCACAAATTATTTAAATTAGGAAATGTGGCCTGGTGCCTGCAACACAGTATTAGCACAAACGATTTAGATTAGGAAATGTGGCCTGGTGAATGCAACACAGTATTAGCCCAAATGATTTAGATTAGGAAATGTGGACACCTGCTAGTAGCACAATATTTACACAAACTATTTAAATTAGGAAATGTGGCCTGGTGCCTGCACTACAATATTAACACAAACTATTTAGATTAGGAAATGTGGCCTCCTGCATGCACCACAATATTAGCACAAAAGATTCAATTAGGAATTGTTCCTCCTGACTGCACCACAAAATTAGCACAAAGGATTTAGATTAAGAAATGTGGTTTGGTGCCTGCAATGCAGTATTAGCACAAATGATTTAGATTAGGAAATGTGGCCTCCTGCCTGCATCACAGAATTGGTCCAAACGATTTAGATTAGCAAATGTGGCCTCCTGCCAGCACAACAATGTTAGCACAAATGATTTAGGTTAGGAAATGTGGCCTGCTGCCTGCAACACAGTATTAGCCCAACCGATTTGGACTAGCAAATGTGGTCTCCTGTCAGCGCCACAGTATTAGCCCAAATTATTTAGATTAGGAAATGAGGCCTTGTGTTGTGCCTGCACCACAGTATTAGCCCAAACGATTTAGATTAGCAAATGTGGTCTCCTGCCAGCGCCACAGTCTTAGCTCAAATGATTTAGATTTAGAAATGAGGCCTTGTGCCTGCACCACAGTATTAGCCTAAACAATTTAGATTAGGAAATGTGGCCTCCTGCCTGCACCACAATATTAGCACAAACCATTTAGATTAGGGAATGTGGTCTAGTACATGCAACACAGTATTAGCCCACACTATTTAGATTAGCAAATGTGGCCTGGTGCCTGCACCACAATATTAGTATAAACGAGTTAGATACTGGAAGGTCGATTTCAAACATGATCCTATCTGGCTGAAGTAGCTGACAATAAACCACCTATCTAACTAATTGTTACATTGACAAAATTACATCACCAAAAACAACATGTCAGCCTTTTATATGTAGAGGAACATATGACTTTGGCAACCAATGACAGAAGCCCTTGTGTCTGATGTTGTGGATCATTTCTGCGCCTTGATTGGCTGCTGGAATTTCCACAAATTAAGTTAATAATAAACAATAATTAAATAATAGTCTGTCAATCGTCTGACCTCTCCCCACTTCCTATAGTGTAAACAGGGCTGTGCAGTCGGTAAGCCAAACCTCCGACTCAAACTCCGACTCCGACTCCTCAATTCCCATGACACCGACTCCATGACTCTGACTCCCTCATACATGGTTCATGTGTAAGTGATAAATTTACTGTAGAAAAATGGTAACATCAGGCTTTTAATCTTTATTATGCTACAATAATCAAACCATTTAGATAGAACATACAATATATTTATTGGAATACAACTTTAGATAAAAAAACTTTGCATATTTACAATTTATTATACACTCTACAGTAAGTGGAAAAAACAGTTTAAAAAAACGTACAGAATAACAATTGAGCAGTCTGTGAATTTGTTCTGAGAAATAGTATCGCCTCCATCAGATCCTCCTTTGTAGATGACCTTAAATCTGACCTAATTATTTTAAGGCTAGAGAACAACCTCTCTACACGAACTTTGGTTGGTGGCAAAGCAGTAACCACATGGGCAACATCTCTAACAATTTCAGGGTATAAAGGAACTGCCACGTGCACAGTCAGTTTTGATGAACGATTGAACTCTTCTACCACTTTGAGAGCAAGTTAAAAATTTTGCTGAAATATGGTCAATCTGTTTTCTATGGGAATGGAATCTTTTGTCCTGCAGCAACACTTTGCCTGCTCCATGTCATCCAGATACTTGTTGAAATCAAACTCCTTATCTGATGAGGATAAAGGAATGGCAGCAGCAGCACTGGCAGGACCCGAGTCCTCTTGCTCTTGGCCATCCTGTAGCCCACTCATCCTAACTGCTTCTTCAATCAAAGCTTCTTTTCCTTTAGTAAGCTGTTGATCATCCTGCAATATATGATGACTCGGGTCCACATAAACAGCTGCCAGAAGAATTTTATTTTCTAATAGCAGTGTGTCTCTCACCATTTCATTGAAGCAGCAATGCCATCTGTGATTAAACTTCCTCTTTGGGACAGGCAAAACAACAAGTTCTTCCCCTCTTTTACAAAAATGCCAGGAGTTAAATCCTCAACTTGTAACTTTTTAGTCACTGTAAATGGGTGATGAAGCACTTCCTTAAATTCAGCCTCTTGTATCCATTGAGGTTCATGTAGTGTTACCTGAGGGTTGGCCATATCTACAAGGAAGGGTTTCAGCTCAAGCAATCGCTCATTCATTAAATAAGTGCTGCCCCACAGAGTAGCTTGATCCACTATTGCCCCTTTTCTAGCACGTGTCTTCAAGATGGAATCAATTTTAGGGGTTCTGGCAGCAATAGCCAATTTCCTCACTTTGCTAATCAGAGTTCCAGCATGTCCCTCTTGCAGACTATCTCTTATTGCCAGCTGCAGCCTGTGCACAACACATTGCATGTGATGAATAGGAAAGAGGTGTGAAGCAGCTTCAACAAGATCATCTAATTGTAAAGAATCATTTTGCTGTTCTTCTGTAGTAATATCTGTTTGTTCCTCCGTTATGGGAACAGGACTGTGGCCTTCCATCTCCAACATACTGAATGTGAAATGTTCCTTTAGCTGCTGTTCACCTTCATTATTCTCATTCATCAATTTAATTGTACTTATCATGTTTGAAGCATTATCAGTTACAATAGCAAAAATCTGCTCTTTTTTTGAGTTCATAATCTTGCAGAACTTTTTCCACTAAGGTCTGGAGAAACGGGCTGCTGTGATGAGCTTTATCTTTTACTGCCAGTATCTTAGTAACAATTTTCTTGTTGTCACAAACATATCGAACATTGATAGCAAAATAGTTCACCCTGTGATATGTTCACACATCCATTTTAAGAAATACAAAGCATCTCTTGAGAGTCTTTTTAAGATCTTCCTTTTGGTTAAGGGCTTCTTCAATCGCTAATTTTCTAATACTTTCTCTTTCCAGAGAAACACCAAGTTTGTGAGCCATTTCTCCAGTAAGAGCTGTAAAAGCTGGTCGTGCAAATGATAATGGTACACAGTCCTTCACAACAAGCTAGATGAGCTGTCTTTTAAACACATTTGCTGTCATTGTTACAGTAACTTTGCCACTTACAAAATATCTTGTAACTGATGTTTGAGATGCTCTTTCCTCCTCCGTTGCCTGGCAGGAAGTGCTGGTCTCTGGTTTCTTGGTACTGCTGTGATCTTTTTCAGTCACAGCTTTGTAAACTTCTGGGTGGCAGCATTGGAAATGTCTTTTTAGATTAGAAGCTCTAGAAGGAGAATTTTTATCACTGCTTGAGTATGCACTGATTTTGGCATTACAGCATTTGCTTTCATATGGGTCACTTATACACTGACACACAAAATATTTATTATCTTGAGTCACTGTGAAATGCTCAAATACAGCTGACATCCAAAGATGCTTCTTAGACATATTGTATTTATGTAAATTTGCTCTCAAAATAATTTTGTCCTGTAAAAAAAATAAAGTATGTTGTAATTCTTGCAGGAATAGGGAATCATGCACTGTATAATTTGGGATAGAAATAAAACAATCTTTGCATAAATCAATAGGACAGATGATAAGTATAAAGTTTGTAAAATGTGTTGTTAAATAGCTTTACTCTGAACTTTGAATGTCAAGGCTTGTCTCAGCAGGGTACAGCTCACTAAATGCTTCACATCATATTTCTTCACAGTCTATGAAGAGGGGAGGAGTGAGGGGGGAGCATGTTTGTGCTGAATTACATTCCAGAACACACACACACAAATATATATGTCCTCATCAATCCTGTTACTGTATTTATGAATTTGAGATGTTAGAAAACAGTTTTTCCCCTTATATTCTGTGTGTAGTGTATATAAATCATCAGAGCAGCTAATTTCTCCAAACATGAGCTAAGAGGAAAAAAAAAGTAAAACATCAAGCATACAGAGACAACATATACTGGACTATTGATTTATGCACAGTTTATTGAAAGTTTAGATATGCTTTAGGAAGTACTTACCTTCTTTAATCCTGCTTTCCTGTTCACTCCAGAAATTCTGAGATGAATGTAGACTTTCCTTCCCTGTGTGTTTATTTTTTCTCCTTATCTGTAGAGGAGGAGCTTCACTACTTATCATGAACATAAACTGCAGTACAGATTCATCTCAGCTAAAATAGATCAGGAATAGGACAGACAATTATAGGACATTTCATAACTTTTAAAATTCTTATAAAATATTCCCCACAAACTGCATTGAACTACAGTACCTAATTTATTACATATTTTAGGAGTCGGTCCATTTTATACCGACTCCAACTCTGACTCCGACTCCACCAAAAAGGGCTCCGACTCCACGACTCCGACTCTGACTCCACAGCCCTGAGTAGAAATGTGATCATTTACTGAACTGGGCCCAAATTTTGCCAACTTTGAGGAAAAATGCTCAGGAATCCGAACACAAATCCGAATGAGCTGCCAAATTTGAGATTGGTGAACGTTTTCATAACAAGTTTGCTCATCTGTAGAAGCGAGCAATGGTGGCCTCAATCAGTTAGAGTATGTAGATTCAGTGGAAGCGAGAAATAATGGCCTCATTCAGTCACAGTATGTAGAGTTAGTTGAAGCGAGCAATGATGGCCTCATTCACTGACAGTAAGTAGATTTAGTGGAAGCGAGCAATGGTGGCCTCAGTCAGATACAGAATGTAGATTCTGTGGAAGTGAGCAATAATGGCCTCATTCAGTGAGAGGTAAGTAGATTTAGTGGAAGTGAGCAATGGTGGCCTCATTCAAGGACAGTATATAGATTCAGTGGAAGCGTACAATGGTGGCCTCCTTCAGTGACAGTATGTAGATCCAGTGGAAGTGAGCAATGATGGCCACATTTAGTATCAGTATGTAGATTCAGTGGAAGCGAGAAACGGTGATCTCATTCAGGGACCGAATATAAATTCACTGTAAGTGAGCAATGGTGGCCTCATTCAGGGGCAGAATATAGATTCTGTGGAAGCGAGCAACGATGGCCTCAGTCAGCAACAGTATGTAGATTCTGTGGAAACAAACAACGGTGGCATCATTCAGTGACAGTATGTAGATTCTATGGAAGCCAGCAATGATGGCCTATGTCAGGGACCGAATATAGCTTCAGAGGAAGTGAGCAATAGTTGCCTCATTCAGTGACAGTATGTAGATTTAGTGGAAGCGAGCAATGACCGCCTCCTTAAGGTACATAGACAGAGCAGAATTAAGAAAAACTGCATTTTTTTCTGAAAAGTAATAACTTCTAACTGACAGCTGTCATATTCATGTATGATAATTGTGTATATAAAAGAAAATAAAAATGTTGAATGAGCCGGTGGCCCATGAGCACAATAGCAATGTAATAGGAATCAGAGGAATTTAGGCGAGACATTCATTAGTGGTAAGATGGAGCTGTGAATTCCACACCCCAAGCGGATCTCAGCACAAGTGTGGCCTAAACAAAGGCCTGGCCCGCCTGACATCACATTTCTATGTTATTTATGAGTTTGGAAATGCCTCCTGCATAATGCAGGCTTTATTTCATAAAGTGGCCTTGTTGCCAGCAGCTGGTGTCACCACCAGAAGAAAAAAACCCACAATGGTTTCCATACCCTGCCAAAGAACCGCCTGACCCACAGGAGACTTCAAATTCGGACCTCAGGTCTTAGTCATCGATGGTCAAAATAATGTGATCATTTAATATTTTTTGTATTTGTATTTTTACAGAGGGGTGTGTCATGTTTTTAGTATTTTACAACTATTTTTTATTTTAGAATAAAATATGAAAAATTAATAAAATTATATGAATTCAAGTAAAAATGAAATTTTTCGGTAATTTGAACTTTTTTAAAACAACTGTAATTTTTTTAACAGTAATAAAATAAATTTTCATGGATTCCCTTAAACACTGAGCACATTAATAATTTCACGTCTTGCTTTCCAATATGTCCCTACACTTGTTCTGTCACACTTAAGTTTCCACCTAATCAATTAATTACGACTAATGAATAAAGGGAAGAACAGTCGGGAACGCATCATAGAGGGAGCTGGGATATGAATCCACCATCAAGGAGTGAAGCATATGACCTGAGATAGTCCTAAGGGCATACACCTGGTTTGAGTTCATGTTACTTACCCTAACACCCCCCCCCCTCGACCTGCACAAAGGTCAGGACCTGACCCCTGTCAGGCCTTGTGAAACCAGCCGCAGGCCGACAGCTTTTTTGAGACCTGTGCAACTCTTAATTAAGGATGATTGCAGCCTCTGCTGTAAGGCACACAGCCACATTCCTTGTTTTTTTCACATAAATCAGAAACTTTAGTGACTTCATTGTAAATTTCGGAACTTTTTTTACAATAAAAATCACATTTTGGATTCATACAATTTTTTCATGTTTGACAGAGTGATGATTGATTCTTGCATTTGGGAGGTTTTGGGAAAAGAAGACTTTTTGGGTAATTTTTTCCCAAAATTTTGATAATTTGATTTTTAAATTTTAATTTGTCCTTTGCTTTCCTCTATAGTCTAGTCCATAGGGTGTAATAAAGGGAAGAAACTATAGATTATGCTTTACGAATCCTCAGAACTAAAAATATTCGACATTTTTGATTGAAAAGAGTCTGTATAAAATTAATGTGAATCAGCCAGCAGGTCAAAAGTGTTCATTATTTTGTTCTTATTTTATTCTCCCTGCTCCCCTGAATATTTATTTTTTCAATTTTTTTTATTCTGCTATTCGATTTCGGAGATATGGGCTTTTTATTTAGTGCTTATTTCTGTGGTCATTAAGGACACCCCCCCCCCCCCCCCCCAAGACTCCTGTAAGCCACGCCTCCTTTGTAAAGACCTTAAAATTAGCACTTAATAGAATGCCTATATCTCGGGAACCATATGTCGGATTAAAAAAAAAATAAAAACATAATACTCAGAGGAGTAGTGGGAATAAAATAAGAGCAAAAGCTATTCAGTTTTGACCTGGTGACAGTTCTCCTTTAAGGAAGTGATAATTTTTGATCAAAGTGCAATTGAGAGAACTCAAATTGTTGCCCCCAACCTTTTGAAGATTGGGCCATTTATACACAGAGGCCAATAATTAATGGACTCTTTCAAGAGTTGATGGGAAATGATTGGATGGGAAAAAATCCATTTACAAAAATATATCTAGAAATAAAATCAATAGAAAATATGTGACCCATTTGGGGCATGTACCCATGCTGCCAGACCTCAAGGACTATTTATTTAAACAGAGAAAGTTTATCATCAGCCCTGTTCCTCCCTTTATATTATAGGCAGCAGAAGTCTAGGGGGCTAAAGGGTGCATATTAGCCTTCATGAGGTGGGAGTTTTCTTTTCAGGTCTAAGATATACATGTAAAACACATTATTTGTCATATTTGCAAAAAGCAAAAAAAGATATTATTGCCACAACAGCTGGAAATGGCCTACCTCTGCCCCGACTAAGTGTAAAAATGCCAAGGTTAAGACGTCTTATACTGTAGGTCAACAGGAGAATGCTCAGCAGATGTCTCCATGTTATGGTAACAGGCATGTTTAGTGCAGAACTGTAAAATGAAATCTGTAGGATTCTTTAAAGTGCCTGTCACACATAAATTCATACATCATGTCCCAAGATGACTTGCAGTTTAAATGTAGGTCATCTAAAATGGAAATCCTATAATACTGTGACGTTCCACTTTGGAAAAAAGTCAAAGGTATGTATCACTGTTTTACATATTTGCAGTACTGTGAAAAAATGTTGTGGTAAAAATGCTGCAAAGTAAGAATACTTTAGTGTTAATTGTTTAGTTTTATCAATTAAGTGAATGAACAAAAAAGAAAAAATTGGTGGGACAGCGCTTTAGTTTCATCAATTCTTCTTGGAACACTTGAACACACTTTTTGAGGTTCTTCCAAACATGTTGCCAGTCATGAAGTGATGAAGTGGCAGCACGGTGTCTCAGTGGTTAGCACAGCAGCCTTGCAGCCCTGGGGTCCTGGGTTCAAATGCCACCATGGACAACATCTGCAAGGAGTTTATATGTTCTCTCCGTGTTTGCGTGGGTTTCCTCCGGGTACTCCGGTTTCCTCCCACACTCTAAAGACATACTGATAGGGAATTTAGATTGTGAGCCCCATTGGGGACAGGGTTGATGATGTATATAAATCAGATAGCACGATATAAGCAAAGCACAATAAATAAATACTGCTGGACATCTTTCGGTTACAAAGGGAAGTAACATGAGGTGTCATTCATCTGCATCCAGCGTCGGACTGGAGTACCTTGGGCCCACCAGAGAAAAATCATTCTTGGGGTCCACCTTGCAGTTATATAGAAATAATACCAATTATGTTGCAAAATGATGTAATATCAAACGTAGTGTTTATTAACCAATAAATAACCAATTTAACTTATATTGCGCAGCCCAGTGACGTAGTATATTGGCCAGCCACGTAGTATATTGCCCATTGACGTAGTATACAGCACAGAGCCATGTAGTATATTGCCCGGCCAGCCACATAGTATATTGCCCAGTGACGTAGTATATGGCCAGCCACGTAGTATATTGCCCATTGACGTAGTATACAGCACAGAGCCATGTAGTATATTGCCTGGCCAGCCACATAGTATATTGCCCAGTGACGTAGTATATTGGCCAGCCACATAGTATATTGCCCATTGACGTAGTATACAGCACAGAGCCATGTAGTATATTGCCCGGCCAGCCATGTAGTATATTGCCCAGTGACGTAGTATATTGGCCAGCCATGTAGTATATTGCCCATTGACGTAGTATACAGCACAGAGCCATGTAGTATATTGCCCGGCCAGCCACGTAGTATATTGCCCAGTGACATAGTATATTGGCCAGCCACGTAGTATATTGCCCAGTGACGTAGTATACAGCACAGAGCCATGTAGTATATTGCCCAGTCACGTAGTATACAGCACAGAGCCCCGTAGTATATTGCCCAGCCACGTAGTATATTGCCCAGTGACGTAGTATATTGCCCAGCCACGTAGCATATTGCCCAGTGACGAAGTATATTGCACAGTGACGTAGTATATTGCACAGTGACGTAGTATATTGCACAGTGATGTAGTATATACAGCACAGAGCCACATAGTATATTGCACAGCGACATAGTATATTGCCCAGCCACGTAGTATATTGCACAGCGACGTAATATATTGCCCAGCCACATAGTATATTGCCCAGCCACGTAGTATATTGCCCAATCACGTAGTATATTGCTCAGTGACGTAGTATATTGCCCAGCCACGTAGTATATTGCACAGCGACATAGTACATTGCCCAGCCACGTAGTATATTGCCCAGCCACGTAGTATATTGCACAGCGACGTGGTATATTGCCCAGCCACGTAGTATACAGCACAGAGCCACGTAGTATATTGCCTTCCTCACTGTGTCACGTCACCTGATTTCCTGAGGACCCCTTCCCCACTGTGTCACCTAATTTCTTGAGGGCCCCCTGTGTGCCCCTTTGGGGCCCTTCCTCAGAGGTGAAATGGTGGGAGAGGTGACCAGGCCCCACAGTAACTTAGGAGACAGTGGGGAAGGGGGACCACAGGAAATTAGAAATTTTCTATGGGGGCCCCCCAGACCCCCACCTTGTGTCACCGCTTTAGATTGCAGGGGCCGGGGGGGGCCTCCCATAACTGTCTCAGTGGCTGTCTACTGCTGCAGGCATATTTTACTCACATACTACATACATTAGTACATTGATTGATTTATTACAATACCGACTCACTAACTAAGACAGGAAATGCCCGGACTCCGAACCATCAGCTACAGCAGCCTCTCCGACTCCGACTATGAATGATAGTGCAGGAGTAGTGCGCCTGTGCAGGCTCTGTGCTGCTTGGGCAGGAGGAGGACAGTCGACCAATCACAGCACAGCTCACTCTGTGCTGTGACCTGTGAGGTCACACAAGCAAAGCTAATGCTGATTGGCTGCTTGTCAGCCAATCAGCATTAGAAAACCGTAGTCCAACCAGACCACAGAACTAGAAGAGGAGGCGGAGTTGAGATCATGAATGATGCAGCATCATGCAAATCAAATGCAATGGTATGTGACTGAGTGACTCGTGACTGGTGCTGGTGGGGTGGTGGTGGCCGGGTCTGCTGAGCGGCGAATCGCTCCGCACGGTGCGCACGGGCTGCCTGCTCTAGCAGCCAGGAAGCCAGTAGCGCACAGTCGGCACTGCAGCAGCTGCAGAGAGTACTAGCCAATGCACTGTCTGCAGCCAGCCCAGCACTGAGCGCGCGGTAATGAATCGTGTGGACTAGTGTGGTGATGTGATGTCATGTGGAGAAGGAGCTGCCGCGCGGCTGCACTTCTCACAGGACATGATGATCACATAATTTTCTTCCGTTCAGCAGCCTGTGCGCGGTGCCGGCCCCCGGCTATCAATTTTGTTTAACTTGTTGTGTGCACAGTCAGCAGTGCACTCAGCACGAGTCAGCACAGTGACGTGAGTGACTGAGCACACTATGCGTGAATGAGGCAGCCTGGGCACTGCAGGGACAAATGAAGGAGGCAGGCAGGGCCAGGGGGCAGGGCCCACCGGAGGATTCTCCGGTGTCCCGGTGCCCCAGTCGGACACTGTCTGCATCACTATGTCATATTGGCGCCTCAGCACTGCCCTAATCACTGCGTTCACCGCTTTGCTTCCCCAACATCAGATCATCTCTCCTTTCTAGAGAGTCTCCACCTGGCTATAGCGAGGCATGGCTAGATCCTACAGGAATTTAACCCTGCTGTGTCCTGCATGGTTTTCGTTCCCCAGCCAAAGTCAGCAGGGGGTTTATTAGGCAGCTCCTCCCACCATTTTTTGCTCCATCCCACCATTTGGTTCCGAGTTGTTTGTGTCTGGGTGCTGTGGGTGCATGTTTGTTCTCTCTTATTATTGACTCGGCTTGTATACCCATGCTGTCTGACCCCTCCACTCCTGACCTCGGCTTTATACTGTGCTGCTTGCCTTGACCTGGATTGTCAAAACAAATCTTTGCCTTCATCCTCATGCACATCGTGCCCATATCTCTGACACTCCAGTCACATGCTGCAGACCCGGGGACTACCCTGAAGTGGTGCAAGGTGACTACCTGCAGCCAAGCCTATCCTCACCATCAGAGGCTCTTTTGAATACTGGGTAGTCATTTAGTTAGGCTCCTCCATGGTAAGCCTGGCCCATGGCTCCTCGCCCACCAGCGTGACACACTAAGTTTCCTTGGCTGACCACTATTTCTATGGTCCTCATCGTTGCCTATTTCTTGGTATCCTCAATACTCACAAATCCAGGTAGATACTTAAATATCATGTAAGACCATCAGAGAGGTGAATGATTGGCTCCAAATGTATTCTGCAGCTGAATAACGACCTCAAACATCCAGCCAATGTCATTACGAACAAAAATTCCTAAAAGTGATCTCAAATTCGGCACATACGCACCACATTCGGATTCATGTTCACTTTTACAGGCATTTTTACTCAAAGTCGGTCACAGTTCTGTAAATCATTTCCAATAATGCCTTTGTATTACTTTGGCTAGGATAGTGGTGCTGAATGATGAGCGCAGGGAACAGGGGGACATGTTTGATGAGGGGAGGGTGTATGGAGGGGTTAAAAGAGCGTCTGAAGAGATTACAGGAGTGCTTTTTTTTTACCTTAACTTTATGTTTGTTGAATCCAGCAACTAATCAGGGTGCAGAAAACAACCACAACATCATGACACAAGGTCTTCTGTGATTGGTTGCCAAAATCACATGTCCCTGGCCATATAAAAAGCAGATATCTTGTTTTGCTGGAGTCATTTGCTCAGTGTCACAGTGCAGAGAGGTCGCTCCTGACAGCTATGGGCCTACGGTTGTGAGACAGCAGGGCACAAGAGAGGAAGGCTACTTACAACATGAGTTTGAAAAACTGAAGTTGTGGTGGAACGGGGGAATAGGTTTGGTGTTCAATGTGTTAGGTGTTAGTGTGAATTAAATCTCATCTGAAGAAACACCTTCTCGTCCAATCCAAAGACCACTGACAACACCTTTTAGTGGCCGGACTACTTGACTCTCTTTCTTTGGCAGCCGCACAGCAGTACGCCTTGTAGATGAGGCTCAGAGCATGTGCTCAAGTGGATGGCAAGCACTGCATTAAGTGGTCTCTACTCCTCTTCCTCCACCTTAACATCACACACAGTACAATCCTCAGAGGTGGCACCCCAGTCACCCTTGTTCCCCCTACGTCAAAAATTTCCAAACACCCAACTGACTGTGGGGAACCTAGGATGGGCCATTCTGAAGAGGAGTTCACACATTGTATTCCTTGGGCATCAGAAGTCTGCTAGAAATAATCACAGAATCCAGAGGCAGAAAGAATCTGCACCGATGCCCCAAATTTTTTCATGTTGAATTCGGGGCCGGATGAAATAGGGTCCAAGTACAATCCAAACCCTCATCACCAGAAGTTAACCACCAAGGGTGGAGGTGATCCTGATGAGACTCAGATACCAGAGGTGCACATGGACTGTACTGTGGTGTCAGGGCAGGAAGATAAGGAGGGTGACTTTCAGGGTGAGGAGTATGAGAACAGAGAGAATGATGATGATGTTGTAGATCCTACTTGGTGTGAACCTAAAGGTACACAGCTGAGTAGCTCAGCAGAGGAAGAAGATGAGGAGGTGACATTGCGGCTTTCCACACAGACATGAACTGACGCAATCAAGACAAACACTGCATCCTCAGCCCCAAATTCTGGCTTTGGCCAGCACTGGTCATGAGTGTGCAGCTCACAGGGGCAGCAAGGGTTGACCCAACACACGTTATCTGGCAGATTTACAAAAAAAACTTAGTTCAGGCAAAAATTGCAATAATTTGACAACTATATGTGAGTCGCCCGCCAGGGCCGTGGGGTACTCTGTACCAGGTCCGGTACTTAAAGGGGATGTCACGTTCGCTGCAACCTGGTCCGTGGCCCTTGGCACCCAAATAAAGGGAGAAAGGTCTTTAAAGGGGATTTGGAATTAAAGTTTGTGTTCGTGATGCCACCTGTGGTGTTCGGTCAATGGGGACCGACACTGCTTAAAGGGGTCCTCTGGGGTGATGTTATGGCAGCTAGATGGTATAACTTCTCACAGGTGAAGTAGGTCCCCAGGGCTCCCGGTGTGTGAGGATGGTGAGTGGTGCAGTAAAGAATGGAAGACACAGGTTTGCAGTCTCTTTACCTGGTTTACTGAAGGCTTCAGGCAACCGCAGTCCAGGGCACCAGATCACAGGTACAGGCAGGGTCCGGCCAGCTTGGAAGCAAATTCAGAGTCCCCTTTACCAGGTGGAGTTAGAAGCCTTCCTATTAGCGCAGTGATGTTGTAGTCCCTTACTGCATTTGGCTTCTGGCAAGGTCCTCACAATTCTCTCTGTTCTCTCTGTTCTCCATGAAGGTTAGGACACAAACCTGTATGACACATGGCTCAAGCCTTTTTATAGGGTCTCTCTATCACGACCCGGGCTCTATGTGCCACTGTGCCTCCTGGGTATTGGGCAGACAGGTGATATGTAATCCAGCTGTCCTGCCGGTTTCTGCTGTGCCTCTTAGAGTCCGACACAACCTCGGTCTTCCGGCTACCGGAATCTGCGCTCGGCCAGGGAGGTAGCCCAAATGCTGCTATTCTCTCCTGGTGTCTCTCTCCTGTGCTCCACTCTCCTGCCTGCTCACTAACATTGCTCTTCCTTCGGTATCTCTCAATCCTGGAGCACGTTTCTCAGCATCAGACTGCTCCAGTCTGCTGTCTGGCACGAACTGTCTGACTTTCCCTCCAAGTCAGAATCTACATTAGGGACGTTCCCCTTAATCCGGGTTCAAAGCTCCCTCTTCTGGCCTGGAGTGCTTCCAAGCATGACATCACTCTCCTCGTGAGGAAAGTAATGCCACTGTAACAACCAGGACCCTGGGGTGTTACACATGCATGAACCGGCAAATGCGCGATCAACATGCCTTAGCGTGGGAATCTCAGTGTGATAAAATGCAGACTAACGGGCCTCACCAGCCACCGACCATCCCATGAACTCCATCTACTGCTTCTTTCTGCTCCATTCCAAGTGTTCACACATAGGTCTCCAGCCGCAGGAACTACAATCGTTTAGCCACCACAGTCAGGGTGAGTGAGAGCTGTTACGGAAGTAGACATGACTACTGCTTTTGTGTCACCTAGCATAACTCATCTTTCTCAATCCACTATAACATCTCTGCCTGCACTTCACTCACAGTCCAGCAGTTTGTCCTGTTCTCCGTACTCCGCCCTCTCTCAGAACAGCTGCTAGCTCTTGGTCCTGCAATTGTGGTCATGCAAAAGACTGTTTCCGACTACACATGACAAAACTAAGAGCTTGAACTCCACCATCTCCAATCTGTTGGGCACGAAAATGCTGCTTTTCCGAAAGTTGATGGCCGTCGCAGTCCTCCAGTACCAGTTGCACAGTTGCCATTACTTCTCAAAGAAATCTGTGCCTGGCTACACCAGCATGTCGCAGACAACATCATTCGTTCCCTGAAAAAGTCTATGTCTGTCCAGGTGCATTTCGTCACTGACATCTGGACAACCAAACATGGGCAGGGGCGTTACATCTCGCTGACTCGGCACTGGGTGACTCTGGTGGCTGTGGGGGGCAGGCGGTCAAGGAGCTGCTCCATGAGTCTTTGAAATCCCATGCCCACTATGCATGCACCGACACCTGCGATTTACCCGCAGAGACGAACATGTGGCACATCTTTCCAGACCACAGCATGTCAATTTATCTTGCGGAGACCCTTCCAATGTATTTGGACGCAGTAATTCTGCATGGTTCAGTGAACACATGCAGAATCACCTGCGTTCAAGAGCCGGTAGCGTTTTGGATGCAGCGGACGTGTGCTGCATCCAATGCGCTGCAGATTACTCACCATGGGGTCATAGCCTCACACATTTTTTCGACCAGCCCGTGCGACAGCAGTACGGAGTACAAGTCTGACACATTGTGATGGAATGGAGAGGATGGTGCAGGAGTATCTGGACTCAATATCAATGCCATCAGGGGGGGTTGAAACCTTTTATATTTTGTTCTCCAAAAATAGAAGAGTGGCCTGTCATGCCTTGGAGGTTTTGTCATGGCCAGCAGCCAGTGTTCTCTCAGAACGTGTCTTCAGCGCTGCTAGTGACGAATAAGCTTATCCGGCTGTCCCCTCAAAGTGTAGAATGCCTCACCTTCATTAAAATGAACAAGTCATGGATCTCCAATGACTTTTGCACCCCAGTCGCAGATCGGGCAGACTAGGCGATTATGAGGTTTTTAGCATACAAAAAAATACAAAAAAGTTGCACTCTATCGTGCTAAAGCATGTCAATGTGAAATATATGAACTATGAATAGCTATATGGTTTCTGAATACTAGAAAAAATGAGACGCTTTGCACATAATTTGACAAAATCATGCCTGCCCATCAACCAACGACAAGGTGGTCTCAAAAACTGATGGGCCCCTATCAATGTGAATACTTCTCGTTCACATTTGCTTTCAGGGGCTTTGCGAAGGGCTTTGTACATCCTCCGTTAAGCCCCGCCTACTTCTGCATACTTCTGCATGCGTCCTGCATACCTATCTTTACCATTGGGTACACAAGACATGTGGATGTACCCGTATGCGTTGTTTTGATGCTCTCGCCGACCACACGGGAACACAAGTTGCGTTTTGTGCGGACAGCGGGCACGTCAAAACGATGCATCTAATAATAATAATAATATTTATTTTTATATAGCGCTAACATATTCTGCAACACTTTACAGTTTACACACATTATCATCGCTGTCCTGTACTCGGGCCAGGTCCGATAACTTTAAAGGGGAATGTCACGGCAGCAGTGACCCAGTCCGTGGCCCTAGGTGTCCAATAAAAAGTCAACTAAAGGGGGGAAATAAAGTTTATAAGGGAAAAGGGGAATTTTTTGCGTGACGCCATCTGTGGTATTCGGCAATGAGATGGTGGCCAACGCTGCAGTTCAGTTCCTCTGGGGCAGATGGTGATGCAGTGAAGGTGTTAAAGTCAATGATGGTGGAGGTGAATGGTGCAGGGCAGATGACGCAGAAATAATTCGAAGCACTCAGCAGGGTGCAGTTTTCACACCTTTACTCACAGTTCTTAGATGCAGTTCCCAGCCAGGGTGCTGTGGACCCCGGGTCTGTGGTGCAGCCAGCTCTCAGGTAACTTGGGTGCACTTTTCCAGGACCCCCTTCTTATGTTTCTTTCCTGACCCCCTCGCTGCGCTGGCTCCCACCTCTCCTGCCCTGATCCTTCACACACAGTGTCCCAAGCCAGCAGCCTCTGATCTTGCCTGCGCGACGGCCAGGCTAAAGTAATGTTATGTTGAATGCAAGTGTGAGGGTCCTGGGTAGTGTCCCCTCCTTACCCGAGAGAAGAGTCCCACACCTCTGGATGAGGTGCAGTTCCTCTGTGGCGAGTGGACATCAGGGGCACCACTTACCCCCCCATTAAACACAACACATCCTCGGGCTGGAACAGAGTAAATAAATATGTTTAGACATGCAAACATTTTCTGTGATGCATCAGAACTCTAACCTAACATGCCCTAACATGTTGATCCAGAGGAAGGCAAAAAAAACCATGTGGCAAAGAGTAAGCTCCACCTTGGGGAAAAAAATTCCTTCCCGACTCCATATACGGCAATCAGACTAGTTCCCTGGATCAACGCCCTATCAAGGAATCTAGTGTATATACCCTGCAACATTATACATTTCCAGAAATGTATCCAGTCCCCTCTAAACCCCTTCCCGACCTGTGACACAGCGTATGCGTCATGAAAGTCGGTGCCAATCCGACCTGTGACGCATATTCTGTGTCACAGAATGATCGCGTCCCTGCAGATCCGGTGAAAGGGTTAACTCCCATTTCACCCGATCTGCAGGGACAGGGGGAGTGGTAGTTTAGCCCAGGGGGGGTGGCTTCACCTCCCCGTGGCTACGATCGCTCTGATTGGCTGTTGAAAGTGAAACTGCCAATCAGAGCGATTTGTAATATTTCACCTATTATAACTGGTGAAATATTACAATCCAGAAATGGCCGATGCTGCAATATCATCGGCCATGGCTGGAAACACTGATGTGCCCCCACCCCACCAATCGCCCCCCCAGCCCTCCGATCTGTCCTTTACACTGCTCCGCTCCCCTCCGTCCTCCTGTCCGCTCCCCCCATGCTCTTGCCCGCTCACCCCCGTGCTTCAATCCCACCCCCGTGCTCCAACCACCCCCCCTGCACTCCGATCCACCCCCCCTGCAGTCCGATCCACCCCCCCTGCAGTCCGATCCACCCCCCGATGCTCCAATGCACCCCCCGTGCTCCGATCCACCCCCCCTTGCTCCGATTTACCCCCCCCATGCTCCGATGCCCCGACATGTGCCCAAACAGTGGTTTACCCCCACATATGGGGTACCAGCATACTCAGGACAAACTGCGCAACAATTACAGGGGTCCAATTTCTCCTGTTACCCTTGTGAAAATAAAAAAATGCTTGCTAAAACATCATTTTTGAGGAAAGAAAAATGATTTTTTATTTTCACGGCTCTGCGTTGTAAACGTCTGTGAAGCACTTGGGGGTTCAAAGTGCTCACCACATATCTAGATAAGTTCCTTGGGGGGTCTAGTTTCTAAAATGGGGTCAATTGTGGGGGGTTTCTACTGTTTAGGCACACCAGGGGCTCTGCAAACGCAACGTGACACCCGCAGACCATTCCATCAAAGTCTGCATTTCAAAAGTCACTACTTCCCTTCTGAGCCCCGACGTGTGCCCAAACAGTGGTTTACCCCCACACATGGGGTATCAGCGTACTCAGGAGAAACTGGACAACAACTTTTGGGGTCCAATTTCTCCTGTAACCCTTGGGAAAATAAAAAATTCTGGGCTAAATAATTATTTTTGAGGAAAGAAAACGTATATTATTTTCACGGCTCTGCGTTATAAACTTCTGTGAAGCACTTGGGGGTTCAAAGTGCTCACCACACATCTAGATAAGTTCCTTTCGGGGTCTAGTTTCCAAAATGGGGTCACTTGTGGGGGGTTTCTACTGTTTAGCCACATCAGGGGCTCTGCAAACGCAACGTGACGCCCGCAGAGCATTCCATCAAAGTCTGCATTTCAAAACGTCACTACTTCAATTCCGAGCCCCGGCATGTGCCCAAACAGTAGTTTACCCCCACACATGGGGTATCACCGTACTCAGGAGAAACTGGACAACAAATATTGTGGTCAAATTTCTCTTGTTACCCTTGGGAAAATTAAAAAATTCTGGGCTAAATAATTATTTTTGAGGAAAGAAAACGTATTTATTATTTTCACGGCTCTGCGTTATAAACTTCTGTGAAGCACTTGGGGGTTCAAAGTGCTCACCACACATCTAGATAAGTTCCTTTCGGGGTCTAGTTTCCAAAATGGGGTCACTTGTGGGGGGTTTCTACTGTTTAGCCACATCAAGGGCTCTGCAAACGCAACGTGACGCCAGCAGAGCATTCCATCAAAGTCTGCATTTCAAAACGTCACTACTTCACTTCCACACAAACAGTAGTTTACCCCCACATATGGGGTATCACCGTACTCAGGAGAAACTGGACAACAACTTTTGGGGTCAAAATTTCTCCTGTTACCCTTGGGAAAATAAAAAATTGCAGGCTAAAAGATCATTTTTGAGAAAATATATATTTTTTTTATTTTCATGGCTCTGCGTTATATACTTCTGTGAAGCACTTGGGGGTTCAAAGTCCTCACCACACATCTAGATTAGTTCCTTTGGGGGTCTAGTTTCCAAAATGGGGTCATTTGTGGGGGATCTCCAATGTTTAGGCACACAAGGGCTCTCCAAACGTGACATGGTGTCCGCTAATGATTGGAGCTAATTTTCCATTTAAAAAGCCAAATGGCGTGCCTTCCCTTCCGAGCCCTGCCGTGCGCCCAAACAGTGGTTTACCCCCACATATGGAGTATCAGCGTACTCAGGACAAACTGGACAACAACATTTGGGGTCCAATTTCTCCTAATACCCTTGGCAAAATAGGAAATTCCAGGCTAAAAAATCATTTTTGAGGAAAGAAAAGTTATTTTTTATTTTCATGGCTCTGCGTTATAAACTTCTGTGAAACACCTGGGGATTTAAAGTGCTCAATATGCATCTAGATAAGTTCCTTGGGGGGTCTAGTTTCCAAAATGGGGTCACTTGTGGGGGAGCTCCAATGTTTAGGCACACAGGGGCTCTCCAAACGCGACATGGTGTCCTGTTGTGAATTCTGTTGTCGAACTCCCTCCTGTGGTCGTGAATGGTACTTCGGCGAGTTCTGTCTATGGGCTCCCTCTGGTGGCTATGAGTGAAGCTGCTGCTTCTGAGGTTCCTTACACAGGTGACGTAATTTATCCTTTGGTTGGCTGCTCTATTTAACTCCTCTCAGATCGTTACTCCATGCCAGCTGTCAATGTTTTTGCATTGGTTCAGTTCGCTCCTGGATCTCTCTGGTGACCTGCCTTCTCCTGCAGAAGCTAAGTTCCTGATAGTCATTATTTGTTCACTGTTTTCTTGTCCAGCTGGTTATCATGATTTTGTCTTGCTAGCTGGAAGCTCTGGGATGCAGAGTGGCCCCTCCGCACCGTGAGTCGGTGCGGAGGTCCTTTTTGCACACTGCGTGGTTTTTTGCAGGTTTTTGTGCTGATCGCAAAGTTACCTTTCCTATCCTCTGTCTATTTAGTAAGTCTGGCCTCCCTTTGCTGAAACCTGTTTCATTTCTGCGTTTGTGACTTTCATCTTTACTCACAGTCAATATATGTGCTGGGGCTTCCTTTACCTTTGGGGATTTTCTCTGAGGTAAGGTAGGCTTTATTTTCTATCTCTAGATCTAGATAGTTCTTAGGCTGTGACGAGGCGCCTAGGTCTGGTCAGGAGCGCTCCACGGCTATTTCTAGTGTGTGTGATAGGATTAGGGCTTGCGGTCAGCAGAGCTCCCACATCGCAGAGCTCGTCCTGTATGAGGTTTAACTATCAGGTCATTCCGGGTGCTCCTAACCACCAGGTCATAACAGTACAGCTGGCCCAAAGTATTAATGCATCTCAATAGAGGTATAAGAGAACTTCTGAGACCATTTTTTTTTCTTTGCACTGTGTTTTGTCTTTCTTTTCCCCTAGACCTTTGGGTGGTTCAGGACACAGGTGTAGATATGGACATTCAAGGTCTGTAATCTTGTGTGGATCATCTCACTGCAAGGGTACAAAATATTCAAGATTTTGTGGTTCAGAATCCTATGTTAGAGCCTAGAATTCCTATTCCTGACTTATTTTCTGGGGATAGATCTAGGTTCTTGAATTTCAAAAATAATTGTAAACTGTTTCTAGCTTTGAAACCCCGCTCCTCTGGTGACCCCGTTCAACAGGTAAAAATCATTATTTCTTTGTTGCGTGGTGACCCTCAAGACTGGGCATTTTCCCTTGCGCCAGGAAATCCTGCATTGCGTGATGTTGATGCGTTTTTTCTGGCGCTTGGATTGCTTTATGATGAACCAAATTCAGTGGATCAGGCAGAGAAAATCTTGCTGGCTTTGTGTCAGGGTCAGGATGAAGCAGAGGTGTACTGTCAGAAGTTTAGAAAGTGGTCTGTGCTTACTCAGTGGAATGAATGTGCCTTGGCGGCAATTTTCAGAAAGGGTCTTTCTGAAGCCCTTAAGGATGACATGGTGGGATTTCCCACGCCTGCTGGTCTGAATGAGTCTGTGTCTTTGGTCATTCAGATCGATCGGCGCATGCGTGAGCGCAAAGCTGTGCACCATCTGGCGGTATTCTCTGAGCATAGGCCCGAGCCTATGCAGTGTGATAGGACTTTGACCAGAGCTGAACGGCAAGAACACAGACGTCGGAATGGGCTGTGTTTTTACTGTGGTCAATCCACTCATGCTATCTCCGATTGTCCTAAGCGCACTAAGCGGTTCGCTAGGTCTGCCATCATTGGTACGGTACAGTCTAAATTTCTTTTGTCTGTTACTCTGATTTGCTCTCTGTCGTCCTATTCTGTAATGGCATTTGTGGATTCAGGCGCTGCCCTGAATTTGATGGACTTGGAGTTTGCCAGGCGCTGTGGTTTTTTCTTGGAGCCCTTGCAGTATCCTATTCCATTGAGAGGAATTGATGCTACGCCTTTGGCCAAGAATAAGCCTCAGTACTGGACTCAATTGACCATGTGCATGGCTCCTGCACATCAGGAGGATATTCGCTTTTTGGTGTTGCATAATTTGCATGATGTGGTCGTTTTGGGGTTGCCATGGCTACAGGTCCATAATCCAGTGTTGGATTGGAAATCTTTGTCGGTGTCCAGCTGGGGTTGTCAGGGGGTACATGGTGATGTTCCATTGCTGTCAATTTCGCCTTCCACTCCTTCTGAAGTCCCTGAGTTTTTATCAGATTACCGGGATGTATTTGAAGAGCCCAAATCTGGTGCCCTACCTCCTCATAGGGATTGCGACTGTGCTATTAATTTGATTCCTGGTAGTAAGTTTCCTAAGGGCCGTCTGTTTAATTTATCTGTGCCAGAGCACGCCGCTATGCGGAGTTATATAAAGGAATCCTTGGAGAAGGGTCATATTCGTCCGTCGTCGTCACCATTGGGAGCAGGGTTCTTTTTTGTGGCCAAGAAGGATGGTTCTTTGAGACCTTGTAATGATTACCGCCTTCTTAATAAGATCACAGTCAAATTTCAGTATCCTTTGCCGCTGCTGTCTGATTTATTTGCACGGATTAAGGGGGCTAGTTGGTTCACCAAGATAGATCTACGTGGTGCGTATAATCTTGTGCGAATTAAACAGGGTGATGAATGGAAAACGGCATTTAATACGCCCGAGGGCCATTTTGAGTACCTGGTTATGCCATTCGGGCTTTCTAATGCTCCATCTGTGTTTCAGTCCTTTATGCATGACATCTTCCGAGAGTACCTGGATAGATTCATGATTGTATATTTGGATGACATTTTGGTCTTTTCGGATGATTGGGAGTCTCATGTGAAGCTGGTCAGAATGGTGTTCCAGGTCCTTCGTGCTAATTCCTTGTTTGTGAAGGGGTCAAAGTGTCTCTTTGGAGTTCAGAAGGTTTCATTTTTGGGTTTCATTTTTTCCCCTTCTACTATCGAGATGGACCCTGTTAAAGTTCAGGCCATTTACGATTGGACTCAGCTGACATCTGTGAAGAGCTTGCAGAAATTCCTGGGCTTTGCTAATTTTTATCGTCGCTTCATAGCTAATTTTTCCAGTATTGCTAAACTGTTGACTGATTTGGCCAAGAAAGGTGCTGATGTGGTCAATTGGTCCTCTGCGACTGTAGAGGCTTTTGAGGAGTTGAAGCGTCGTTTTGCTTCTGCCCCTGTGTTGTGCCAGCCAGATGTTTCGCTCCCTTTTCAGTTTGAGGTTGATGCTTCTGAAATTGGAGCAGGGGCTGTTTTGTCGCAAAGAAGTTCTGATGGCTCGGTGATGAAACCCTGTGCCTTCTTTTCTAGAAAATTCTCGCCTGCTGAGCGCAATTATGATGTGGGCAATCGGGAGTTGTTGGCCATGAAGTGGGCATTTGAGGAGTGGCGACATTGGCTTGAAGGAGCTAAACATCGCGTGGTGGTCTTGACGGATAACAAGAATTTGACTTATCTCGAGTCTGCCAAACGGTTGAATCCTAGACAGGCTCGATGGTCGCTCTTTTTCTCCCATTTTGATTTTGTGCTTTCATACCTTCCGGGATCTAAGAATGTGAAGGCTGACGCCCTGTCGAGGAGTTTTGTGCCTGACTCTCCGGGTGTTCCGGAGCCGGCGGGTATTCTTAAAGAAGGGGTAATTTTGTCTGCCATTTCCCCTGATTTGCGGCGTGTGCTGCAAAAGTTTCAGGCTGATAGACCTGACTGTTGTCCTACAGAGAAACTGTTTGTCCCTGATAGATGGACTAGTAGAGTTATCTCTGAGATTCATTGTTCAGTGTTGGCTGGTCATCCTGGAATCTTTGGTACCAGAGATTTGGTGGCTAGATCCTTTTGGTGGCCTTCTTTGTCACAGGATGTGCGTTTTTTTGTGCAGTCCTGTGGGACTTGTGCTCGGGCTAAGCCCTGCTGTTCTCGTGCCAGTGGGTTGCTTTTGCCCTTGCCGATCCCGAAGAGGCCCTGGACGCATATTTCCATGGATTTTATTTCTGATCTCCCTGTTTCTCAAAAGATGTCGGTCATTTGGGTGGTTTGTGATCGCTTCTCTAAGATGGTCCATTTGGTACCCTTATCTAAATTGCCTTCCTCCTCTGATTTGGTGCCTTTGTTTTTCCAGCATGTGGTTCGTTTGCATGGCATTCCAGAGAACATCGTCTCGGACACAGGTTCCCAGTTTGTTTCGAGGTTTTGGCGGTCCTTTTGCGCTAAGATGGGCATTGATTTGTCTTTTTCTTTGGCTTTCCATCCTCAGACTAATGGCCAAACCGAACGCACTAATCAGACTTTGGAGACATATCTGAGATGCTTTGTTTCTGCTGATCAGGATGATTGGGTGTCCTTCTTGCCTTTGGCTGAGTTCGCCCTTAATAATCGGGCCAGCTGGGCTACTTTAGTTTCTCCTTTTTTCTGTAATTCTGGTTTCCATCCTCGTTTTTCTTCAGGGCAGGTTGAGCCTTCGGACTGTCCTGGTGTGGATGCGGTGGTGGACAGGTTGCAGCAGATTTGGACTCATGTGGTGGACAATTTGACATTGTCCCAGGAGAAGGCTCAACGTTTCGCTAACCGCCGGCGTTGTGTTGGTCCCCGACTTCGTGTTGGGGATTTTTTTGGGTTGTCATCTCGTCACGTTCCTATGAAGGTTTCCTCTCCTAAGTTTAAGCCTCGTTTCATTGGGCCATATAAGATTTCTGAAGTTCTTAATCCTGTGTCATTTCGTTTGGACCTTCCAGCTTCTTTTGCCATCCATAATGTGTTCCATAGGTCGTTGTTGCGGAGATACGTGGCGCCTATGGTTCCCTCCGTTGATCCTCCTGCCCCGGTGTTGGTCGAGGGGGAGTTGGAGTATGTGGTGGAGAAGATTTTGGATTCTCGTGTTTCGAGACGGAAACTCCAGTACCTGGTCAAGTGGAAGGGTTATGGCCAGGAAGATAATTCCTAGGTTTTTGCCTCTGATGTTCATGCTGCCGATCTCGTTCGTGCCTTTCATTTGGCTCATCCTGATCGGCCTGGGGGCTCTGGTGAGGGATCGGTGACCCCTCCTCAAGGGGGGGTACTGTTGTGAATTCTGCTGTCGAACTCCCTCCTGTGGTCGTGAATGGTACTTCGGCGAGTTCTGTCTATGGGCTCCCTCTGGTGGCTATGAGTGAAGCTGCTGCTTCTGAGGTTCCTTACACAGGTGACGTAATTTATCCTTTGGTTGGCTGCTCTATTTAACTCCTCTCAGATCATTACTCCATGCCAGCTGTCAATATTTTTGCATTGGTTCAGTTCGCTCCTGGATCTCTCTGGTGACCTGCCTTCTCCTGCAGAAGCTAAGTTCCTGATAGTCATTATTTGTTCACTGTTTTCTTGTCCAGCTGGTTATCATGATTTTGTCTTGCTAGCTGGAAGCTCTGGGATGCAGAGTGGCCCCTCCGCACCGTGAGTCGGTGCGGAGGTCCTTTTTGCACACTCTGCGTGGTCTTTTGTAGGTTTTTGTGCTGATCGCAAAGTTACCTTTCCTATCCTCTGTCTATTTAGTAAGTCTGGCCTCCCTTTGCTGAAACCTGTTTCATTTCTGCGTTTGTGACTTTCATCTTTACTCACAGTCAATATATGTGGGGGGCTTCCTTTACCTTTGGGGAATTTCTCTGAGGTAAGGTAGGCTTTATTTTCTATCTCTAGGGCTAGATAGTTCTTAGGCTGTGACGAGGCGCCTAGGTCTGGTCAGGAGCGCTCCACGGCTATTTCTAGTGTGTGTGATAGGATTAGGGCTTGCGGTCAGCAGAGCTCCCACATCCCAGAGCTCGTCCTGTATGAGGTTTAACTATCAGGTCATTCCGGGTGCTCCTAACCACCAGGTCATAACAGTGTCCGCTAACAATTGGAGCTAATTTTCCATTCAGAAAGTCAAATGGCGCGCCTTCCCTTCCGAGCCCTGCCGTGTGCCCAAACAGTGGTTTACCCCCACATATGAGGTATTGGCGTACTCGGGAGAAATTGCCCAACAAATTTTAGGATCCATTTTATCCTATTGCCCATGTGAAAATGAAAAAATTGAGGCGAAAAGAAATTTTTTGTGAAAAAAAAGTACTTTTTCATTTTTACAAATCAATTTGTGAAGCACCTGAGGGTTTAATGTGCTCACTAGGCATCTAGATAAGTTCCTTGGGGGTCTAGTTTCCAAAATGTGGTCACTTGTGGGGGAGCTCCAATGTTTAGGCACACAGGGGCTCTCCAAACGCGACATGGTGTCCGCTAACGATGGAGATAATTTTTCATTCAAAAAGTCAAATGGCGCTCCTTCCATTCCGAGCCTTACCATGTGCCCAAACAGTGGTTTACCCCCACATGTGAGGTATCGGTGTACTCAGGAGAAATTGCCCAACAAATTTTAGGATCCATTTTATCCTGTTGCCCATGTGAAAATGAAAAAAATGAGGCTAAAAGAATTTTTTTGTGAAAAACAAGTACTTTTTCATTTTTACGGATCAATTTGTGAAGCACCTGGGGGTTCAAAGTGCTCACTATGCATCTAGATAAGTTCCTTGGGGTGTCTAGTTTCCAAAATGGGGTCACTTGTGGGGGAGCTCCAATTTTTAGGCACACGGGGGCTCTCCAAACGTGACATGGTGTCCGCTAAAGAGTGGAGCCAATTTTTCATTCCAAAAGTCAAATGGCGCTCCTTCCATTCCAAGCCCTGCCGTGCGCCCAAACAGTGGTTTACCCTTACATATGAGGTATCAGCGTACTCAGGACAAATTGGACAAAAACTTTCGTGGCTCAGTTTCTCCTTTTACCATTGTGAAATCAAAAAAATTGTTGCTAAAAGATAATTTTTGTGACTAAAAAGTTAAATGTTCATTTTTTCCTTCCATGTTGCTTCTGCTGCTGTGAAGCACCTGAAGGGTTAATAAACTTCTTGAATGTGGTTTTGTGCACCTTGAGGGGTGCAGTTTTTAGAATGGTGTCACTTTTGGGTATTTTCAGCCATATAGACCCCGTAAACTGACTTCAAATGTGAGGTGGTCCCTAAAAAAAATGGTTTTGTAAATTTCGTTGTAAAAATGAGAAATCGCTGGTCAAATTTTAACCCTTTTAACTTCCTAGCAAAAAAAAATTTTGTTTCCAAAATTGTGCTGATGTAAAGTATACATGTGGGAAATGTTATTTATTAACTATTTTGTGTCACATAACTCTCTGGTTTAACAGAAAAAAAAATCAAATTGTGAAAATTGCGAAATTTTCAAAATTTTCGCCAAATTTCCATTTTTATCACAAATAAACGCATAATTTATTCACCTAAATTTACCACTAACATGAAGCCCAATATGTCATGAAAAAACAATCTCAGAACCGCTAGGATCCGTTGAAGCGTTCCTGAGTTATTACCTCATAAAGGGACACTGGTCAGAATTGCAAAAAACGGCCAGGTCATTAAGGTCAAAATAGGCTGGGTCATGAAGGGGTTAAATGTAAGTAATGAATCACTCATTACAACATCATACGGCAGAGAGTTCCATAGTCTCACAGCTCTTACAGTAAAGAATCCGCATCTGTTATTATGCTTAAACCTTTTTTCCTCCAGACGCAGAGGATGCCCCCTTGTCCCTGTTTCAGGTGTATGATTAAAAAGATCATCAGAAAGGTATTTGTACTGTCCCCTCATATATTTATACATTTAAATAAGATCACCACTTAGTCTTCATTTTTCCAAACTAAATAGCCCCAAGTGTAATAACCTATCTTGGTATTGCAGACCCCCCAGTCCTCTAATAACCTTGGTCGCTCTTCTCTGCACCCGCTCCAGTTCAGCTATGTCTTTCTTATACACCGGAGACCAGAACTGTGCACAGTATTCTAAGTGTGGTCGAACTAGTGACTTGTATAGAGGTAAAATTATGTTCTCCTCATGAGCATCTATGCCTCTTTTAATGCATCCCATTATTTTATTTGCCTTTGTAGCAGCTGCCTGACACTGGCCACTGAATATGAGTTTGTCATCCACCCATACACCCAGGTCTTTTTCATTGACGGCTTTGCCCAGAGTTTTAGAATTAAGCACGTAATTATACATCTTATTACTTCTACCCAAGTGCATGACCTTACATTTATCCCCATTAAAGCTCATTTGCCATTTATCAACCCAAGCTTCTAGTTTACATAAATCATCCTGTAATATAAAATTGTCCTCCCCTGTATTGATTACCCTGCAGAGTTTAGTGTCATCTGCAAATATTGAAATTCTACTCTGAATGCCCCCTACAACAGGGGTGTCCAACTGCATTCCTCGAGGGCTGCAAACAGGTCATGTTTTCAGGATTTCCGTGTGCTGCACAGGTGATAATTTATTCACCTACACAAATAATGAGTTGGTGATTAAATTATCACCTGTGCAGTACAAGGAAATCCTGAAAACATGACCTGTTTGCAGCCCTCGAGGAATGCAGTTTGACACCCTTGCCCTACAAGGTCATTAATAAATATGTTAAAAATAAGAGGGCCCAATACGACCCCTGTGGTACCCCACTGCTAACCGCTACCCAGTCCGAGTGTGCTCCATTAATAACCACCCTTTGTTTCCTATCCCTGAGCCAGCTCTCAACCCACTTACACATATTTTCCCCTGTCCCCATTATTCTCATTTTATGTATCAACCTTTTGTGTGGCACCATATCAAAAGCTTTTGAAAAGTCCACTGGGTTCCCTTGGTCCAGTCCGGAACTTACCTCTTCATAGAAGCTGATCAGATTAGTCTGACATGAACGGCCCCTAGTAAACCCATCCCTTAGAATGCCCTCCAGGATTTTACCCACAGTAGAGGTTAAGCTTACTGGCCTATAATTTCCGAGTTCAGTTTTTGTCCCCTTTTTGAATATTGGCACCACATTTGCTATACGCCAGTCTTGTGGTACAGACCCTGTTATTATGGAGTCTTTAAAGATTAAAAATAATGGTCTATCAATGACTGTACTTAATTCCTGCAGTACTCGGGGTTGTATCCCATCCGGGCCCGGAGATTTGCCAATTTTAGCGATTTTTAGACGCCGACGTACTTCCTGCTGGGTTAAGCAAGTGACACTTAATGTTGAATTTTGTTATCACTGATCATATTGTCTGCCATGGGATTTTCTTTTGTAAATACTGATGAAAAAAAGTCATTTAGCATATTGGCTTTTTCCTCATCCTCATCCACCATTTCACCCAGACTATTTTTAAGGGGGCCAACACTATCATTTTTTAGTTTCTTACTATTTATGTAGTTAAAGGGAACCTGTCACCCCGAAAATCGCGGGTGAGGTAAGCCCACCGGCATCAGGGGCTTATCTACAGCATTCTGTAATGCTGTAGATAAGCCCCCGATTTTACCTGAGGGAGGAGAAAAAGACATTAGATTATACTCACCCAAGGGTGGTGCCGCTGCTGGTCCGGTCGGAGTACTGCAGTGCGCAGGCGCCAGAAAGGTCAAAGAGGCCTAGCGCCTGCGCACTGCAGTACTTTGCTCTGCCCTCAACAGGGCAGACAAAGTACGCAAGCGCCGGAGCCATGGCTGAAGATCAGAAGAGGACATCTTGGAATGAAGATGGGAGGCGCCGCAGTGGACCAGACACGCCCATCCGACCGGTCCAGCAGTGGGACCGCCCCTGGGTGAGTATAATCTAACGTCTTTTTCTCCTCTTTCAGGTAACATCGGGGGCTTATCTACAGCATTACAGAATGCTGTAGATAAGCCCCTGATGACAGTGGGCTTACCTCACCCGTGATTTTCGGGGTGACAGGTTCCCTTTAAAGAATATTTTGGGATTATTTTTACTCTCTCTGGCAATGAGTCTCTCTGTATCAATCTTTGCTGCCTTGATTTGCTTTTTACAGAATTTATTTAATTTTTTGTATTTATTTAATGCCTCCTCACTACCTACTTCCTTTCTCTAAATGCTTTCTTTTTGTCACTTATTGCGCCCCTTACAGCTCTATTTAGCCATATTGGTTTCCTCCTATTTCTAGTATGTTTATTCCCATGTGGTACATACTGTGCACAGGTTCTATCCAGGATGCTAATAAACGTCTCCCATTTTCTTTGTGTATTTTTATGTCTCAGGATATCGTCCCAGTTAATTGCACCAAGATCCTCTCTCATCCGTTGGAAATTTGCCCTCCTGAAGTTTAGTGTCCTTGTAACCCCTCTATTACACATCTTTTTAAAGGATACATGAAAACTTATTATTTTGTGATCACTATTCCCCAAGTCACCCCCAACCCTTATATTTGATATGCGGTCTGGCCTGTTGGTTAATAGCAGTGCCCCCCTCCTTGTTGGGTCCTGAACCAGTTGTGAAAGGTAATTGTCTCTCATAGTTGTCAAAAAACGATTACCTTTGCTTGAACTGCAGGTTTCTGTTCCCCAATCTATTTCAGGGTAGTTGAAGTCCCCCATAATAATGACTTCTCCTTGAGTCGCAGCTTCATCTATTTGCTTTACGAGGATATTCTCCATTGCTTCCATTATTTTTGGAGATTTATAACAAGTACATATATCAGTAATTTACTATTTTTTCCCCTCCCCTTATCTCCACCCACAGGGATTCTACATTTTCATTAAATTCACCTATATCATCACGCAGAATGGGTTTTAAGGATGATTTTACATATAGACACACCCCTCCCCCTCGTTTATCTGTACGGTCATTTCTGAACAGGCTATAGCCCTGCAAGTTAACAGCCCAGTCATGGCTCTCATCCAGCCATGTTTCAGATATCCCCACCATGTCATAATTATGCTCCAACAACATTAGTTCTAATTCGTCCTTTTGTTGGCGAGGCTCCTGGCATTAGTATACATGCACTTGATGTTCCCTTCTGTACATCTATTCTTTCTTAAATTATTAACTGTTCTAACCCCACCCCCCCATGCCACCGCCACCCCCATCTTCCTTATTTGTGCCCAGGTCTCCATCTGCACTATCTTCCCCTCCTATAAAATGAATACCCTCCCCCCAATCCCTAGTTTAAACACTCCTCCAACCTTCTAGCCATTTTCTCCCCCAGCATAGCTGCACCTTCCCCATTGAGGTGCAGCCCGTCCCTAGCGTAGAGCCTGTAGCCAACTGAGAAGTCGGCCCAGTTCTGCAGGAACCCAAACCCCTCCTTCCTACACCAATTCTTGAGCCACTTGTTAACCTCCCTAATCTCCCGTTGCCTCTCTGGCGTGGCAAGTGGTACAGGCAATATTTCGGAAAATACCACGTTGGAGGTCCTTGCTTTCAGCTTGCAGCCTAATTCCCTGAAATCATCTTTAAGGACCTTCCACTTACCTCTAACTTTGTCATTTGTGCCAATGTGCACCATGACCGCTGGGTCCTCACCAGCCCCTCCCAGTAATCTGTCCACCCGATCAGCGATGTGTCAGACTCGAGCGCCAGGTAGGCAGCACACCATTCGACGATCCCTGTCTTTGTGACAGATTGCCCTATCTGTTCCCCTAATAATTGAGTCCCCCACTACCAGCACCTGTCTGGCCTGCCCTGCTCTCCTATTTCCCTCCTTACTGGAGCAGTCACTCCCCCGGCTTTCAGAGGACATGCCTGGCTGCAGCAGTGCTACCCCTGTACTGGCACCCCCCTCATCTGCCAACTTAGCAAACTTATTGGGGTGTTCCAGATCAGGACTAGCCTCCCTGGCACTCTTCCCTCTACCCTGCTTCCTAACTGTCACCCAGCTTGCTACTTCATCGTCCTGCAGCTCCATCCTACCATCCCCCCACTCATCTATCCCATTGAGCGTCTGCTCAGTGAACAGAAGACTCCTTTCCATGTTGTCAATGGATCTCAGTGTTACCAGCTGCACATTTAGATTCAGAATCTGGGTTTCCAAATGCACAACATGCTCACATCTCGCACAGCAGTATGCACCCTCGACCGGCTGATCAAGGACTGCATACATGTGGCAAGATGTGCACTGGATGGCATTAACAATAGTGGAGCACATTTCCTAATGGGGATTGCACCAGACAGAAAAGTTAAATAAAAAAATAAAAAATAAATACAAAGTATTAATAAAAAACAGACAGTAATTCCTCCCTTGGAAACTCCCTGAATCCAAAGTCACTGAATCACAAGTCACACTTACCGCCATTCACACTTACGCTCAGCTCACACTCAGCTCGCTCACACTCGCTATGCTGAAGATTTATAGATTTTTTTTTCTCTAGTTCCCCTCAACAGCAATCCACCTTGCTGTTCAAATGCACTTCCAAAAAAAAAAAAAAAGCTGTACTATAACACTTTTCATGTGAAGTTCAACAAATTACAGTGAGGTCCCGAGCCGGGCATCCTCCTCACTGTTCTTAGTGCAGTATGGAGGACCCGTCTTAAAGGGACACTGTCACCTGGATTTGGAGGGAACAATCTTCAGCCATGGAGGCGGGGTTTTGGGGTTTTTGATTCACCCTTTCCTTACCCGCTGGCTGCATGCTGGCTGCAATATTGGATTGAAGTTCATTCTCTGTCCTCCGTAGTACATGCCTGCACAAGGCATGATTGCTTTGTGCAGGCATGTACTGCGGAGGACAGAGAATGAACTTCAATCCAATATTGCAGCCAGCATGCAGCCAGCGGGTAAGGAAAGGGTGAATCAAAAACCCCAAAACCCCGCCTCCATGGCTGAAGATTGTTCCCTCCAAATCCAGGTGACAGTGTCCCTTTAAACCCTCAACGTAGGCTCTGGGCATGGCTACAGGGCATCGCTGGTCACCTCGTTGGATCACTTTTTTGGCCACGCCAGACAGTTTTAGTTCTTTAGTCTTTTATTAAAGGGATAGAGTGTCCTACTTGCACTCTTAAAGGGGTGATGTAAAACCAACAAGAAGCACATTAAGATGTGCTAACTATGTACAGTAAAAGTTCTGGTCACTCACTGTCCATGATCCTATTGTCTCTTTTTTTAACAAGAACTAAACCTTACCAGGTTAACCTAACTATCAACTATTACACTTTATTAACTATTTACAGCCACATACTGCTATCTCTTCTTGCTTACCTCTGCTTCCAGGGCAGTACCTGGTGCTGGCCATTCCCTGGCCGTGAAAGCTCTTTGTGCATAATTACACTTGTTATTACCAATTGTTCAGGTCCTACCACCAGGGTTTGGTTAGCCTGATCACGTATTGTTGGTCTGGTTGGAACTGCAGGGGCTGGTGCAGCACTTGTTGCAGCAAGGACCAGTTTGGCTTCTGGCATTGTTGGCTCTGTCTGTTTATCAGGATTGGCAGTCACTGGACCATAAGCTGTGTGCTTACACTTCCTGACATTCAGTTCATACCACCTTTTTCACCCCAATTACAGATGTAGGACACGCGGTCCCCTAGGTACAGATCCCTTTCAGGGTGTCCCTCCAGGAGGTGATTCCACGTCCCGCCACAGGGCTGATTTCCGTCTGCTCACCACGGTCAGTTCCATACCCAGGAGCTGGCGGCTCAGCTTCTCCACCTGAGCTCCAAGAAGCTGGATCCATGGCTGTCGGTTGGTCCAGATCCTCATCCTGTGAGCAAGGGAAGTCGTCTGCTTTTCCCCGTGCTCCACCGCTCGCCATCTTGGATTCCGGGTTGTTTGCAACAACCACGTGCTGTTCCTTCTTCCTCTTTCATGGGCGGGCCTTCTTCTTCTTCCTGTTCCCACCATACTAAATCAGGAGGCGGATCTCTATTGCTGATGGACATGTCATTGTTTAGTAGTATTTGCAGTCTGTGGGCATGGTACGCAGGATGCATTCTGAAGTATGCAGAAGTAGGTGGGGCTTAACAGGACGTACGCAGCCCTACGCAAAGCCCCCGAATGCAAATGTGAACCCGGCCTTAGGCTGATGTCTGAATTCCTGGGTGAATGTGGACACCTCTCTCAGTAATGTTAACCCTGCTGTTCTGTTGGTCAAAAATGACCGACTTTGAACTTCAATATTCTTTAAAATATTCAAGATGCGGCTCTGAAACCTGTGGCCGACCGTCCCATCCTCATTTAAGTCAATCAACCACAAGTTTCAGAACCGCATCTTGAACACCCCAAAAAATACCAAAGTTCAAAATAGGTCTCCCCAGACCGAACAGAACAGCAGGGTTAAAACCACCGCATGTTGAAGGGCGGAGTGCTCAGTCAGTAAGCTAACAAATGGCAAAAAGGTGACTGACACATCCAAGCTAGTGTGAATAGGTGCAAACTCTCTGTTCTCACGTTATTGCAGTCTGTGCTGTCTTTGTGGTGCCTCCCGTTGTGTCTCCATCTGGTTGGTTGCCTGTAGTGGAAGGTGTGTCAGTGGCCTATTATACTGTTTCTACTCTGTGGAAATTGATGCCACTTTTGTGAGGTCTGACAGTTACTTTTTTGAAATGTGGAGACTCCAAGTTCGCTCTTCATCTGGTGGGTTGCCTGTGTAGGTAGGGCTCCCAGACAGGCAGGCCTGCACTTACCTTCAGTCAAATACCTGTGTTACTTTCCTTATATTTTTCTACCAATATTACTGTATGAAACTGATGTTTGTGCCATCTGAGTGTGGCTAGAATAAAAAAAAGGAGGTGTTGCATGAGGTGTGAGGTCTCCCAGCTAAGAAGGCTTACACTGCTCCCTTAACCACCAGGTCCTCATTGAAATTTTAATTCCAAGCTATAAATACTAGGCCAGGCCTTGATACCCCATGAATGGCCCATGGCTGACTGCTGCTAGGCCATTAGTACATTTCTACTGTAGGGCAATTGATGCCACTTTTCATGGTGTCTGCCCCTAATTTTGGCTGTTTGGGAAGCTTTTTGTCACCCCTTAAGGTGTCTATGCATTTGGTTTTGCCTCCCATAGAATCTAATGGGGTTCTGATACATTTGTCAAATGGTTTGGCGAACTGTTCGGCGAATGGAGGTGCGTTCGGTGAATCCAAACTGAATCAAACCATGAAAGGTTTGCTCATCTCTAGTGATGACCCAGCCCCCACAGAGTCCTGTTCTCAACATCATTTATCTGTCTGGGAATACTCAATGAGACAGAAGGATTTGCTCAAGTCTCCATATGCATATTGTGACGGCCGAAAGTGTTGACACCATTGAAGTTGCTCCAGAAAATGAAGTATTTCTCTTAGAAAATTATGGCAATTACACACGTTTTGTTATACACATCTCTATTTCCTTTGTGTGTATTGGAACAACACAAAAAATCACAGGGAAAAAAAATGCAAATTGGGCTTGATTTCACACAAAACCTCAAAAATTCATCAGACAAAATTGTTGGCAGCCTAAACTTAGAATTTGACTTCCTATAGCCATTAACAAGCTTCTAACACCCTTTTAACTGGAAGTTTGGACCACTCTTCTTTAGTAAACAGTAAACTGTAAAATGATGTGCTTTACCAAAATGCTCTATGTTGGGTTCACCTATCCACATAATGTTTTCCCAGAAGGATTTAGGGTTACTTACGTACATTTTGACAAACTGAAGTCTAGCTATTTTATATCTGTGTCAGCAGTGGGTTCCTCCTGGGTCTTCTGCCATAGTGTTTAATTTCATTCAAATGTGGATGGATAATTTGAGCTAGCACTGATGCACCCTGAGCCTGCAGGACAGCTTAATTTTTTGGGAAATTGAATGGAGCTGCTTATCCACCATCCAGACTATCATGCGTTGCAAACTTTCATCAAATTTTCTCTACCTTCCACATCCAGGGAGATTAGCTACAGTGCCATGGGTTGTAAACTTCTTGATTATATTGCGCACTGTGGACAAAGGAACATCAAGATCTCTGTCGATGGACTTGTAGCCATGAGATTGTTGATATTGTTCAAAAATTTTGGTTCTCAAATTCTCAGACAGTTCTCTTCTCTTTCTGTTCTCCATGCTTAGTATGGCCCACGCCAACACACAATGCAAAGATTGGGTCACCTTCTCATCTTTTTATCTGGTTTCAGGTGTGATTTTCATATTGGTCATACCTGTTACTTGCCACAGGTGAGTTTGAGTGAGTATCACATGAATGAAACAGTTTTTAATCCACAATTTTGGAAAGATGACAATAATTTTGTCCCACCCTACTGGGTTTTTTGTGTGAAATTATGTCCACTTTGCCTTTTTCTTTTTTTTAGTGTTGTTCCAATACTTCTTACTTTTTGATCCAAATATCATGTTACTCACAACCAATGTTGTTAATAATATCTAAATATCTTACGTATCTCACGTCTATCTATGCATATATAGTTTTTTTCGTTTATACAGTTAGTATGCCTATGTACTGTATGTTGCTCCAGCACTGAAAAACTGGAGTAATGTATTACTTCCATCTGCTTCTTTTATTGAACATTAGTAGAGGGGAAATGAAGGTAGTAAAATATGACTGCAGAATCACACTACACACAAGGATTATCAGTAGTTGTAACTATGGAAACACATAGTTCTGCAAAGAAGCTTTGAACACAAAACGGAAGAGTATTTTAATCATAAATGACCCTCACAGATACATTTTAACATGGTCTCGACTTGTGGTTAAAGGGGTTGTCCACTACTTTCAGTTAACCCCCCAATGTATCCCCCCGGGGCCCCTAATGAATTTTATAAATACCTTCTGTTGCCGTTTTCGCCTGTGAGCGGCGCTATGGACTCCGGAAATTGACGTGACGTCAGCAGCAGGCGTGACCCAGCCCTCACAGTCAGCAGTCACTCAAGAGTGACTGGGCTGTGGGCGGGGCTGGGGGCTGCCTGCGGGGCTGTGCTGGGGGTGGGTGCGGCTGTGCTGGGATCTGCGGGCAGGCGGGGCTGGGGTCTGCTGGCCGGCCGCGCTCATTTGCTTAGATGTGCGGCCTGTGTGGTGGCGGCGGCTGGTGCGGTGGTGGCAGCAGCCGGTGCGGCGGCGGGGGGTGGGGGTCTGCGCGGTGGGTCTGCCAAAGGTGCTGGATTGTGCGGGTGGGGGGTCTGCAGGGCTGTGCAGTGGGATCATTGGTGTGTGTGTCTCTGTGTGCAGGCACACATCGGGCTTCTGCCTGCTACAGTGACAGCGATTGACACATTAGCCAATGACGGGACAGTAGTAGTCCCACAAACACATACACACATATACAGTACATACGTACATACAACATACAGTCATGGCCAAAAGTTTTGAGAACGACACCAAAATTATATTTTCACATGATCTGCTGCCCTCTGGTTTTTTTAGTGTTTGTCTGATGTTTATATCACATACAGAAATATAATTGCAATCATGTTATGAGTACCAATAGGTTATATTGACAGTTAGAATGAGTTAATGCAGCAAGTCAATATTTGCAGTGTTGACCCTTCTTCTTCAAGACCTCTGCAATTCTCCCTGGCATGCTCTCAATCAACTTCTGGACAAAATCCTGACTGATAGCAGTCCATTGTTGCATAATCAATGCTTGCATTTTGCCAGAATTTGTTGATTTTTGATTGTCCACCCGTCTCTTGATGATTGACCACAAGTTCTCAATGGGATTAAGATCTGGGGAGTTTCCAGGCCATGGACCCAAAATCTCTATGTTTTGTTCCATGAGCCATTTAGTTAACACCTTTGCTTTATGGCAAGGTGCTCCATCATGCTGGAAAAGGCATTGTTGGGCGCCAAACTGCTCTTGGACGGTTGGGAGAAGTTGCTCTTGGAGGACATTCTGGTACCATTCTTTATTCATGGCTGTGTTTTTAGGCAAGACTGTGAGTGAGCCGATTCCCTTGGCTGAGAAGCAACCCCACACATGAATGGTTTCAGGATGTTTTACAGTTGGCATGAGACAAGACTGGTGGTAGCGCTCACCTCTTCTTCGAATAAGCTGTTTTCCAGATGTCCCAAACAATTGAAAAGGGGATTCATCAGAGAAAATCACTTTGCCCCAGTCCTCAGCAGTCCACTCCCTGTACCTTTTGCAGAATATCAGTCGGTCCCTGATGTTTTTTCTGGGGAGAAGTGGCTTCTTTGCTGCCCTCCTTGAAACCAGGCCTTGCTCAAAGAGTCTCCACCTCACAGTGCATGCAGAAGAACTCACACCAGCCTGCTGCCATTCCTGAGCAAGCTCGGCACTGCTGGTAGTCCGATCCCGCAGCTGAAACAGTTTTAAGATACGGTCCTGGCGCTTGCTGGTCTTTCTTGGGCGCCCTGGAGCCTTTTTGACAACAATGGAAGCTCTCTCCTTGAAGTTCTTGATGATGCGATAGATTGTTGACTGAGGTGCAATCTTTGTAGCTGCGATACTCTTCCCTGTTAGGCCATTTTGTGCAGTGCAATGATGGCTGCACGTGTTTCTTTAGAGATAACCATGGTTAACTGAAGAGAAACAATGATACCAAGCACCAGCCTCCTTTTAAAGTGTCCAGTGATGTCATTCTTACTTAATCATGACTGATTGATCGCCAGCCCTGTCCTCATCAACATCCACACCTGTGTTAATGGATCAATCACTAAAACGATGTTAGCTGCTCCTTTTAAGGCAGGACTGCAATGATGTTGAAATGTGTTTTGGGGGTTAAAGTTCATTTTCTGGGCAAATATTGACTTTGCAAGTACAGTAATTGCTGTTAAGCTGATCACTCTGACATTCAGGAGTATATGCAAATTGCCATTAGAAAAAATGAAGCAGTAGACTTTGGAAAAATTAATATTTGTCTAATTCTCAAAATTTTTGTCCATGACTGTACATTGCACACATACAGAACATGCACCATGCGACAACATGCGACATGCACCATGCGACAACATGCGACATGCACATGCGAAATGCACCATATGACATGCTCCATGCGACATGCACCATGTGACATGCACATGTGACATGCTCCATGTGCCATGCACCATGCGACAACATGCGACATGCACCATGCGACATGCACATGCAACATGCACCATGTGACATGCACATGCGACATGCACCATGCGACATGACATGCACTATGTGACAACATGCGACATGCACCATGTGACATGCACATGCAACATGCATCATGCAACATGACATGCACCATGTGACAACATGCGACATGCACTATGCGACATGCACATGTGACATGCACCATGCGACATGCACCATGTGACATGCACCATGTGACAACATGCGACATGCACCATGCGACATGCACATGCGACATGAACATGCGACATGCACCATGCGACAATATGCAACATACTGCGACATGCACCATGTGATGACATGCACATGCGACATGCACCATGACATGCACCATGTGACAACATGCACATGTGACATGCACCATGTGACATGCACCATGCGACATGCACCATGTGACATGCACCATATGACATGCACCATATGACAACATGCGACATGCACCATGAGACATGCACCATGCGATGACATGCACATGCGATATGCACCATGCGACAACATGCAACATGTGGCGACATGCACCCATGTGACGACATGCACATGCGACATGCACCATGTGACATGCGCCACGTGACATGCACCATGCGACATGCACATGCGACATGCGCCATGTGACATGCACCATGTGACGACATGCGATATGCACCATGCGACGACATGCAACATGTGACATGCACCATACGATGCCATACGACATGCAACATGCCACATACAGTATATACATAGTAACATAGTAACATAGTTAGTAAGGCCGAAAAAAGACATTTGTCCATCCAGTTCAGCCTATATTCCATCATAATAAATCCCCAGATCTACGTCCTTCTACAGAACCTAATAATTGTATGATACAATATTGTTCTGCTCCAGGAAGACATCCAGGCCTCTCTTGAACCCCTCGACTGAGTTCGCCATCACCACCTCCTCAGGCAAGCAATTCCAGATTCTCACTGCCCTAACAGTAAAGAATCCTCTTCTATGTTGGTGGAAAAACCTTCTCTCCTCCAGACGCAAAGAATGCCCCCTTGTGCCCGTCACCTTCCTTGGTATAAACAGATCCTCAGCGAGATATTTGTATTGTCCCCTTATATACTTATACATGGTTATTAGATCGCCCCTCAGTCGTCTTTTTTCTAGACTAAATAATCCTAATTTCGCTAATCTATCTGGGTATTGTAGTTCTCCCATCCCCTTTATTAATTTTGTTGCCCTCCTTTGTACTCTCTCTAGTTCCATTATATCCTTCATGAGCACCGGTGCCCAAAACTGGACACAGTACTCCATGTGCGGTCTAACTAGGGATTTGTACAGAGGCAGTATAATGCTCTCATCATGTGTATCCAGACCTCTTTTAATGCACCCCATGATCCTGTTTGCCTTGGCAGCTGCTGCCTGGCACTGGCTGCTCCAGGTAAGTTTATCATTAACTAGGATCCCCAAGTCCTTCTCCCTGTCAGATTTACCCAGTGGTTTCCCATTCAGTGTGTAATGGTGATATTGATTCCTTCTTCCCATGTGTATAACCTTACATTTATCATTGTTAAACCTCATCTGCCACCTTTCAGCCCAAGTTGCCAACTTATCCAGATCCATCTGTAGCAGAATACTATCTTCTCTTGTATTAACTGCTTTACATAGTTTTGTATCATCTGCAAATATCGATATTTTACTGTGTAAACCTTCTACCAGATCATTAATGAATATGTTGAAGAGAACAGGTCCCAATACTGACCCCTGCGGTACCCCACTGGTCACAGCGACCCAGTTAGAGACTATACCATTTATAACCACCCTCTGCTTTCTATCACTAAGCCAGTTACTAACCCATTTACACACATTTTCCCCCAGACCAAGCATTCTCATTTTGTGTACCAACCTCTTGTGCGGCACGGTATCAAACGCTTTGGAAAAATCGAGATATACCACGTCCAATGACTCACCGTGGTCCAGCCTATAGCTTACCTCTTCATAAAAACTGATTAGATTGGTTTGACAGGAGCGATTTCTCATAAACCCATGCTGATATGGAGTTAAACAGTTATTCTCATTGAGATAATCCAGAATAACATCCCTCAGAAACCCTTCAAATATTTTACCAACAATAGAGGTTAGACTTACTGGCCTATAATTTCCAGGTTCACTTTTAGAGCCCTTTTTGAATATTGGCACCACATTTGCTATGCGCCAGTCCTGCGGAACAGATCCTGTCGCTATAGAGTCCCTAAAAATAAGAAATAATGGTTTATCTATTACATTACTTAGTTCCCTTAGTACTCGTGGGTGTATGCCATCCGGACCCGGAGATTTATCTATTTTAATCTTATTTAGCCGATTTCGCACCTCTTCTTGGGTTAGATTGGTGACCCTTAATATAGGGTTTTCATTGTTTCTTGGGATTTCACCTAGCATTTCATTTTCCACCGTGAATACCGTGGAGAAGAAGGTGTTTAATATGTTAGCTTTTTCCTCGTCATCTACAACCATTCTTTCCTCACTATTTTTTAAGGGGCCTACATTTTCAGTTTTTATTCTTTTACTATTGATATAGTTGAAGAACAGTTTGGGATTAGTTTTACTCTCCTTAGCAATGTGCTTCTCTGTTTCCTTTTTGGCAGCTTTAATTAGTTTTTTAGATAAAGTATTTTTCTCCCTATAGTTTTTTAGAGCTTCAATGGTGCCATCCTGCTTTAGTAGTGCAAATGCTTTCTTTTTACTGTTAATTGCCTGTCTTACTTCTTTGTTTAGCCACATTGGGTTTTTCCTATTTCTAGTTCTTTTATTCCCACAAGGTATAAACCGCTTACACTGCCTATTTAGGATGTTCTTAAACATTTCCCATTTATTATCTGTATTCTTATTTCTGAGGATATTGTCCCAGTCTACCAGATTAAGGGCATCTCTAAGCTGGTCAAACTTTGCCTTCCTAAAGTTCAGTGTTTTTGTGACTCCCTGACAAGTCCCCCTAGTGAAAGACAGGTGAAACTGCACAATATTGTGGTCGCTATTTCCTAGATGCCCGACCACCTGCAGATTTGTTATTCTGTCAGGTCTATTAGATAGTATTAGGTCTAAAAGTGCTGCTCCTCTGGTTGGATTCTGCACCAATTGTGAAAGATAATTTTTCTTGGTTATTAGCAGAAACCTGTTGCCTTTATGGGTTTCACAGGTTTCACTTTCCCAGTTAATATCCGGGTAGTTAAAATCCCCCATAACCAGGACCTCATTATGGGTTGTAGCTTCATCTATCTGCTTTAGAAGTAGACTTTCCATGGTTTCTGTTATATTTGGGGGTTTGTAACAGACCCCAATGAGAATTTTGTTACCATTTTTCCCTCCATGAATTTCGACCCATATGGACTCGACATCCTCATTTCCTTCGCTAATATCCTCCCTTAAAGTGGACTTTAGACAAGACTTTACATAGAGACAAACCCCTCCTCCTCTCCGATTTTTACGATCCTTTCTAAACAGACTGTAACCCTGTAAGTTAACTGCCCAGTCATAGCTTTCATCTAACTGTTGTGAATTCTGTGGCTGAGTTCACTTCTGTGGTCACAAGTGGTATTGCAGTCTCTGGGCTTCCTCCCTCAGGTGTTTTGGTGAGCTCGTTGGCTGCCTTGCTATTTAGCTCCACCTGAGTCTGTCTTCCTTGCTCCTTGTCAATGTTCCAGTGTTGGATCTGAGCTACTGCATCTTTCCTTGGGCCTGCTGCTCTGCTAGATAAGTGCTTCTAGTTTGTTTTCTGTTTTTTCTGTCCAGCTTGCTATTAACTTTTGCTGGAAGCTCTGAGAAGCAAAGGGGTGCACCGCCGTGCTGTTAGTTCGGCACAGTGGGTCTTTTTGCCCCTTTGCGTGGTTTTCGTTTAGGGTTTTTTGTAGACTGCATAGTTCTCTTTGCTATCCTCGCTCTGTCTAGAATATCGGGCCTCACTTTGCTGAATCTATTTCATTCCTACGTTTGTCTTTTCATCTTGCTAACAGTCATTATATGTGGGGGGCTGCCTATTCCTTTGGGGTATTTCTCTGAGGTAAGTCAGGCTTGTATTTCTATCTTCAGGCTAGTCAGCTCCTCAGGCAGTGCCGAGTTGCATAGGTAGTGATAGGCGCAATCCACTGCTGCTTATAGTTGTGTGAGGATAGATCAGGTACTGCAGTCTACAGAGATTCCACGTCTCAGAGCTCGTCCTATTGTTTTTGGTTATTGCCAGATCTCTGTATGTGCGCTGATTACTGCACGCTGTGTTGCCTGATTGCCAGCCATAACAGTACAAGGAGCCACACCAATGATTCCCAATAGAGGGAAAAAAGAAATCCTGACATCATTTTTTTTTCTTAGCTCTGTCTTCAGTCTTTTTTTTCCCCTAGACATTAGAGTGCTTCAGGACACAGCTGTGGACATGGATATTCAGGCTCTGTGCTCCTCAATGGATAATCTCGTTGTAAATGTACAAAAGATTCAAGATACTATTGATCAGAAATCGATGCTAGAACCAAGAATTCCGATTCCTGATTTGTTTTTTGGTGACAGAACTAAGTTCCTGAGCTTCAGAAATAATTGTAAGCTATTTTTGGCCTTGAAACCTCATTCTTCTGGTAATCCTATTCAACAGGTTTTGATTATTATTTCTTTTTTGCGCGGCGACCCACAGGACTGGGCGTTTTCTCTTGCACCAGGAGATTCTGCATTGAGTAATGTTGATGCATTTTTCCAGGCGCTGGGATTGCTTTACGATGAGCCTAATTCAGTGGATCAGGCTGAGAAAAATCTGCTGGCTTTATGCCAGGGTCAGGATGATGTAGAAGTATATTGTCAGAAATTTAGGAAGTGGTCAGTACTCACTCTGTGGAATGAATCTGCATTAGCGGCTTTGTTCAGAAAGGGTCTCTCTGAAGCTCTTAAGGATGTAATGGTGGGATTTCCTATGCCTGCTGGTTTGAATGAGTCTATGTCCTTGGCCATTCAGATCGGTCGTCGCTTGCGCGAGCGTAAATCTGTGCACCATCTGGCGGTATTGTCTGAGAGTAAACCTGAGCCTATGCAGTGCGACAGGACTATGACTAAAGTAGAAAGGCAAGAACACAGACGTCTGAACAGACTGTGTTTCTATTGTGGTGATTCTACTCATGCTATTTCTAATTGTCCTAAACGCACTAGGCGGTTCGATAGCTCTGCCGTTATTGGTACTGTACAGTCCAAATTCCTTTTGTCCATTACCTTAATGTGCTCTTTGTCATCGTATTCTGTCATGGCGTTTGTGGATTCAGGCGCTGCCCTGAATCTAATGGATTTGGATTATGCTAAACGTTGTGGATTTTTCTTGGAGCCTTTGCGGTGTCCTATTCCGTTGAGAGGAATTGATGCTACACCTTTGGCCAAGAATAAGCCTCAGTACTGGGCCCAGCTGACCATGTGCATGGCTCCTGCACATCAGGAAGTTATTCGCTTTCTGGTACTGCATAATTTGCATGATGTGGTCGTGTTGGGGTTGCCATGGCTACAAACCCATAATCCAGTATTGGATTGGAACTCTATGTCGGTAACCAGCTGGGGTTGTCAGGGAGTACATGGTGATGTTCCATTTTTGTCTATTTCGTCATCCATTCCTTCTGACATCCCAGAGTTCTTGTCGGACTTTCAGGATGTATTTGAAGAGTCCAAGTCTGATGCCCTACCTCCGCATAGGAATTGTGATTGTGCTATCAATTTGATTCCTGGTAGTAAATTCCCTAAGGGTCGTTTATTTAATTTGTCCGTACCTGAACACACCGCTATGCGCAGTTATGTGAAGGAGTCCCTGGAGAAGGGACATATTCGCCCATCGTCGTCACCATTGGGAGCAGGGTTCTTTTTTGTAGCCAAGAAGGATGGTTCGCTAAGACCGTGTATTGATTACCGCCTTCTTAATAAGATCACTGTTAAGTTTCAGTATCCCTTGCCATTGATTTCTGACTTGTTTGCTCGGATTAAGGGGGCTAGTTGGTTTACTAAGATTGATCTTCGTGGTGCGTATAATCTGGTGAGAATCAGGCAGGGAGATGAATGGAAAACGGCATTTAATACGCCCGAGGGTCATTTTGAGTATCTGGTGATGCCGTTCGGACTTGCCAATGCTCCATCTGTTTTTCAGTCTTTTATGCATGACATTTTCCGTGAGTATCTGGATAAATTCTTGATTGTTTACTTGGATGACATTTTGATCTTCTCAGATGATTGGGAGTCTCATGTGAAGCAAGTCAGAATGGTTTTCCAGGTACTGCGTGCTAATTCCTTGTTCGTGAAGGGATCAAAGTGTCTCTTCGGTGTGCAGAAAGTTTCATTTTTGGGGTTCATCTTTTCCCCTTCTACTATCGAGATGGATCCGGTTAAGGTTCAGGCCATCCAGGATTGGACTCAGCCGACATCTCTAAAAAGTCTGCAGAAATTCCTGGGCTTTGCTAATTTTTATCGTCGCTTCATCTGTAATTTTTCTAGCATTGCCAGACCATTGACCGATTTGACCAAGAAGGGTGCTGATTTGGTTAATTGGTCTTCTGCTGCCGTGGAAGCTTTTCAGGAGTTGAAGCGTCGTTTTTGCTGTGCCCCTGTGTTGTGTCAACCTGATGTTTCTCTTCCGTTCCAGGTCGAGGTTGATGCTTCTGAGATTGGTGCAGGGGCGGTTTTGTCACAGAGAGGTTCTGGTTGCTCAGTGTTCAAACCATGTGCTTTCTTTTCCAGGAAATTTTCTGCTACTGAGCGTAATTATGATGTGGGCAACCGAGAGTTGCTGGCCATGAAGTGGGCATTCGAGGAGTGGCGTCATTGGCTTGAGGGTGCTAAGCATCGCGTGGTGGTTTTGACTGATCATAAGAACCTTACTTATCTTGAGTCTGCCAAGCGCTTGAATCCTAGACAGGCCCGTTGGTCGTTATTTTTTGCTCGTTTTGATTTTGTGATTTCATACCTTCCGGGCTCTAAAAATGTGAAGGCGGATGCTCTGTCTAGGAGTTTTGTGCCCGACTCTCCGGGGTTATCTGAGCCGGCGAGTATCCTCAAGGAAGGAGTCATTGTGTCTGCCATCTCCCCTGATTTGCGGAGAGTGTTGCAGAAATTTCAGGCTAATAAACCTGATCGTTGTCCGGCCGAGAAACTGTTCGTCCCTGATAGGTGGACTAGTAAAGTTATCTCTGAACTTCATTGTTCGGTGCTGGCCGGTCATCCAGGAATCTTTGGTACCAGGGAGTTGGTTGCTAGATCCTTCTGGTGGCCATCTCTGTCACGGGATGTGCGTGCTTTTGTGCAGTCCTGTGGAATTTGTGCTAGGGCTAAGCCCTGCTGTTCACGTGCCAGTGGGTTGCTTTTGCCCTTGCCGGTCCCGAAGAGGCCTTGGACACATATTTCGATGGATTTCATTTCTGACCTTCCCGTTTCTCAAAAAATGTCGGTCATTTGGGTGGTCTGTGATCGCTTTTCTAAAATGGTCCATCTGGTGCCCTTGGTTAAATTGCCTTCCTCCTCTGATTTGGTGCCTTTGTTCTTCCAGCATGTGGTTCGTTTACATGGCATTCCTGAGAATATTGTTTCTGACAGAGGTTCCCAGTTTGTCTCGAGGTTCTGGCGAGCCTTTTGTGGTAGGATGGGCATTGACCTATCTTTCTCCTCGGCCTTCCATCCTCAGACTAATGGCCAGACCGAACGAACCAATCAGACCTTGGAAACATATCTGAGATGTTTTGTTTCCGCTGACCAGGATGATTGGGTGTCATTTTTGCCGTTGGCTGAGTTCGCCCTTAATAATCGGGCCAGCTCGGCTACCTTGGTCTCTCCATTTTTCTGCAATTCTGGGTTCCATCCTCGTTTCTCTTCAGGACAGGTTGAGTCTTCGGACTGTCCTGGTGTGGATTCTGTGGTGGACAGGTTGCAGCAGATCTGGACTCAGGTAGTGGACAATTTGACCTTGTCCCAGGAGAAGGCTCAGCTTTTCGCTAATCGCAGACGCCGTGTGGGACCCCGACTTCGTGTTGGGGATCTGGTTTGGTTATCTTCTCGTCATATTCCTATGAAGGTTTCCTCTCCTAAATTTAAACCTCGTTTTATTGGTCCGTATAGGATTTCTGAGATTCTCAATCCGGTGTCTTTTCGTCTGATCCTCCCAGACTCCTTTTCCATACATAATGTATTCCATAGGTCGTTGTTGAGGAGATACGTGGCACCTATGGTTCCATCTGTGGAGCCTCCTGCCCCTGTTTTGGTGGAGGGGGAATTGGAGTATATTGTGGAGAAGATTTTGGATTCTTGTGTCTCTAGACGGAAACTCCAGTATCTGGTCAAATGGAAGGGTTATGCTCAGGAAGATAATTCCTGGGTTTTTGCCTCTGATGTCCATGCCCCAGATCTTGTTCGTGCCTTTCATGTGGCTCATCCTGGTCGGCCTGGGGGTTCTGGTGAGGGTTCGGTGACCCCTCCTCAAGGGGGGGGTACTGTTGTGAGTTCTGTGGCTGAGTTCACTTCTGTGGTCACAGGTGGTATTGCAGTCTCTGGGCTTCCTCCCTCAGGTGTTTTGGTGAGCTCGTTGGCTGCCTTGCTATTTAGCTCCACCTGAGTCTGTCTTCCTTGCTCCTTGTCAATGTTCCAGTGTTGGATCTGAGCTACTGCATCTTTCCTTGGGCCTGCTGCTCTGCTAGATAAGTGCTTCTAGTTTGTTTTCTGTTTTTTTCTGTCCAGCTTGCTATTAACTTTTGCTGGAAGCTCTGAGAAGCAAAGGGGTGCACCGCCGTGCTGTTAGTTCAGCACAGTGGGTCTTTTTGCCCCTTTGCGTGGTTTTTGTTTAGGGTTTTTTGTAGACTGCATAGTTCTCTTTGCTATCCTCGCTCTGTCTAGAATATCGGGCCTCACTTTGCTGAATCTATTTCATTCCTACGTTTGTCTTTTCATCTTGCTAACAGTCATTATATGTGGGGGGCTGCCTATTCCTTTGGGGTATTTCTCTGAGGTAAGTCAGGCTTGTATTTCTATCTTCAGGCTAGTCAGCTCCTCAGGCAGTGCCGAGTTGCATAGGTAGTGATAGGCGCAATCCACTGCTGCTTATAGTTGTGTGAGGATAGATCAGGTACTGCAGTCTACAGAGATTCCACGTCTCAGAGCTCGTCCTATTGTTTTTGGTTATTGCCAGATCTCTGTATGTGCACTGATTACTGCACGCTGTGTTGCCTGATTGCCAGCCATAACATCTAACCATGTCTCGGTTATTCCCACTATGTCAAAGTTACCTGTAGATATTTCTGCTTCTAGTTCTTCCATCTTGTTTGTCAGGCTTCTGGCGTTTGCGAGCATGCAGTTTAGAGGATTTTGTTTTGTTCCAATCTCCTCGCTGTGGATTGTTTTAGAAATGTTCTTACCTCCCATCTGAGTATGTTTTCCTGGGTCTTCTTTGTTAAAGTCTAATGTTTTTCTTCCCGTCCCCTCTTCTTCTAGTTTAACGCCCTCCTGATGAGTGTAGCGAGTCTTCTGGCGAATGTGACTGTATACATACAGTGCATACATACAACATACATATAGACATACAGTACATATAACAGAGTACATACTCACCATCATTTGTCACTTTGATCCCCGAAGCCATTGTCACCTGTAAAAAAAATTTAAATAATAAACAAACACTATACTCCCTGATCCGCAGATATCCAATTAAAACGAGTGTCCCACGATGATCTCCCATGGAGAGCAGCAGCATCAGCTGATAAGACTGCTCTCCAGGGGCTCCAGGAATACAATGATGGAAGGTATCCTTCCACAATGTATTCCCCACAATGTATTCCTATGCCCCTGTGAGAAAATAGTCCCTAGTCTCACTTTTGGCATTGCTGTGTGAGAAATTTTCCCACGCAGCAATTGCCATAAAGTGAGACTTTGAACTATAGTAACCTCAGTTATGCACTGCAGGAGCCATTGTCTCCTGTCAGTGTGTCACTGAGGGTCCTATAGAGCAATGACATCACCCGATGTCACTGTTCTATAGGGTAGATCATCGTGGGACACTTGTTATTAATTGGATTACAGCGCACAGGTACTATACGGTTTATTATTTTACGTTTTTTGCAGGCGCTGAAGTATGGTAAGTATGGTTAAATGAAGAATATTAAAATACTTTTTTTCCTAATGTGTGTTTTATTAACCCTTTATTACTATTGGATTAATAATGGATAGGCGTCTTATTGACAAGTATTTATGAATGTTTCTCTTTACTGCTTTATAGGGCATGCCTCACAGGATCCTCTAGGATGTGTCTTTAGACTGCTCTGCACTATTTTGTGAGTCACATGTATAAAAATTAGCACTAAATTGGAAAAAAAAGTAAACTCTTGAGCAGTGAAAATACTGGACACACTAGACCTGGTGACAGGTTCTTTTTAAAAGTTATATATGTTCTGGATACATCACGGCTGTGTTATACAACTATTATTGATCTGATAATCTGATATTTAGGTGGATAGGCAATGACAGCCACAACTCTTCAATTTACTGATAGATCCCAGAAGATGAACCCCTTGTCGTCAAACATTGTATGTATCTAAGGGCAGCACGGTGGCGCAGTGGATAGCACTGAAGCCTTGCAGCGCTGGAGTCCTGGGTTCAAACCCCACCAAGGACAACATCTGCAAAGAGTTTGTATGTTCTCTCCGTGTTTGCGTGGGTTTCCTCCGGGCACTCCGGTTTCCTCTGACATTCTGATAGGGAATTTAGATTGTGAGCCCCATCGGGGACAGTGATGATAATGTGTGCAAAACTGTAAAGCGCTGCGGAATATGTTAGCGCTATATAAAAATAAAGATTATTATTATTAAGGTCAAATGAAATTTCTATGAATAAATTTAAAAAAAATGTTTAGTTACACAAAAATTGTGAAAAATGTAAAGAGAATTCAATTAATAAAAAATGATCTATTCTCATTGAAATTTTTCAGGGAACACCGCCTACACAGTACTATGACAATTAATATATTAGAAATGGCAGATGTCTATAATATTACCAATTCCTATTTCAGGCTACACAAGACAGTGATTCATATAAAATATGGACAAATTAAAATGATTTATTTGACTTTTTACATTTAAAAAAATATATATATAATAATTCTCAGCCCTCGACTCGGATCATCACGTCTGTTATACTTAAATCCACAAAAAATAACAAAAAAATAAATGAAAAATTTCACACTAAGGCTGTGAGCTGAGAGCAGTCGAAAAGGTCCTTCAAACCATCTGTGGAGCTACGCCTGCAGAATACGGAAAGCAGACTTTTGTGATCAATACCCCCTCCTACAGGAAAAATCCAAGCTGCCATGAAATGTTAAAGAAGGAAGAAGATAAAAGAGAGTTGTCTTTCCAATCTTTTTATTTTTCTTAATTTTTAAATTTTTTTTTATAGAAATGAATACGGTATATAAAATAAATTGCTGGGGGGCATGATACTTTATTTTACATACATTGCATAGTTTAGTCATATTCTTGCTCAAACTAAACAATTTTTTTCCAAGTACAAATTTAGACTATTTCTGTTTTTTGTTATTTTTTTAGTGGATTACTCAATAATGTTTTTTGTTATTTTTTTAGTGGATTACTCAATAATGGTAATAAAACGATTAGTTACAATTAGTGATGAGCGAGCGTGCTCAGATAAGGTGTTATTGAGCATGCTTGGGTTCTGACCGAGTGTCTTCAGAGTGCTTGAATAATATGTTCGAGAACCCGTGGCTGCATGTCTCGCGGATGTCCGTCAGCCGCAACACATGCAGGGATTTCCTAACCAACATGTGTTGCGCTATCGAGCAGCCACGAGACATGCAGCCGCAGGGACTCGAACATAGTACTCAAGCACTCTGAAGACACTCGGTCAGAACCCGAGCATGGTAACATCTTATCCGAGAACACTCACTCATCAGTTACAACAAAAAGCAAAATTACATAATTCTAAGCAGTCAAATAATTGATTCATTAAGGTTTTGAAACACTTATTAAATATTGGTAGTGATAATTCTTTTTACCATGCAATTGGGTACTAATTAAAATACTTCACTACGAATTGAAAAATATATTGAGTCAATTTTTCATTAAGTCATCTAATAAAAAAAAATCTTAGAAATTCCCCGTCTGTAATCTGATCATGAAATATTAATCATGCAGTCATGAAAAATGCACAAATGGATAAAAGTATAAAAGCGATACATACAAGGCATCTATAGGAGCGAATGCAGCCTGGTAATGTATTGTTTTAATTACCAAGATATTAATTAGCAGCATATTTTGAAATATCATGGTAACAATTAGTCCCAGTATAATCAACTTGAACTGTTCCATCTGTTAACTAGCAATTTTTTGTACCTTTTTTATTTTTATTTTATTTTTTGTACTTCTTTAATTTTTCTACTTTTCTTTTAGCTCTTTTTTTTATCATTACATTGATTTTTCTTTTACTTGTTTAAAGTATTTGTTGAACATTACCTTAAATTCCATTTAATTGTTTGGTATTTTTTTATTTTTTTACTTTTACATAATCATTTTTGCAACATTACATTCAATTACATTGTCTCAATATTTTCACATTTGATATTAATATAGGTATATTTTTTAACTTTACACTGATTTTTGTTCCTTGTATCTTGTCTCTTATTTTAACACATATTTTAACCATTATAATGAATTACCTAGATTTTTTTTATTTTTTTTTAACAGTTACGGTATTTTTACCATTACATTAAATTATATTATTTCAACATTTGATTTATTTTTACATAAGCATTTTTTAAGGTTACAATAAATGTATATCTTTTTTTTTTGTCATTTTTTATAGAAATATTTACGTGTTACGGTATATTTTTTAATAGTAACATGCATTTCTTTACATTATCTTGCATTACATGGAATTTTTTATTTTTATTGTTTTGTTTTTACATATTTCTTTAACATTACATCACTTCTTTTTGGTCATTTTTTACATTACATAGAAATTTTTATATTCTTTTATTTTACATTTTTTTAAATTTTACCTTGTATGTTTTAACATTATCTAGTAGATATAATTTTTTCTTTTTTTTTTTTTTCATTTTTACATATGTATTTTTAACCTTACACTGGTTCTTTTTCGTTTTAACATTTTTTAACGTTACATTAAATTGAATTTGTTCAAAACTTTGTTTTTTCATTTGAATGTTTTTTTTCATTATGTTATGTTATGCATTTTTTGTGTATTTTTTTTAACCTTTTTTAATTAGTTTTGTGCCCTAATGGATACCGTATCATAAACATATGTGTTTATTGAATTTGTAAAATAGAAATCAATGTAATATATATAACTACAGACAAAGATACATAAAAAGGAAATCTAAAAAATCATGAATATTAAAAAAAACTGCCAATTTATATTTCAAAAAGGGAAAAAAATATTTTAAATTTTCAGAACAATCAATAAATAAATTGCAGAAAAAGGTGATAAAAAGATCATGTATTACATTAAATAAAAAACTGTGTCCTAATCAGAGTATCCAATATAATATTACCTCCACTTTATAAGAAAATATTCTCCCGCTTGACACATTAAATATCTGTACAGTTTGTAGAGTCCTGACCCGATATCTGGCGCTTGTTATCTAAAACACTTACTAATCGTTTCCATCTGTCTCTTCAGGTTTTCAACTCCCTGAAATAGAATTTTATAGAGCAATGAAAAAAGACCACACAATGGCACACATGTTTCTCGCAAACTGAAAATAGCTCCCAATATTTGTTGGGGTGTAAAGTTTATTATATATCTATACAAAGAGAAAAATAAAATAATATAGAACTAAATAACAAAATAAGCTAATAAAAAAAATAATAATACAAAAAAGCAAATAATAAAATAGATATTAAAAATGAATAATAAAATAAAATAAATGATAAGATAAAATAAAGAATGAGAAAATAAATAACAAAATGCATATCAAGTAATAATAAAAGTAATAAAATAGATAAAAATAAAATAAATAATGAAATAATACAATAAATAATAATAAAATAAAATAAATAATAAAAAAATAAAATAGATGCAAAAATAATCAAATAGATACACATAAAATAATAGAATCAAATAAAAAATAATAAAGTAAACAAAATAAATCATAAAATAGAAAAAATAGATAAAAATAAAATAAATAATGAAATCAAATAAATAATAAAATAAATCATAAAATCAAACCCAAATAAAAGAAATAATAAAATAGATAAAAATAAATAATAATAATAATATCATATAAATAGTAAAATAAGAAAACAATAAAATAAATAATAAAATAAACAATAACATAAACAATAAAATAAATAACAAATAGTAAAATAAATAATAAAATAGATAAAAATAAATAATCAAATAAGATAAATCCTAAAATAAACAACTAAATAAATGAAATAATAAAATTTAAAAAGTTAAGTAAATAATAAAATAAATAATTAAATACATCATTAAACTAAGTAAAATGAGTAATAAATAATAAAATAATAAAATGCGTCTGACAATAAAGGCTATGCACAGTTTTTTTTAGATTATTTTGTAGCTAACTAACACAAAAAATGCTTAAAAGCAAATAAAAAAACATGTTTCTATTCATTTTCATGTTTTTTCACTATGCTAATTTTTTGAGCATTTTTGCCACTTTAAAAAAAAAAAAAAAAAAAACAACAACTAGTAACTGGAAAAAGAAAATGGATGTCACTTTTTTTTAAGAGTATCCTGATGGAAAATGCTCCATAAAGGCACAGTCATATATAAAGGCTGCAAACACCATTTCGAGAGAAAAATAAACTTTTCACAAAGTTTTCAAAAACTCTTCAAAAAAAATGTTTTATGGGAAAGAAGAAAAAATTTCCAAAAGTTCTGTACAGAAAACATAATAATAATTGCATATCCTATGATAAGTAAAGGTCATAGTAGTTTTTGCAGCAGATCCGCTAACCCTCCTACATTCACAACAAAAATTGCCTTAAAATTTTTTTGAAAACCTCTCCCCCTTTATTTCAGTGGGAATCCTCTTCACTGTTGTATGTAGATTTTTTTGGGAGCATTCTTTCCACTTATTTAACACTACTGGTGGAAAAATAGAGAGTGCATGATCCTGACAGAATCCAGTCTGTCTTAGGCACCGTCCTAAGGGAAAATAAGTCCAGAAGGTTTCGAAAACTCTTCAAAAAATTCATCAATGTAGAGAGCATCTACTCGGATAAATCTGTGTCTCCTGAAACAGTTTCCACTTGAAAAATTTGTCATTTTTGACCTCCTGGTAAAAAACTGGACATAAATGAGCAGAACCTGAGACGATACGTGTTATTTCTAATCATCTGGATGTTTATTCAGAATTTCAAAAAGTTTAAAAAAATAAAAACATATTTTATTACTTTTTTTTATGTAAAAACAAAATCACAATTTTTCCAAAACTAACATTTTAGCAATTTTTTTCATCTTTTTTTGTTTTCCTAAAAGATGACAAATGCTAATTTTGGTCTTGTTTGGATGGGACTGCCCTCCGTCCTCTGCTCTCGAATGTTCTGAACTTTGTGGAAATCCAAATTCAACCAAAAAATTCTCAATTTTTTTGTCTTGGTTGGTGATTTGAGCGTTAGTTATCCAGAAATTATAGGTGGGAACATTTCATTTACTGGTCATAGATCCTGACCTGAAGATAAATTAGGTAAAAAAGCTGCAATAACTGCAGGATATAGAAAAAGAGGGCCAAGATATAGGCAACCACTGGAAACATTACATCTAAGCTGTATTGTTACTCTGCAAGATGTATTTACAAATGAAAGCTCATTTGGCCAATTCATGTGTGCCCATCAACCACAGCAAGGTAACACTTCTCTGATGGGCCTATCTTACCGTGGTTGATGGGAACACATGAATTGGCCAATTTATGCGCTAAGAGCCTTCATTTTTGTAAGTTCATCTTACTGAATAATAATACAGTTTAGACTCAATGTTTTCATTATCTATTATCTATTTATTATCTATCTATTATCTATCTATTATCTATTACCTATCTATTATTTATCTATTATCTCTATCATCTATCTATTATCTATCATCTATCCATCATCTATCATCTATTATCTATCATCTATCTATCTATTTATTAACTATCTGTCTATCTATCTATCAATCATCTATTATCTATCTATTATCTATCTATTGTCTATCCGTCTATCATCTATCTATCATCTATCTTTTATCTATATAGCTATCCATCTATTATCTATCTATTATCTATATATCTATTATATATTTTATATCTATCTATTGCTTATCTATCTATCTATTATCTATCCATTATCTATCTATTATCTATCTATTATCTATATATATGTATATATATCCATCTATTATCTATCAATTATCTATCAATCTGTTATCTATCTATTATCTATCTATTATCTATTATCTATCTATCATCTATTATCTATCCAACTGTTATCGATCTATCTAATATCTATCATCTGTCTATCTGTTATCTATACATTATCTATTATCTATCTATGTATCTATTATTTATCTATATTATTATTATTTATTTATATAGCACCATTAATTCCATGGTGCTGTACATGAGAAAGGGGTTACATACAGAGTTATAGATATCGTTTACAGTAAGCAATTACAATGACAGACTGGTACCGAGGGGAGAGGACCCCGTCCTTGCGGACTTACATTCTATATATCTATATATTATCTATCTATCATCTATTACAATGGTCAGCGCAATTTTTCTGGCAAAAGGTTTTAAAACATATTTTAAGTCAATTTTGGCTGCTGATTAGAATATGAACTCCGTTTTTTCACATCAGGATTTCGAGATATTTTCAATTTTTGATGAAAATTACTCCTAATGTTTTATGATAAAAACACATGATTTTCGGTACTATATTTTGTATATTTTTAATCAAGGAATAACAAAGATTACAAAGTCTATGTACAGCAAATCAAATACACTTACAGAATTAAACTACAAAATATAAAAACACATATATATGGCACACAGATGAATGACAAATGGCAGTTATTTGAACTTTCTTTTCTTGGCTGATCTGTGATGTGCGGCTTCTGGGTTGTCTCTCATCAAGCTCCAGCAATAGTCAGCCATCATATGTGAGTCCCACCGGCCTTGATACCGTTCTTCCATTGTTTTAATGTCCTGATGAAAACGCTCCCCTTGTTCCTCGCTCACATCCCCAAGGTTCTCTGGAAAAAAGTCCAAATGGCTGTGTAAATAGTGAATCTTGATCCTCACTCTACATCTAAGATTTCGCAGACTCATTAGTAGCTCTTCCACAATCTCTTCATAGTTGTCTGCTTTCTTATTCCCTAGAAAATTCTGCACCACATTACAAAATGCATTCCAAGCTCTTTCTTCTGTCTCATTCATTGATGTGATAAAATTTGGGTCTCTCATAAGTGTTCTTATTTGAGGTCCATCAAATATTCCAGCCTTTTTCTTCTCTTCACTAAGACCAGGAAAAGTTGAAGATATATAGTTAAAGCATTCTCCACTGTGATTGAGAGCTTTGACGAACTGCTTCATCAATCCAAGTTTTATGTGTAAGGGAGGAAATACAATGTCCTTCCTATCCACTAGAGGATCATGGACATTCTTATCGCCAGATGCCAAACTCTGTCGCTGAGGCCATTCAGTTTTCACCCAATGCTCTGCTGTAGCTCTACTGTCCCAGTAGCACAGAAAACAAGGGTGTTATCATAACAAATGGGAATTATGCATGTTCAAAGAAAACAAAGATATTCTCACATTTATTGGGAGACTAAATGAAAACTAAATTTACCTTAGTGAACCGTATAAACCGGCACTTTTCATACACTACTTATATTTATCATGGAATTCATGAAAATGGGCTATATACCTATAGCGCAAAAACGTGATGTGATAGAAAAATTATAAGATCAGATTTGAATTCAGCACCCTCAAATTAGTCTAAAACTGTTCTTAAAGGGAACCTGTCACCTCAATTTTGCGGGATATTAAAATGAGTTGTTATCGGTCATATGGGCGGCATATCCTCATAATTTCTCCACCCCGTCCGTCCCTTTTTTCCGCAATAGTTTAGTGCATAAGAGTATGCGTGCGCCATAGTTGGCACATGCGCCTGCAGTCTTCGGTGGCGCACACGCAGTATGCTTTGCCCTACTGCGGGCAAAGCCGAAAAGCATTACTGCGCATGTGCCCACGCACTATGTTCCGGAACAAAGCGAAATACTTCCTGAACATAGTGCGCGGGCGTATGTGCAGTAATGCATTTCAGCTTTGCCCGCAGTAGGGCAAAGCATACTGCGCGTGCGCCACCGAAGACTGCAGGCGCATGTGCCAAATATGGCGCACGCATACTCTTATGCACTAAACTATTGCGGAAAAAAGGGACGGACGGGGTGGAGAAATTTTGAGGATACGCCGCCCATATGACGGATAACAACTCATTTTAATATCCCGCAAAATTGAGGTGACAGGTTCCCTTTAAAGTCCATGCCAGAATTTTTTTTCTAGACCAGTGTTATCTTTGTTATTATCTATTAATCTGTCTGTTATCTATTATCTTTCTATTATCTATTAATCTACTATCCATATCTATCTATTGTCTATTATCTATCTCCTATCTATTATCTATTATATCTATATACATAATATATCTATTATCTATATCTACTATATAAAGCTGAATGTGTGTATGTGTGTGTGTGTGTATGTGTGTGTGTGTGTATGTCCGGGATTGGCATCTGCACCGTCGCAGCTACAGCCACAAAATTTTGCACAGTCACACGTCTGGACCCCGAGAGCGTCATAGGCTATATTGTGAGGCGAAATTTTAACCCCGCGCGTTCCAATTCACCAAACAATTTTGCCCCTATCTACATAATGGGAAAAAAGTGAAAGGAAAAGTGTTGGAAGCGTCGCAGCTACAGCAACAAAATTTTGCACAGTCACACGTCTGGACCCTGAGAGCGTCATAGGCTACGTTGTGAGGTGAAATTTTAACTCCGCACTTTCCAATTCACCAAACTATTTTTCCCCTATCTACATAATGGGGAAAAGTGAAAGGAAAAGTGTTGGAGGCAAATTGACAGCTGCCAGATGTGAACAAGGGGGGACTTAAAGAATGAGAGCGATGGCGCAAAAGAGTATATACCGTACAGTTGCTAAGGTGGAGCCCCGACATGGGATACTCACCACACATGGGGATATGAACACACACACAAAATGCGCCACACACTACCACGTGCTTGAACACATATACCACCCTCAGCACACATTTCACCACACATACACCAACCTCGCCACATAAAAGTCGAAACACAAAAGTCGTCGCTCAAAACTCGCCACGCGCAAAACTCGCCACATGCAAAAACTAGGCTCACGCAAAACTCGCCACAAGTGCAAAACTCACCTCATGGAAAACTCGCCACACGCAAAACTTGCACACGCGGAAAAATTGCCACATGCACAAAATTTGCAACACATGCAAAAGTTGCCTCACACAAAACTTGCACATACTCAAAAGGCACCAGACATAAAACTCACCACGTGCAAAACTCGCCATGCGCAAAACTTGCTGCACACAACTTGCTACACTAACCTGTTACATGCAACTCGACACACAAAAAGTTGCTACACGCATGTTGCCACACAAAACTCATCTCACAAAAGTCGCTACATGCATGTCGCCACACACAACTCAACACACACAACTTGACAAACGAAACTCGCCCTAAAACACACACAAGTCTGGTATTAGCCTTCAAAAATAAAAATCTGATTAATAAGCAGACAAACTACAAGAGCAACAAATGTACCATATAGGAAATACAGCAGCTGTCAGTCACATGACCTGTCTATTATGTGTATGTGTGAGCTAATATATACTGCCAGGGGGAGGGTTTGCTGTTGGCTGGAGATTGATCAGGCTTCCAATTTAGCTTACAAATACTGAGGTAAAAATACTGAGCAAATAACGTGTGAACGAGGTCTAATACAGGAGGAGATGACACACAGGTATATACTATATACAGGGGAGATAACACACAGATATATACTATATACAGGAGAGATGACACACAGGTATATACTATATAGAGGAGGAGATGACATATAGGTACATATATATACAGGAGGAGATGACACACAGATATATACTATATACAGGGGAGATGAAACACAGATATATACTATATACAGGAGAGATAACACACAGGTATATACTATATACAGGAGGAGATGACATACAGGAACATACTATATACAGGAGGAGATGACACACAGATATATACTATATACAGGGGAGATGACACACAGGTATATACTATATACAGGGGAGATGAAACACAGATATATACTATATACAGGAGAGATAACACACAGGTATATACTATATACAGGAGGAGATGACATACAGGTACATACTATATACAGGAGGAGATGACACACAGATATATACTATATACAGGGGAGATGACACACAGGTATATACTATATACAGGAGGAGATGACATACAGGTATATACTATATATAGGAGGAGATGACATACAGGTATATACTATATACAGGGGAGATGACACACAGCAGGTATATACTATATACAGGGGAGATGACATACAGGTATATACTATATGCAGGAGATGACATACACGTGTATACTATATATAAGGGAGATGACAAACATGTATATACTGAGGTGGAAATGAGAGGTATGAGGTGAAAATGAAAAGGTGTGAGTGCAAAATGAGAGGAGTGAGGGAAAATAGTGTAGTGATCGGAAAATGACAGATGTGAGGTCGAAATGACAAGTGTTAGGGGGGAATGAGAGGAGTGAGGGAGAAAATGAGAGGTGTGAGGGAGAAAATGAGAGATGTGAGGGGGTAAATGAGAGGCGTGATGGGAAAATAAGAGAAGTGACATGCTATAACTAACCACAGATATTTACTATGCCCAGGCAACGCCGGGCTCTTCAGCTGTCTATCTAATATATATGTAATTTATCTAGCTATTGTCTTTCTTTCTATCTAATTTGAGTTTCCCTATAACTGTAGATGTCTCACGCCAGGAAATAACTGTTATTCTGACTGATTGTTCTTATTTTTGATCCAGAATCCAGTTACATGGCTCCACACCCCTATGTCCATAGATAAGTGATGCCTCCTCCCACTCTTCTAAATGATACGAGGTTCCCCTTAGAGGAATAATTATATTTTAATGCTAGAGAGGAAAAATCTTATAAGCCTGCAGAGAAATGCAGAAGATCTCCCCATGATGAGCGATCGCAGTACTCAACACAGGTCACTGCTGGGGACTCACTGCCCATGTGTGGCACGCCTGCCATCTGGTGGTCAAACTGAGGAACAGCAGCCCCTGCCATTTGGTGGCCATATTGAGGAACTGCAGTACCTGCCATCTGGTGGTCAAACTGAGAAACGGCATTGTCTGCCATCTGGTGGCCAAACGGAGGAATAACACCGCCTGTCATCTGGTGGCCAAGCTGGGGAACTACAACTTCAGAGAATCAGTGAAAAGCAGTTCTCGAATTCAGCACAGTTGCTTCCTTACATCATATTGTATCACATCTTCACTGTTTGGGGAGCTATTACTTAATTTTGGGTTTGATTTTTTTTCTTGCATACGAAAGGAAAAGCGACATTCGAAACATCCTCCTTGTAACCAGGTGCATTATTGGAGTTGTGGATCTTGAAACAACAGTTAAACTACATTACCCATCATGCAACGCGGTTTCCTGGTCATGGCTGCAAGGACGCTGGGGTCTTCAGTGTGATGTGAAAAGTAAGTGGGGGCTGCATGGGTGGGCGCTGCATTAACCCCAGGTTGGCTGGAGTAGACAGTGTAATGTGTTGCAGCTGCTTGTGTAGTGTTTGTACTGGTAGAGACCCCTTTATCATGGAGCCGCCATTACTCACACTAAGGTGGTGCATTTGCTGCAGTAGCAGCCCTCTTTAATTATTCTGCCCAACAAGCCATATGTAGTGCAATTTGCTGTACGAGCCGCCATTATTTTCTCTATCAAGTATCTCCTTTAAATTACATTGATTTAGTGCAATCTGCTGAGGAAGACCCCTTTAATATTTTTGCATTAGCAGACCTCTTTAGCATCATCTATTGTAGGACTCGGTGCCCAATGCTGTAAGTGCCCCTATAGCGCCCCTGTGCTGCAGGAGCCCTGTAGTGGCCCCCCGTGCCGCGCGGTAGCCCCCCGTGCCGCACGAGCCCCGCGGTAGCCCCCCGTGCCGCACGAGCCCCGCGGTAGCCCCCCGTGCCGCACGAGCCCCGCGGTAGCCCCCCGTGCCGCACGAGCCCCGTGATAGCCCCCGTGCCGCACGAGCCCCGCGGTAGCCCCCCCGTGCCGCACGAGCCCCGCGGTAACCCCCCGTGCCGCACGAGCCCCGCGGCAGCCCCCTGTGCCGCACGAGCCCCGTGATAGCCCCCCGTGCCGCACGAGCCCCGCGGTAACCCCCCGTGCCGCACGAGCCCCGCGGCAGCCCCCTGTGCCGCACGAGCCCCGTGATAGCCCCCCGTGCCGCACGAGCCCCGCGGTAACCCCCCGTGCCGCACGAGCCCCGCGGCAGCCCCCTGTGCCGCACGAGCCCCGTGATAGCCCCCCGTGCCGCACGAGCCCCACGGTAGCCCCCCCGTGCCGCACGAGCCCCGCGGTAACCCCCGTGCCGCACGAGCCCCGCGGTAGCCCCCCGTGCCGCACGAGCCCCACGGCAGCCTCCTGTGCCGCACGAGCCCTGTGATAGCCCCCCGTGCCGCACGAGCCCCGTGGTAGCCCCCCGTGCCACACGAGCCCCGCAGTAGCCCCCCGTGCCGCACGATCGCCGCAGGAGCCCCATAGTAGTACTCTGCTGTAGGACTTTCCTATAGCGCATATGTCTCTTGATTTGCCCCATATGTCTGTTATCAGAGCCCCCTTTATCTATGTGTAAACCCCCTCTCTTCGGTTTCAGCTGATGCTCCCGACACGGTTTCTCCGGTCTTGCACACGTTTCCCTTCAGCTTCAGTGACCGCAAGGTATTCAGGATCCCGAAACATGGAAAAACCTGTGGAGACGTCAATCAGGGCGAAACTGAGTGAGAACCTGGACCCCTGCCACCTAGAGGTGCATAATGAGAGTTCTATGCATGCCGTGCCCCCCGGGTCAGAAACCCACTTTAAAGTGGTGGTGGTATCCGATGTGTTCAGCGGGAAGTCTCTTATTCAGCGCCACAGACTTGTCAATGATTTGCTGAAAGAAGAGTTAGCCGGAGCCGTTCATGCCCTGTCCATCCAGGCCAAGACCCCGCAACAATGGGCAGAAAACCCCACTGTTGTTAAAAGCCCTGGATGTATGGGGGGGTCGAAGCATGATCACCAGGTGGGCAAAAAGCTGAGCACTCAGGTGTAGATCCAAAGGAGAAAGATATGATCTCTGAAGACACAGGAGCCTCTTGTGTGTTTTTCAGATATTTGTGTTTTTTGAAATATTATATTGTACATCCGAATATTCAGTGTTACGTGTAGATGGGTCGCAGAGATTAATAAATTAAAAACTTGAATAAAATTTTTTTCCATTATTGCATTTTTTTATTACTATTATTTGGCGGGAGGCAAATGCAGGGGGTGGTATAATAGTAAGGCTAGGGTCACATTGCGTTAGTGCAATCCGTTTAGCGCTAGCGGGTTGCGCTAACGCAATGTTTTTAATGGGGCCGCGTCCCGGGGTCGCGGTAACGTCCCCGCTCTCGCAGATCCCCGATCTGCGAGAGCGGGAACGGACCGCGGGCGCGCCAGGAAACCCCGGCGCGGCGCTAGCGCGTGCCGAACGTGGCACGCGCTAGTGCTGCGCGTTCCCATTGCCGTGAATGGGCGCGCTATCGTTAATTTCGCCGTGCAACGCTGTCCGTTAGCGCTTTCCCATTAACGCAATGGGAACCAAGCGTAATTAAGCTGATATCAGATGTTTAGACTGTACTTAATTATTTTGGGGGGCTTTCATAATTATGTCTAATGCCTCACAGTTAGGGTATGTGCACACGTTGCGGATTCTCTGTGGATCCGCAGTGTTTTTTGCAGCGCAGAAACGCTGCAGATCCGCAATTGATGTACAGTACAATGTAAATCAATGAGGGAAAAAAAATGCTGTGCGCACTTTGCAGAAAATCCGCTGCGGAAACGCTGCGGTTTAAAAGAAGTAGCATGTCACTTCTTTTTTATGAATCTGCAGCGTTTTTGTACCCATTCCATTATAGAAAACCGCAGGGGTAAAAAACCGCAGCAAAAACACAAAAAAACGCTGCGGAACCACACAAAAAATGCGACAAATCCGCAGGTGCGTTTTCTGCCAGGAGAGGCAGAATCCGCACCAGAAATTCCTAAGCCTAATCCGCAACATGTGCACATAGCCTTACCATACAGGGGGCATTAATGAGCATAAAACCCCTCCAAAGGTAAAGGGAATAGCTATGTGAGCCAACGTGAAACATGATGAGAGTAAAATGGTTTCAAACATTCTCTTTAATGCTTGTACTATTTGAAGGGATTGTCTTAGAAAACCTGTGCTTAAGCATATTATTAGTTACTAGCTGAAGAGCCCGGCGTTGCCTGAGCATTGTAAATATCTGTGGTTAGTTATAGCACCTCACTTCTCTCATTCTCTCATTCCCCCCTCACTCCTCTCATTCCCCCCTAACACTTGTCATTTCGACCTCACATCTGTCATTTTCTGATCACTCCACTATTTTCCCTCACTCCTCTCATTTTGCACTCACACCTCTCATTTCCCCTCAGTATATACATGTGTGTCATCTCCTCCTATATATATAGTATATACCTGTATATCATCTCCTGTATATAGTATATACCTGTATGTCATTTCCCCTGTAAATAGTATATACCTGCTGTATGTCATCTCCTCCTGTATATAGTATATCCCTGTATGTCATCTCTTCTGTATATAGTATATACTTGTGTCATCTCCTATATATAGTATATACCTGTATGTCATCTCCTATATATAGTATATCCCTGTATGTCATCTCCAAGGTATCTATAATATAACGCTGGGAGCGTCACTCTGTCCGAAGCCTTTATAGACTGTGCAGGCGCAAGCGCCGGCGCAGTCTGGGCCTCACAGAGTGACGCTCCCGGGAGATCGCGGTATGCGTTCACACTGAACGCACACCGCGATCTCCAACAGGAGACCGGGAAGATGGCGACGCCCAGCGGTGGAACGGGACAGACAGGTGAGTATAGTAAGTGCTGGGGGGCCTGAGCTGGCGGCGATACCGGCACCTGACCCCCACAGCGCGCCGGTGTCCCCGCCTGCTCAGGCCCCCGGATGGGTGCAGCACATGACAGGATGGGGACGCAGGATGGGTGCAGCACATACCAGGATGGGGACGCAGGATGGGTGCAGCACATACCAGGATGGGGACGCAGGATGGGTGCAGCTCATACTAGGATGGGGACGCAGGATGGGTGCAGCACATGACAGGATGGGGACGCAGGATGGGTGCAGCACATGACAGGATGAGGACGCAGGATGGGTGCAGCACATACCAGGATGGGTGCAGCACATGACAGGATGGGGACGCAGGATGGTATGCAGGATGGGTACAGCACATGACAGGATGGGGACGCAGGATGGGTGCAGCACATGACAGGATGGGGACGCAGGATGGGTGCAGCACATGACAGGATGGGGGCGCAAGATGGGTGCAGCACATGACAGGATGGGGACGCAGGATGGGTGCAGCACATGACAGGATGGGGACGCAGGATGGGTGCAGCACATGACAGGATGGGGACGCAGGATGGGTGCAGCACATGACAGGATGGGGACGCAGGATGGGTGCAGCACATGACAGGATGGGGACGCAGGATGGAGCAGCACATGACAGGATGGGGACGCAGAATGGGTGCAGCACATGACAGGATGGGGACGCAGGATGAGTGCAGCACATGACAGGATGGGGACGCAGGATGGAGCAGCACATACCAGGATGGAGACCATATATCAATATAAATGCTCGCCACCCGGGCGTAGAACGGGTTCAATAGCTAGTATAGTATATACCTGTATGTCATCTCCTCTGTAAATAGTATATACCTGCTGTATGTCATCTCCTCCTGTATATTGTATATACCTATGTGTCATCTCCTCCTGTATATAGTATGTACCTGTACAGTTGTGGCCAAAAGTATTGACACCCCTGCAATTCTGTCATACAATACTCAGTTTCTTCCTGAAAAGGATTGCAATCACATTCTTTGGTATTATTATCTTCATTTAATTTGTCTTAAATGAAAAAACACAAAAGAGAATGAAGCAAAAAGCAAAACATTGATCATTTCACACAAAACTCCAAAAATGGGCCAGACAAAAGTATTGGCACCCTCAGCCTAATACTTGGTTGCACAACCTTTAGCCAAAATAACTGCGACCAACCACTTCCGGTAATCATCAATGAGTTTCTTACAATGCTCTGCTGGAATTTTAGACCATTCTTCTTTGGCAAACTGCTCCAGGTCCCTGATATTTGAAGGGTGCCTTCTCCAATCTGCCATTTTTAGATCTCTCCACAGGTGTTCTATGGGATTCAGGTCTGGACTCATTGCTGGCCACCTTAGAAGTCTCCAGTGCTTTCTCTCAAACCATTTTCTAGTGCTTTTTGAAGTGTGTTTTGAGTCATTGTCCTGCTGGAAGACCCATGACCTCTGAGGGAGACCCAGCTTTCTCACACTGGGCCCTACATTATGCTGCAAAATTTGTTGGTAGTCTTCAGACTTCATAATGCCATGCACACGGTCAAGCAGTCCAGTGCCAGAGGCAGCAAAGCAAACCCAATCAGGGAACCTCCGCCATGTTTGACTGTAGGGACTGTGTTCTTTTCTTTGAATGCCTCTTTTTTTCTCCTGTAAACTCTATGTTGATGCCTTTGCCCAAAAAGCTCTACTTTTGTCTCATCTGACCAGAGAACATTCTTCCAAAACGTTTTAGGCTTTTTCAGGTAAGTTTTGGCAAACTCCAGCCTGGCTTTTTTATGTCTCGGGGTAAGAAGTGGGGTCTTCCTGGGTCTCCTACCATACAGTCCCTTGCCATTCAGACGCCGACGGATAGTACGGGTTGACACTGTTGTACCCTCGAACTGCAGGGCAGCTTGAACTTGTTTGGATGTTAGTCGAGGTTCTTTATCCAACATCCGCACAATCTTGCATTGAAATCTCTTGTCCATTTTTCCTTTTCCGTCCACATCTAGGGAGGTTAGCCACAGTGCCATGGGCTTTAAACTTCTTGATGACACTGCGCACGGTAGACACAGGAACATTCAGGTCTTTGGAGATGGACTTGTAGCCTTGAGATTGCTCATGCTTCCTCACAATTTGGTTTCTCAAGTCCTCAGACAGTTCTTTGGTCTTCTTTCTTTTCTCCATGCTCAATGTGGTACACACAAGGACAGACTTTGAGTCAACTTTAATCCATGTCAACTGGCTGCAAGTGTGATTTAGTTATTGCCAACACCTGTTAGGTGCCACAGGTAAGTTACAGGTGCTGTTAATTACACAAATTAGAGAAGCATCACATGATTTTTCGACCAGTGCCAATACTTTTGTCCACCCCCTTTTTATGTTTGGTGTGGAATTATATCCAATTTGGCTTTAGGACAATTCTTTTTGTGTTTTATTTCATTTAAGACAAATGAAGATAATAATAACAAAGAATTTGTGTTTGCAATCATTTTCAAGAAGAAACTGAGTATTATCTGACAGAACTGCAGGGGTGTCAATACTTTTGGCCACAACTGTATGTCATCTCTTCTTTATATAGTATATACAGTGGGGCAAAAAAGTATTTAGTCAGTCAGCAATAGTGCAAGTTCCACCACTTAAAAAGATGAGAGGCGTCTGTAATTTACATCATAGGTAGACCTCAACTATGGGAGACAAACTGAGAAAAAAAAATCCAGAAAATCACTGTCTGTTTTTTTAACAATTTATTTGCATATTATGGTGGAAAATAAGTATTTGGTCAGAAACAAAATTTCATCTCAATACTTTGTAATATATCCTTTGCTGGCAATGACAGAGGTCAAACGTTTTCTGTAAGTCTTCACAAGGTTGCCACACACTGTTGTTGGTATGTTGGCCCATTCCTCCATGCAGATCTCCTCTAGAGCAGTGATGTTTTTGGCTTTTCGCTTGGCAACACGGACTTTCAACTCCCTCCAAAGGTTTTCTATAGGGTTGAGATCTGGAGACTGGCTAGGCCACTCCAGGACCTTGAAATGCTTCTTACGAAGCCACTCCTTCGTTGCCCTGGCGGTGTGCTTTGGATCATTGTCATGTTGAAAGACCCAGCCACGTTTCATCTTCAATGCCCTTGCTGATGGAAGGAGGTTTGCACTCAAAATCTCACGATACATGGCCCCATTCATTCTTTCATGTACCCGGATCAGTCGTCCTGGCCCCTTTGCAGAGAAACAGCCCCAAAGCATGATGTTTTCACCATCATGCTTTACAGTAGGTATGGTGTTTGATGGATGCAACTCAGTATTCTTTTTCCTCCAAACACGACAAGTTGTGTTTCTACCAAACAGTTCCAGTTTGGTTTCATCAGACCATAGGACATTCTCTCCAAACTCCTCTGGATCATCCAAATGCTCTCTAGCAAACTTCAGACGGGCCCGGACATGTACTGGCTTAAGCAGTGGGACATGTCTGGCACTGCAGGATCTGAGTCCATGGTGGCGTAGTGTGTTACTTATGGTAGGCCTTGTTACATTGGTCCCAGCTCTCTGCAGTTCATTCACTAGGTCCCCCCGCGTAGTTCTGGGATTTTTGCTCACCGTTCTTGTGATCATTCTGACGCCACGGGGTGGGATTTTGCGTGGAGCCCCAGATCGAGGGAGATTATCAGTGGTCTTGTATGTCTTGCATTTTCTAATTATTGCTCCCACTGTTGATTTCTTCACTCCAAGCTGGTTGGCTATTGCAGATTCAGTCTTCCCAGCCTGGTGCAGGGCTACAATTTTGTTTCTGGTGTCCTTTGACAGCTCTTTGGTCTTCACCATAGTGGAGTTTGGAGTCAGACTGTTTGAGGGTGTGCACAGGTGTCTTTTTATACTGATAACAAGTTTAAACAGGTGCCATTACTACAGGTAATGAGTGGAGGAAAGAGGAGACTCTTAAAGGGAACCTGTCACCCCGTTTTTTGAGATTGAGCTATAAATACTGTTAAATAGGGCCTGCGCTGTGTGTTCCTATAGTGTATGTAGTGTACCCCGATTCCCCATGTATGCTGAGAAATAACTTACCAAAGTCGCCGTTTTCGCCTGTCAATCAGGCTGGTCAGGTCGGGAGGGCGTGGTGACATCGGTGGTTCTTCCTCAGCTTTACGTTGGTGGCGTAGTGGCGTAGTGGTGAACCAGCAGCGCGCGATCTGCGCTGTCATCCCTTGCATCGGTGGGGGCGGCCATCTTCCTGGGGCCGCGCGTGCGCAGATCGAGTGCTCTGCTGCACGGGGCTTCAGGAAAATGGCCGCGGGATGCCGCGCGTGCGCATTAGAGATCGCGGCGGCCATTTTCCCAAAGCCGAGTTTGCATCTCGGCTTTGGGAAAATGGCCGCCGCGATCTCTAATGCGCACGCGCGGCATCCCGCGGCCATTTTCCTGAAGCCCCGTGCAGCAGAGCACTCGATCTGCGCACGCGCGGCCCCAGGAAGATGGCCGCCCCCACCGATGCAAGGGATGACAGCGCAGATCGCGCGCTGCTTGTTCACCACTACGCCACTACGCCACCAACGTAAAGCTGAGGAAGAACCAGCGATGTCACCACGCCTTCCCGACCTGACCAGCCTGATTGACAGGCGAAAACGGCGACTTTGGTAAGTTATTTCTCAGCATACATAGGGAATCGGGGTACACTACATACACTATAGGAACACACAGCGCAGGCCCTATTTAACAGTATTTATAGCTCAATCTCAAAAAACGGGGTGACAGGTTCCCTTTAAAGAAGAAGTTACAGGTCTGTGAGAGCCAGAAATCTTGATTGTTTGTTTCTGACCAAATACTTATTTTCCACCATAATATGCAAATAAATTGTTAAAAAAACAGACAATGTGATTTTCTGGATTTTTTTTTTCTCAGTTTGTCTCCCATAGTTGTGGTCTACCTATGATGTAAATTACAGACGCCTCTCATCTTTTTAAGTGGTGGAACTTGCACTATTGCTGACTGACTAAATACTTTTTTGCCCCACTGTACCTGTATGTCATCTCCCCTGTATATAGTATATACCTGTATGTCATCTCACCTGTATATAGTATATACCTGTATGTCATCTCACCTGTATATAGTATATACCTGTATGTCATCTCCCCTGTATATAGTATATACCTGTATGTCATCTCACCTGTATATAGTATATACCTGCTGTATGTCATCTCCTCCTGTATATACCTATGTGTCATCTTCTCTTTTATATAGTATATACCTGTATGTCATCTCCTCCTGTATATAGTATATACCTGTGTCATCTCCTGTATATAGTATATACCTGTATGTCATCTGCTCCTGTATCTACTATATAATTGTCTAAGGGTCACTTCTGTCTTTCTGTCCTTCTGTCTGTCACGGATATTCCTTGGTCGCGGCATCTGTCTGTCATGGAATCCAAGTTGCTGATTGGTCATGGCAAAACGCCCACGACCATTGCCACGAACAATCAGCGACGGCCAAAGTCCGGTGGCAATATGGCTGCTCTTTCCTCCCCGCAGTCAGTGCCCGCTCCATACTCCCCTCCAGTCATCCAGTCAGCCCTCACACAGGGTTAATGCCAGCGTTACCAGAGCACGGTGTAACGCACTCCGGTTACGCAGCTATTAACCCTGTGTGACCAACTTTTTACTATTGATTCTGCGTATGCAGCATCAATAGTAAAACGATCTAATGTTAAAAATAATAATAATAATAAAAAAAGTTTATTCTCACCCTCCGACGTGCGTCCTGTCCTCGGCCGTGCAAGCGGCAGGTTTCGGTTCCAAAGATGCTATGCGAGAAGGACCTTCCATGACGTCACGGTCATTTGACCGCGACGTCATCACAGGTCCTGCGCTCATACCAATCCTGGGACCGGAAGCTGCCGCGTGCACCGCACACTGGCGACAGGACTACTAGGGGCCCTCGTAGGGTGAGTATATGTTTCTTTTTTATTTTTTAAACTTACATACGTGGCTGGGCAATATACTACGTGGCTGGGCAATATACTACGTGACTGGCCAATATACTACGTGACTGGGCAGTATACTACGTGTCTGTGCTGTATACTACGTGGTTCTGTGGTGTATACTACGTGGCTCTGTGGTGTATATTGCAGCCACGTAGTATATTGCAGCCACGTAGTATACTACGTGGCTGTGCAATATACGTGGCTCGGCAATATACTACGTGGCTGGGCAATATACTACATGGCTCGGCAATATACTACGTCACTGGGCAATATACTACGTCACTGGTCAATATACTATGTGACTGGTCAATATACTACGTGACTGGGCAATATACTACGTGGCTGGGTAATATACTACGTCACTGGGCAATATACTACGTGTCTGGGCAATATACTACGTGTCTGGGCAATATACTACGTGACTGGGCAATATTCTACATGGCTGGGCAATATTCTACATGGCTGGGCAATATTCTACATGGCTGGGCAATATACTACGTGGCTGGGCAATATACTACGTGACTGGCCAATATACTACGTGACTGGGCAGTATACTACGCGTCTGTGCTGTATACTACGTGGCTCTGTGGTGTATACTACGTGGCTCTGTGGTGTATACTACGTGGCTGTGCAATATACTACGTGGCTGTGCAATATACGTGGCTCGGCAATATACTACGTGGCTGGGCAATATACTACATGGCTCGGCAATATACTACGTCACTGGGCAATATACTACGTCACTGGGCAATATACTACGTCACTGGGCAATATACTATGTGACTGGTCAATATACTACGTGACTGGTCAATATACTACGTGACTGGGCAATATACTACGTGGCTGGGTAATATACTACGTCACTGGGCAATATACTACGTGTCTGGGCAATATACTACGTGTCTGGGCAATATACTACGTGTCTGGGCAATATACTACGTGACTGGGCAATATTCTACATGGCTGGGCAATATACTACGTCACTGGGCAATATACTACGTGGCTCGGCAATATACTACGGCTGTGCAATATACTACGTGGACATGCGTATTCTAGAATACCCGATGCGTTAGAATCGGGCCACCATCTAGTATAGTATATACCTGTAAGTCATCTCCCCTGTATATAGTACATACCTGTGTCATCTCCTCCTGTATATAGTATATACCTGTGTGTCATCTGCTCCTGTATTAGACCTCGTTCACATGTTATTTGGTCAGTATTTTTACCTCAGTATTTGTAAGCTAAATTGGAAGCCTGATCAATCTCCAGCCAACAGCAAGCCCTCCCCCAAAGGTACAAGAAATTAACTTTATGCTGGTCTTGGTCTGTTTATTAACAGGCTGTAAATTCCTTATTAAATGTAGGATCACAAAGGGTTAACCTGATGAGAGATATTTGTGGGTAAGACTTGGTGCTGCATGCTATGGCTTTTATCCCACTTGGAGCCACAGTGTGAGAAGACTCTTGCCTACTCTCAGTATGGACAGAGAGGATCCAGTGTAGCAGCCACCCAAAGATGTGGACCCAGGGGCCCGCCGTCATTCAGCTGGATGTGCTGCTGAGCATGCACATTCAGCCGAAGTGCATTGCGGCCCAGAGACTTGGGTCCCTGCGCTGTAATGCAAGCTGCCGGCCAATTAGAGGCTTGCAGCTGACGTTGGCAATCCTGTTACTGGGGGCGTTTGACAGTGATGTCATGTGCTACCTGTCGCTTGCACTTTGAAGTCAGCTGCCAGCTACAGAACAGGACTCTGTGCTGCATAAGAGCGGGGGCAAGTAAGCAGAATCATTTATTTTTCTCTTCGCCACGACAGCACCTACTGAGAGAGGGGATCTGCCCCTAGGAACAGGAAACCTACGGAGAGATAAAAGGGACGGTCCCCCTCGCTCCCGCAGTTGGTTTCCTGTTCCTAGGGAACCTGTGGAGAGGATACCTGGGTTGTGATGATGCTTGTGCGGTTGCTGTAGGAACGGCATGGGCTCCAGCACCAGAAGCAGCATCGGGGGATTCCTGTGTCCAGCTCCCCCTCAGCTGACAGGACACCAGGATCTGGGAAGTCACCCTGGCTCATGGAGAGAGCGCGGCAGGATGGGCCGGTGCCTGTCCGGGGCTGCACATGAAGCTCAGCTGGAGGAAGTAAAAAATAGGCCTCAAAGGCGCGCCGCCATTGCGAGTTTTCCGGCATGTGCAGAGTCCCCAGATGCGAAGCCGCGCATAGTGTGGCCGTTACCCAGAAGTGGTGAGTACTTCCGGAGGGAAAAAAAATGGAGCTGAATTTCCGGCATTTGAGGGGAAGAGCCGCATAAAAACACTGGCTAGAGAGCCACCAGTGTGCAATATGGCATCTCCTGAACAGACCGCTGTACTCCCTTTAGAGAATACAGCAGCATCAGCACACAGCAGCCGCAGAAGTGGCAGTGGAAGCTCTAAACCGAGCGGATCCTCGACCAAGAGTGGGAAAGATAAAAAATCTGGCAGGTCCACATCGCAGCCTGTGCCTTCACCTCCGCAATCGGTACCATGTTGTCAAACGCTTCACTGGGTAAGTGTTATTGTCCCACCTATTAAGCTGATAGTCCCCTTTCTTTCTGTATACCTAGGCAAAAAGAGCCGAAAAGTTTAAACAGAAACAATGCGCCCTGTGTTCCCAGCCCCTTCCGGACAGCTACCCCAAAAGGATGTGCCAAATATGCATCAAACATACCCTACAGGAAGAGTCCTCTATAAGGACAGAGGATATCAGACTGATGATCAGGGAAGAATTGCAGGCCTTAAGGGGTTCAGGTAGTGTTACGGAAATAAGGTCCAATAAGAAATGACTCCCTGAGATCAGAACGTTCCTTAGATATCAATGATAGAGACTCAGATTCCTCCCGAGAATCCCTTTCTTCGGAAGGAGAACAAGATATATGTTTTCCAACCGAGAGTATGGACAATCTTGTCAGGTCAGTTCAGAAGACCATGGGTCTTACAGACACTAAAGATCCCAAAACCCCTCCGGACATTATTTTCGCAGAACTTTCTGAGAGAAAGAAACAAGCATTCCCTGTGATTCCAGCAATAAAGGAGTTAGTTAAAAAGGATTGGGAGAAACAAGGACAAAAAGGCCTTCCTTCAACATCCAAAAGATGTTATCCCTTTGATGATGATCTGTCTACATAGGCAAAAGCCCCGAAAGTGGATTTAGCCGTAGCCTCCAAACCAAGACGATCCTCGTTACCAGTAGAAGACTCAGGAACCCTACAGGATCCTCTAGATCGTAAAGCAGATTAGCTTCTAAAAAGATCTTGGGAATCATGTACGGGAGCATTCAAGCCGGCCATATCGGCTACATGTACGGCAAGATCCATGCTAGTATGGTTAAACGATCTAAAAAGACATAAAAGGCAGCCTATCCAGAGATAAATTAATGTCCTCCATCCTTCTGATCAGAGGCGCGACAGCCTTCTTAGCAGACGCCTCAGCCGATTCTATACAGTTAGCGGCCAAGTCAGCAGGGCTGACCAATGCAGTACATCGTGCCCTATGATTAAAAGGAATGGAAGGGCGACGCAAAGACCAAATCCAAGCGGGTGAAAGGAAGAAGGGGTTTCCTAATATTTATATTCCATCCTATAGGAGAGCCTTCCGAAAACCTGCATTTAACAGGAGGAAGGACTATAGAAACCAGGACTGCTGGCCCCACAAAAAAACAAACAAAAGGGTGCCCTGTTCAGCAGACATCTCCTCAGAATTGAAGATAAGCCACGTTAATTCTGACCTGCAGGTGGGTGGCAGACTATCTTTTTTTCTGCCAACAATGGAGGGGGATAACATCCAACTCGTGGCCCATTAGCCTTGTGACATCCGGCTTAAAGTTAAAATTTGCCCGGGTTCCCCCGGACACCTTCCTATTGACTTCTCTAAGCTCCCAATCTCAACAGGGGGTTTTGGAGCTAGAAATGAGAGGTCTATTATCCATACAGGTTCTAGTAGAAGTTCCGGCACACCAAAGGGGGAAGGGGTTCTACTCCGCTCTATTTCTGGTATCTAAACCAGATGGTTCATATAGGACCATAATAAACCTGAGAAAACTGAATGTCTTTTTTGAAATCCAAACATTCAAGATGGAGTCTATCCGATCAACCATGAATCTTTTATTTCCCAGGTGCTTTATGTCAGTCCTCGACCTCAAAGATGCGTATTACCATCTACCAATATGTATCGAACATCAGCAATATCTCCGCGTGGCGGTCATGTTGGAAGGTCTAGTCTGTCACCTCCAGTACACAGCAATACCCTTCGTGCTGTCCGTGGCTCCCAGAGTCTTCACCATATTGATATCTGAGGTGATGTCGTACTTGAGATTGAAGGACACTCTCTTATAATCCCATACCTAGACGACCTAGTGGTAGTAGGAAATTCTGCTTCACAGTGTCAGCAACGTCTAGTTAACGTAATCTCATTTTTACAAGATTTGGGATGGTTAATCAATTGGGAAAAGTCCAGGCTGTGCCCGATATCCTGCCAAATATTCCTGGGCCTTCTTCTAGACTCCGTAAGTCAGAGGTGCCTTCTCCCAGAAGCAAAACAACTAACAATAATTAATAAAGTATTGTCAGTAGTCAACAACCTCAGGATATCCCATAAACATGGTATTTCCCTTCTTGGTTCTTTAACATCATGTATCCCAGCAGTCCCATGGGCTCAGTTCCATACTAGACAGCTGCAAAACATCCTGCAGAAAGAAGGGAGGCTACAGGGTCATTTAGAGGGTTTTATATCCCTATCAGCAGAAGTAGTTGAATCTCTAACCTGGTGGCTAGAGGCAGACCATCTCTTAGGAAGGGTTCCATAGGTAATTAAACCCTCAAAAATAATTTTCACAGATGCCAGTCCTAGTGGATGGGGAGCGCACCTGGGAGAACAGATAGTTCAGGGGCGATGGTCTATTAGCAAAGCAAGCGACTCATCAAACGTAAGAGAGTTAAATTAAAAATACGTAAATTTCTTCCACAGTTGCGATGGACCCACACAAAGGTGCCATCAGACATGACATCTGTGGTGTATATAAATCATCAAGGAAGAACAAGATCAGGAGCTCTCATGTCTATTGTGCACAAGATCCTAACAATAGCCGAAAAACATCTCCTATTCTTGTCAGCCCTGCACGTCAGAAGAGTAGAACACTCCAGAGCAGATTTCCTCAGCCGCCAGACCGTGCACCAAGGAGAATGGGTACTCAACCGTCGCATTTTCAAAATAACGAAAACGCGGGGCATACCAGAAATAGACCTTTTTGCGACAAGAAACAGACAAGTCGAAAAGTTAGCTTCGTTATATATGAAGAACAACCCAGATATTCTTGACTCCCTTCAAGCCCCATGGACCTTTCATCAGGCGTATGCATTTCCTCCAATGATAATCTCGCCAGTATACATCAGGAAGATAAGGGAGGAAGGGACGAACGTGATTTTAATGAACGTGATTTTAATAGCCCCGTTTTGGCCCAAGAGACCATGGTTCTCCTGGCTCAGAGCCATGTCAATCTTAGACCCGTGGATTCTCCCTGGGGATCGAGATCTGCTGTCCCAGGGGCCCTTGTACCACCCTCACGTGAAGGGCTTGCGGCTGACAGCCTGGAATTTGAGAGGCAATTACTAAGACTAAAAGGTTTCTCAGAGAAATTAATTGATACTCTTTTACAAAGCAGGAAAGAGGCCACCACTAAAATTTACGTAAGGGTTTGGAGAAAATTTCTTAGTTTCCATTCAGCGGCCCTTTCCAAAGAAGTACCCATTCATGCTATTTTAGAATTCCTGCAGAAGGGGCGTGAGTCAGGTCTTTCGATCAACACCTTAAAAGTACAAATATCTGCTCTAGGAGCCTTTATATAGATACAATATTGCAGGGTCGCTCGCTTCGTTTCAGCATGTCAAAGGGCAGAACTGGTGCATATTCCCCAAATACCGACTTGGGATCTCAACTTAGTATTAGATGTTTTGACATGAGTCCCATTTGAACCACTACACTCAGCCCCGATGAAATATGTTTCCTTTAAAACAGCCCTATTGGTCGCCCTAGTGTCAGCAAGAAGGGTAAGTGACATTCAGGCCTTGTCAATAGATCCCCCTTTCTATCAATATTTCAAGATAGAATAGTCCTGAAAACAGACCCTTCTTACCTGCCTAAAGTATCCATTAGATTCCATAGGTCACAAGAGATTTTCCTTTCCTTCTTTTATAATAACCCCACAAATGATTAGGAAGAAAGATTTCACATACTGGATGTGAGAAGGGCCATAATAACATATCTGCAGTGGTGTTCAAAAGTCCTGCATAGGATAAATTGATTGATTTTTTTCAAGTTTTAAATGTTTTCTGTCGAATATCTTCGATGCTAATATGACATTATATATGGTTTTGTTCAGAATACAATTTTGCATTCTCTCCCTGTAATATTTTTAGCTTTTGAAGCAGTTTTGCCTGAAATTATTGCAACAATATGGGAATTGAAAGCAGAACTAAATATTGTACAGCTTAAGATCCAAAATTAGCCAATCACAGATGAGGTTCTTGTGATCAATCATATCCTGGATATGGCAGCCAATCACATTGCATCACATCTGCTGCTTTGTTTGTTTGTTTTATCTGTTGGTTTATCTAGTGAATCATACTGTAGAGTTTTATGATGGGAGCTGTTGTGAATTCCGCTCTTGGGCTCCCTCCGGTGGTTATAAGTGGCACTTTTGTGAGTTCTGCTCTTGGGCTCCCTCCGGTGGTTTTAAGTGGTATGGCTGCTCCTTGGATTTAGCAGTCTGCAGCTGCTTCCACTGATTGTCTTTCTGCTCGGCTATTTATGCCTGGCTCTTCCCTTCAGCCAGTGCCACTTGTCAATGGTTCCTGGTTGGATTCACATCTCTCTTGGATTTCCCTGTTATCCTGACCAGTTCAGCAAAGTTAAGTCCTTGCTTGCTCTTTTCTGTCCACAGGTTGTGGACTTATTCGTTCTGTGCTTTCTATGTTTTGTCCAGCTTGTCAGTATGGATTAATTCAGTTAAGCTGGAAGCTCTGGGAAGCATATTTACCCTCCAAACCTTTAGTCAGGTGTGGATATTTTTGTAAACTCTGTGTGGATTTTTTGTAGTTTTTAATACTGACCGCACAGTATTCTATCCTGTCCTATCTGTCTAGCTAGACTGGCCTCCTGTGCTACATCCTGGTTTCATTCTGTGTATGTCTTTTCCCTCTCCACTCACAGTCATTACTTGTGGGGGGCTATCTATCCTTTGCGGATTTTCTCTGAGGCAAGATAGTTTTCCTGTTTCTATCTTTAGGGGTAGTTAGTTCTCAGGCTGTGACGAGGTGCCTAGGGAGTGACAGGAGCATCCCACGGCTACTTCTAGTGTTGTGTTGAGCTTAGGGACTGCGGTCAGTACAGGTACCACCTCCTTCAGAGCTCGTCCCATGTTGCTCCTAAACCACCAGTTTATAACAGTGAGCCTTCAGATTTTTGTCAGCGGAGGATCGTGTGCGAGTTGTGGTGCTACATGAAGAGGGTTATTCTGGCCCCCAGATCGCAAGGAAGGTCAGCTGTAATCAGAGTACAGTCGTAAGAATTTTGCAGAAACATAAGCAGCTTGGAATTACCCAGGACAGGCCCAGATCTGGTCGGCTCAGAAAGTCAACTAAAAGGAAGGATAGAGTACTGATAAGAACATCCCTTGCCAATCGAAAGCTCACCTCTCCTCAGCTTCTGCGACAATGGCAAGAAAAGTGCAATATTGAGGTAGCAACATCAACTGTTAGGAAGAGATGTTTGGAAGCAGGATTGAGAGGGTGCAAGGCCTGAAAGAAGCCATTGATGACAGCCATACAAAGGCGAAAACTGTGGGCACTGAAATATTTAAAATGGAGAAAGGAAGAGTGGGAAAAAGTGCTATTTAGTGATGAAAGCACTTTTTGCATTTTAGGAAATGATGGCAAGTCTTATGTGAGACGGTTCCCACATGAAGAGTACGAGCCAGAGTGTTTGAGCTTCTCTGTGAAACATCCGATGAAAGTAATGGTCTGGGGCTGTATGGCAGCCAATGGTGTTGGAAGGCTTCATATTGTGGAGGGTATGGTTAATGCAAAAAAATACATAGACATCCTTCATAAGAAAATGCTGCCTTCTGCTCAACACTCTGAATTAAATAAAAAATAATAAATCTTAAAAAGTAAAATTTAAGTCTGTGTGAACTTGCATTGGAAGTTAATGAAACCTGTTCACCATTCTACACACTGTACTGGTGTAGGTATGGTTATGCTGAAAAAAAATTATCAAAAATGTCCATACCATAACAATTTATACACTTGGGACATTCAAAAATGAGTATGGCATACAATGAGGGATTACAAAAACATATATGTTCCATGAGTTTCACTGTAGAGATGCAGAAGTATGAAATATATAGTTTTCTTCACTCCTATGCAGGACTTTTGAACACCATTTGTAGATGGGACTAGACTCTGGAGGAAGAGCAGGGCTCTCTTTGTCTCCTTCCAGGGCCACAAGAAGGGATCTAGAATCATGAAAGGTACACTATCCCGGTGGATTAGAGACGCAATTAGTCTGGCATACTCAACGAAAGGGGAGAACCCACTTCAAGGCGTGAAAGCACATTCTGCTCGAGCTGTAGCATCATCCTGGGCGGAAAGAGCGGACGTCCCCATCAAACTCATATGTAAGGCCGCAACTTGGTCTTCACCTTTTACAGTCACTACAGACTGGACTCTTCCTCTACCGACTTAGTTTTTGGTAGATCAATTCTTGACACGGTGGTCCCCCGCCCCCCCAGATGATTGTCTCTGGAAATCTCTCAGTGGGTGCTGTCGTGGCGAAGAGAAAAAAAATGATTACTTACCGGTAATACTCTTTTATAGAGTTAACGACAGCACCCACTCACTTCCTTCCCTAATGGTGGTTACACATAGTTCACTTGTAGTGGTGAATGGTTCTTTTACTTAGTTTTTATAAATGTAGTTAAATTCAGATAGAAATGTTTGGATAGCCTACTTAAATTGGTGGGCAGTTCCTCTCATTCTCTGCAATCCAACTTCGGGAGCGAGGGGGACCGCCCCCTTTATCTTTCCTTTTCCTGTTTCTAGGGGCGGATCCACTCTCTGTGGGTGCTGTCGTGGACTCTATAAAAGAGTATTACCGGTAAGTAATCTGGTTTTTTTGTGTGTTAAAGAACAGTGGAAGCACGGGCAGCATATATACTAGGATGGGGGACATACATACCAAAGATGAGGCACACATATACCGACATGGGGCATATATACCATGATGGGGGAGATATATATATATATATATATATATATATATATATATATATATTTATATTTATATATACCAGGAAGTGGCCCATGAGGGGGACATTTATACCAGGGATGAGGGACATATATACTAAGATGGAGACATATATAACATGAAGAGGGATACTTACAGCAGGATGGGAGTCATATATACCATGATGGGGACATGTATACCAGGGAAGGGGGCCATGATGTGGACATATACCAAGATGCGGACATATATAACATGAAGAGGGACATTTATGCTAGGATGGGAGTCATGTATACCAGGATGGGAGACATATACAGTATACCAGGAAGGGTGCCATGATGGGGGACATTTATACCAGGAAGGGAGACCATGTTGGGGGACATATGTACCATGATGGGGGACATTTATACCAGGAAGGGAGACCATGTTGGGGGACATATGTACCATGATGGGGGACATTTATACCAGGATGGGGACATATATACCAGGGAAGGGGCCCATGATGAGAGACATACAGTTAGGTCCATATATATTTGGACAGAGACAACACTTTTATAATTTTTGTTATAGACATTTCCACAATAAATTTTAAACAAAACAATTCAGATGCAGTTGAAGTTCAGACTTTCAGCTTTCATTTGAGGGTACCCACATTAAAATTGGATGAAGGGTTTAGGAGTTTCTGCTCCTTAACATGTGCCACCCTGTTTTTAAAGGGACCAAAAGTAATTGGACAAATGACTCCAAGGCTATTTCATGGACAGGTGTGGGCAATCCATTCGTTATGTCGTTCTCAATTAAGCAGATAAAAGGCCTGGAGTTGATTTGAGGTGTGGTGCTTGCATTTGGAAGGTTTTGCTGTGAAGTAAACATGTGGCCAAAGGAGCTCTCCATGCAGGTGAAACAAGCCATCCTTACACTGCGAAAACAGAAAAAACCCTTCGAGAAATTGCTACAATATTAGGAGTGGCAAAATCTACTGTTTGGTATATCCTGAGAAAGAAAGAAAGCACTGGTGAACTCATCAATGCAAAAAGACCTGGGCGCCCACGGAAGACAACAGTGGTGGATGATCGCAGAACAATCTCTATGGTGAAGAGAAACCCCTTCACAACAGCCAACAAAGTGAACAACACTCTCCAGGAGGTCGGCGTATCAATATCCAAATCTACCATAAAGAGAAGACTGCATGAAAGTAAATACAGAGGGTTCACTGCACGGTGCAAGCCACTCATAAGCATCAAGAATAAAAAGGCTAGACTGGACTTTGCTAAAAAAACATCTAAAAAAGCCTGCACAGTTCAGGAAGAACGTTCTTTGGACAGATGAAACCAAGACCAACCTCTACCAGAATGATGGAAAGAGACCGCTCATGATCCAAAGCATAAAACATCATCTGTAAAACACGGCGGAGGCAGTGTGATGGCTTGGGCATGCATGGCTGCCAGTGGCACTGGGTCACTAATATTTATTGAAGATGTGACACAGGACAAAAGCAGCCGAATGAATTCTGAGGTATTCAGAGCCATACTTGTGTGCTCAGATCCAGCCAAATGCAGCCAAACTGATTGGTCGTCGCTTCATACTACAGATGGACAATGACCCAAAACATAAAGCCAAAGCAACCCAGGAGTTTATTAAAGCAAAGAAGTGGAATATTCTTCAATGGCCAAGTCAGTCACCTGATCTCAACCCAATTGAGCAGCATTTCACTTGCTAAAGACTAAACTTCAGACAGAACGGCCCACAAACAAACAGCAACTGAAAACCACCACAGTGAAGGCCTGGAGGAGCATCAAAAAAGAGGA